>NC_050450.1:43718052-44018052 GCF_903995425.1 Onychomys torridus
CTGACTGGCCAACCAGCCCCAGGGATCTGCCTGTCTCCACTCTCCCTGGCCAGTGCTGGGATTAGAAGTCCATGCCACCACACCATCTTTTTCATAGGTGGATTCTGGGGATTAAACTCAGGGCTTCATGATCCAGTGGCAAACACATCACTGACAGATCTTCCTCCTCAGCCTTGTTGTTTAATTTTTAAAACTTTTTTTTTGTTGTTGTTATTTTGAGACAGGGTCTGTCTGAGTGGCTTGGAACTCACTCTACAGGCTAGGCTGGCCTCAGACTCATAGAGATCCTCCTGCCTCTTTCCTCCTGAGCCTGGGGTTGTAGGCATGTACCACCATACACAGCCTCCATTGTGACATTTTCATACACACAGATATAATGGACTTTAACCATATTTCTCCCTTATTACACGCTATAATTGTGCTCTTGTGAGTCTAAGGTTTGTCCTGTGCCAACTTTATTAACAGCTTCACCCTCTTCAGATGTTAAATGTTTCCCCAAAGCATCGAATTGGACAGAAAAAACTATTCCAGCTTCCAGGAGACCCAACAAAAACACCTAATTCTGTGCCTTCTTAGGGAAATCCAGTGTAGCGAAGAAACATTCCCAGGGCAGAGACGCCTACTGCAAAAATGATGGTTGCTGTAACGTACTCACCATGGTTGTCTCAGCAATGGAGCCGAAGCTGTTGATGAAGATGTTGCAACTCACGTTCACAGGGGGACCTAGCAATTAAGAGAGAGTCTCACTGAGTCTCAGGCTGTAGAGAAACTAACTTCAAGGATAGACCTCCCCACAGGGCCAAGGGCCCCCCTGCTTGTTATCCACCCCACCCCCTAAGTGCCTGGGACCTCCAGCTTGCATTTAGCATCTCTGCCAGGCTAGACTCCCCAGCTTCCAGGTAACGGGCAGGTACACCTCACAGGAGGCTGAGCCAAGCTGTACATTCATTAACACAGGGTGATTCATCATCCTGCCATCTGGCTGAAATCCCTTCCCCAAGCCCCATCGGTACCTTCTAATTTGTGTCTGAGATATATTTATGGCTACAACATTTGGAGGCCATCTCAGGAATTGCAAGGAACAGCAAGTTCTTTGCCTTGAACTTATGAACTGAGAATGAAGAGGTGATGATGGGAATTACCAGGCAAGGGATCGGGAGGGAATCTGATGGACAGTCCACAAGCCTTTGTTAAATACTTTGTGGACAAGTATTTTTTTTTTTTTTTCAGCCCTGCTATGTCCAGAAAAGAAGGGAATGAATGCCACTGCCTTGGTACTTGTTTCTGGGGGTCGACTCATCCTGGCTGAAGCCGGGATCCTTCATTTCACACTGTGAACGGCAGCAGTTACCAACCTCTGGGCTGGTTCAATGAGACCTTGCCTGTCAGGATCTCACTGCATCCTCCCAATAGCTCTGTGAGAAGGCTGGTTATCACCCACATTGCACAGAGTAGGAAACTGAGGGTGAGAGGGGGCAAATTATCTGTCTATGGCTACACTGCTAGAGAATGGTGAAGCCAGGCTTCCAGTTCTGATTTGTCTAATTCTTTTTTTTTTTTTTAAAGATTTATTTATTTATTATGTATACAGCATGTATGATTGCAGGCCAGAAGAGGGTGCCAGATCTCATTACAGATGGTTGTGAGCCACCATGTGGTTGCTGGGAATTGAACTCAGGACCTCTGGAAGAGCAGTCAGTGCTCTTAACCTCTGAGCCATCATCTCTCCAGCCCTGATTTGTCTAATTCTTAACAGCTATACCATAGGAAGCAGGTTGAGAGGGAGGAAGAAGCAGGGTCATGTAGCCAGGGGCAGAATCCAGAACCAGTGTGTGTGTGTGTGTGTGTGTGTGTGTGTGTGTGTGTGTGTGTGTGTGTGTATGTGTATGTGTGTGTGTGTGTCACAGGTGGAGGTCAGATGGCCACCTTGGTCATTATTCCTTAGGTGCCTCCCACCTTGTTTTTGGAGACAGGGTCCCTCACTGTATTGGTCACTTTTCTGTTGCTTTGATAAAACACCAGGATCAAAAGCAATTTCTGATGAAAGAGCTTGGTTAGGCTTATGGTTCCAGTCAGATAAGAGTCTATCACAGCAGAGGGGACATGGCATCAAGGGACAAACATGGTAGCAGAATCAGACAGCCAAGAGATCACAACCTTGAGCATGAAGCAGAGAGGGAGAGAGAGAGAGAGAGAGAGAGAGAGAGAGAGAGAGAGAGAGAGAGAGAGAGAGAGAGAGAAGCAGGGCAAGGCTATATGCTCTTAAAAGTTGTCTCCCAGAGCATATTTCCTTCAGCAAGGCTCAATCTCCTACACCTCCCCAAACAGCACCATCAACTGTGCCTATGGGGGGGGCATTTCTTTTCTTCTTCTTCTCCTTCTTCTTCTTCTTTTAAGACAGGGTTTCTCTGTGTAGCTTTGGCCTTTCCTGGAACTAGCTTTGTAGACCAGGCTGGCCTCGAACTCACAGAGATCTGCCTGCCTCTGCCTCCCGAGTGCTGGGATTAAAGGCATGCACCACCACTGCCTGGCCTTTTTTTTTTTTTTTTTTTTTTTTTTTTTTTTGAGGTGAGGATCGAACCCAGGGCTTTGCGCTTGCTAGGCAAGCGCTCTACCACTGAGCTAAATCCCCAACCCCAGCATTTCTCATTCAAAGCACCACAGTGGGCTAGGCTAGCTGGCTACCAAGCTCCAAGGACTTGCTTGTCTCTACCTCCTAGCACTAGAATGATATGTCTGGCTTTTGCCCGGCTGCTGGGGATTGAACTTAGGTCCTCAAGTACTTTAGTTTTCTGCCCAGATTTCCTCACCCCATTTATGACACAGGTCTTGTCTTGTAGCTCAGGCTGGTATGGGTCTGCAGTGATTCTCTGCCTCAGGCTTCTGAGGGCTTTCACTTCACCAACTGTTTTCCAGACTTGTGTGTGGCTGAGGCTAAAACCTGAAAAATGTCAGTTGTAGAGCCCGTGAGCTGTGGTGGCCTGTGCCTGTAATCTTAATGCCCAAGAGGTAGATACAGGGAGGCCAGAAGTTCGAGGTCAGCATGGGCTCCACCGTAAGATTGCTATCTTAAAAAACAAAACGAAACAAAACCAAAAACCAAAAAACCAAAACCAAACCAAAACAGAACAAAAATTGCAGGGCCCTTGGCTCAGCCCTTAGCAGCGACTTTTAGCACAAGGCCTATTGTATAATCACCTGGGTGATTTGAATGCATAGCTGGGTTTAGGGGTTGCTGGGAAGGATCACATCCCCCTTCAGAACCCAATGCCTTCATCACTGGAAAACTCCTCATATTAAAAGTATTGTTTGCCTATGCTGGGCAGGAATTACTGCTTTGTTAGGGTCACATAAACTGATGCTTATTTCCCTTATTCATTTAGCTCTAGATCCAGGTTTTTCTTTTTATTTAGGCTCATATCATTTAGATGCCCCAAAGAGTCACTGCTCATGCCTTGAGGTGATGCGCATAGGGCTGCGTGCATCTGGCACTGTGACTTCCATATAAATGAGATGCTGATGTATGAGTGTGAGGGGGCACCAGCCAAAAAGACCCCATGGGGAGGTGCGGTTCATGGGCATAAATCTGAAATTAAATTATCTTGAGAAAATTACAATCCGGTTGCCGTTGGCAGCAGGATAATGTATATATTTCATTAAATATTAAAGTTTAATTTTGCTTTTGTGTATATGTTTGCATTGGGCTATGCCCCTGATCCTAGGAGCCACTGCAGAATACAGAGCCTTAGCCGAGGCAAAGCCTCAGAGCTGGGAGGGCCGGGCCTTCTCCTTGCATCCCTCTATGGATGCTAAGACAGGGGCTCAAGCCCAGGAAGGGATCTCTCAGGAGGAACATAGGTTGGATAAGTGGTCTTAGTGCTATTTGCTTCCATACTAGAGTGTGAACTGACTTTGGGCTCTGCAGACCAAGAGTCTGTAGTTCTTGGCCACCTCAGACTTCAGGCTGGCCAGAAGCAGGTTGCTCGTGTTGTACAGGCAAGCTGCTGAGGGAATAACTCCTGAGTTTTCAAACTCTGTGTGTGTGTGTGTGTGTGTGTGTGTGGGTGTGTGTGTGTGTGTGTGTGTGTGTGTGTGTGGTGTGTAGGGGGCTTTTAGAGTCTGAACTGCATGGCCATTTTAGGAATGCTGAGGTTTTCCTGGGCTTTGGGGTGTCTTAAATCTTTGAGTCTGAAGTGGGATAAGGTGAGGAGACCAGGTACAGTAGGCTTAGCTTTCTGCTTTAATGTTAAGGAGAGGAGCAAAGCCCTACTCCTAGCTCCTGGGAGGTGCACATGAGACAACCTTGCTTCTAGCCAGGCATAGGCTGGAGGGGAGCCCAGTGGGGAGTAGGAAGATGTCTAAGAGATTGTGTAGTCCTGTAGATCCAGGACTCATGTGTTCTAAGTAAGATTTTCAAAGGGGCACAGAGGTGCATGCTGTAATCTCAGCACTCGGGAGGCTGAGGCAGGATGATCTTGACTTTGAGTTCAGCTTGGGCTACACAAGCTTCTTGAGGGCCTTCTGTGTATGAAGAAGTATGGTGGCATCACAAAGAACAGACCTTGAACCCTGGAGGAACTCTTTGGAGCATCTGTATAGTATGAGGATAAATAAAAAGGAAAACCTGGATCTTGACCTCAGTGAAGGAAGAAACTAGGCCTCTGTTTAGGTGACCCTACCATTTGACAAAATGAATCCTGGAGAAACAAGCCCGTGATATGGTGAAATTCTGAAAGAGTCCACCAGGGGGCGTTGTGGACCGAATTCCTAAAAAATGGCTAGCTAGGGGCAATTGGTGCACCCTGGTGGCTTAAGGTCCGTTCCCTCCTCTGCCAGAATGTGTTTGGCTTAGCCAATGGTATGCTCAAGAGATGTTATTTAGAGTCAGCTTCAGTGATTTTGACATAGAACCTCAGACTTAAGTCCTGTCTTGGAGGACCTGACTAAATACACAGTTTTCACTCCCTTCCTGGAAGCCCTGGGCAGGAACTGAGGAGGAGTGGACCTTGCAAGGGACTTAGGTTTTCTATATTTTACTTAGTTATTTATTTGGAGAAAGAGAAGAGAGAAGGGGGAGGTAGAGGTTCGGTGTCTCTGACTATTGCTTGAAACCTTATCTTTTGAGACAGGGTCTCTCACGGAACCTAGATCTCATCAACTGGGTGCTGGCTGGCCAGACATCTGCCCGTGTCTGCTTGTTCACTGTCAGTGTTGCGGCCAGGTGTGGCCGTGCCTGGCTCTTACATCGGTGTCAGAGATCTGAACTGCAGGGACTTTTCACTCACTGAGCCGTCTCTCTAGCCCCCCAGTTTTCTCTACGTTTCTTACCATGTTCCATCCTTCCTGTAGCACATCTGCCTGTCATCCCTCCAGGCATTTGAGATTTCAACTTGGTGAAGTATTCCAGCCAAATGTACTACCAGGTGTCCTGTCCCTAGGAGAACTAAGATGTGTTGGCTAGTTTTATGTCAACTTGACACCAGCTAGAGACATTTGGTAACCTCAGCTGAGAAAATGCCCCCACCAGATTGGCCTGGGGTGCATTTTCCTGATTAGTCATTGAAGTAGGTGGGCCCAGTCCACTGTGGATGATGCCACCCTGTGGAAGGCATCCCTAGGGTATATAAGAAAGCAAACTGAGCGAGCTAGTAAGCAGCAATCCTCCATGGCCTCTGCATCAGTTTCTGCCTCTAGGTTTCTTCCTGGAATTCCCGTTCAGCTTCCCTCAGTGATGGACTGTGATGTGGAAGTGTAAGCTGAACCAGATTCCCTTTTCCTCCAGGCGGTTTTTGGTTATTGTGTTCATCACAGCAATTGAAACCCCAAGAAACAAGACTATGCTAATGAGCATGGTAGGGTGGTTGGGGGCCAATGAAGGGGCTGTTAGGGAAACAAGGCTGGGAGGTAGGCCTGAGCACAGCCCCCTACCCCCAAGCTTTTACCAGATTGTATTCTGTCTGCAGAGACTTGTGGACAGAGCAGTCAGAGAAGGGAGTGTGGGGAATGGGATGAAAGGTGTGTGGAGGCAATGTAGGCAGACATTAGATAACTGGTCTCAGCTGTCAAATACATCTTTGCTCTTGGACTTGAGCCACAGGAATGACAAGGAGAAACACCCAGAAACAAGAACTGATCTCATAGCTGTTGGTTCTTGGCATAAGATTTTTACAGGGTGCTGTGTAGAAGATTGGGGTGCACAGAGTCCCAGGAGGTTCTTAAAGCCGTGTCTGTAAGATTCAAGTCACTGAAGACATCATTCAAAGGCATCAGAGAACACAGAGCCCTGATCTCCTCTTGTTATTGGTACTAAGGTCCCAATGGGACCATGAATGCAGAGAACTTTGTCCAACTGCCTGGACCAGCATATGTAATTTGGCAGTGATGGACCCTGAACATGTTTTGTTTGAATTTACATGATTCAGGAATTATCATTTTTTTGTAGGGCTCAGTTTGGGGTCTTCTTGGACCATTGGCTCATCTGGCTACATGGGGCCCACATTCCCATAGGGACCTACAGGCTGGGGGCAAGGGGAGCCATCTTCATTCACAGGATCCTGTGGCTCTTTTTATTCATTGTCTCTACCTGGTGGTGTCTGACCTTTGTCTGGGAAGACTCATCCTGAATGTGGGCAGCCCCACATCATGGGCTTCCATCCTGGAAAGAGAATCAAGGCAGATAAACCCCAGAGATCTCTGCTTCCAGATTCAGCCCCACTACTGGTTCTTCACCACCAGATGGACTGTGTCCTCAGACTGTGAGCCCAAACAACCCTTCCTTCGCCAGGTGGCTTTTTGTCACAGCAAGGAGAAGGGAAATCAGGACTCCCCCAACTTCAGTGGGTATGTGAAATGACGAGTCTCATTTACACGAGGGATTTGTGGAATTATTTGCTAGTCCGTGGGAGCCTCCTGCAGGTGGGTTTGAGTAGGAGGGCCCCTTCTAGAACAAACAGAAGTGATGCTCCTTGGCTCAAGGGCAAGGTGGACCAGCTCCTCATCTGTGTCTCAAGACTCCTGGCAGAAACCTAAAACCCCAAGAATCATGCCTCGTGACTGTACACACAGCCAAGCCTTCATTGCAGAAATGTGAAAACCGAGACCCAGACAAAGGGAGGAGCTTGGTTCCAGCTCACAGAGGAAGCTCACACTTCAGCCAACACTTGACCCACATTCCTTGTTTGACCGTCTATGACACCAGACATAGTAAAATAGACCTAATTCATTTTCTGACTCCCAGAAACCAGAGGTACCATTGAATCGAATTCTCTGAGGCTTTGTCTAGACTTGTTGGGAAAAGAGATTGAGAGATTGCATCGATTAGCAATGTTTGCCTTGGGTGGAGAAGAAAGTGTGTGTGTGTGCGTGTGTGCGTGTGTGCATGTGTGTGTGTGTGTGTGTGTGTGTGTGTGTGTGATCACAGCATGTGTATATTATGGGAGAGCATTTCCTGTAAACATGAAGGAAATGTTTTCCTACCTTTAAAGTTGGGCCTGATCCTGGCATCATACCCAGAAGTCCTCCCCATTAGCTTATCCAGGAAGTCCGAGGGCGACATAGGCTTGGGTGCAGAGCGGGCAGCATCAGCCTCCTTGGAAGCAGCAAGGCTAAGAAGAGAGAGAAGAAGCACAAGGTTGATGGTGGCTCTTCTCCACGTTCTGATCAGACCCTAGCCTTGTCCAGCCATGTAAAACCCCTGGAGTGCTCTGAGCTTGAGCTAGGTCTTTAAGGAGGAAGGCACAGGCCACACTGTTTATCCAGCCCCAGTGGAAGCCAGCCTGGAGCCTGGCAGAAAGAAGTCAGCATCTGACAGGTTGAGAGGTCTCTGACTCCTCCCAGCATCTGAGATCATGAGTCATCACAGAGGCTGCTGGGTCTCCTTGGGAGAGGAGGCTGAGGGGTTGGATCTGGGTCTCCTTTGAGGAGAAGAGTGAGGGGTCAGTCTGGCTGACTCAGCTCTGCTTTGGGTACCTGTCCTCTAACAAGTATGTGGGCTATTGAAGGATCTCAGAGATAACCATTTCCTTTCAAGTTCTCCTCAGAATCAGCTCTAGTAAAAATAAGTAAACAGGTAAAAAAGTTGCTACAGTTGCAATGCATTTGGAGATACAAATTCAACCCACTGACCTTTTGCAGGCTTATACACTTATGCACATGAATGCTTACATTACAAAATAAGCATTTTAGAAATCCACCATTAGAAACTGGAGGTGGTACATGCCTGCAACCTCAGTACTCTAGAGGCTTAGGCAATTGGATTGCCTTAAGTTTGAAGCCATCTTGTGCTACATAGCAAAAACTACCCTGCCCCCCCCCCAAAAAAAAAAAAAAAAAAAAAAAAAAAGTGACTTCCTTGAGAAGCCCACCTCCACACTCATGGGTGTCTTTCTTTCTGAGCACGTCTCTCTTTCTCTATACCAAAATATCTTCAATAACTCACATCACTGCTAACAAAAAGTTGGTGGTGGGGTGGGCAAAGTTGAGGCAGGGTGGTGGAAGGTACAACACAGGTTCCAGAGTTGATCAGTTAATCCTTGGTGCCAGGTTGGACATTTAGTGTCTGGTGATGTTCCAAGGTATATCTGCTGGGCCTCTTTTCCCTAACAAGGTAGGTTAGTAATGTCTAAGCAGAGCCCCAAAGGTGCCAGATCTCAATGTGAGTCACAGTTGGAGGCATAAGGGCTGAAGAGCAATCACTTGAGTTGTTTTGGGTCCCTAAAAGACATGAAGTCTACAGCTATGCTCACATGGAAGGGTCCATATGCTGCCCTGGCAGAGGTTTGTGGGTCTTCAAAGATGGAGGAAACACAGACGCAGGGTGAGGCACGTGCGTGCATGCGTGTGTGTGTGTGTGTGTGTGTGTGTGTGTGTGTGTGTGTATGTGTGTGTGGTGTGTATATGTGGTGTGTGTGTGCATTAGCTGTGTGTCCCCAAGTGTCCATCCTGAACTGGAATCATTCTTTGCTCACCCTTCTTTCTTGAACCTTTGTCTTCATTGCTGGGGACTGACCCCAGGGTCCTGCACACATTGGGCGGGCATTCCACCACTGACCGCCTCATGCCTCACCCTCGCCCAACTCCTTCTCTGTTGGTGTCCCTGCTAATTGTCTAGTGATCTGCTGTAATGGCTGCTGCTCAACTCTGCGCCTCACCATGGCAGGGCATGTCCCTTTTCCTTCATGTCCTGCTGTACCCCAAGTTTACCCTCCAAGCTCCAGACCACTGCTTTCTTCCTGACTCTACCACCATCGCCGTTTCCTAGAACTCCCAGTCAGGGTCTCCTGTGTCTGCATTTTCTTCTCTTCCTCACTCACCATGTCCTGTTATGCCATGAGACAGCTGTGATACATTTATTTGCAGGGTTGTGTTTCCTGCCTCAGCTTCCTGTATGACAGGATCCCAGACATGCACAGTTACATTGACTTTAGAAGTTAAAATTATATCTAACTATCTGTCTATCTATCTATCTATCTATCTATCTATCTATCTATCTATCCATCTACCTATTTAGTGTGTGTGTGTGTGTGTGTGTGTGTGTATGTGTGTGTGTGTGTGCATATGCATGGTGATCAGAGGACAACTTGAAGAAATAAATTTTTTTCTGTCCATCTTGTGGGTACTAGGGATCGAACTCAGGCAATCACACTTGATGACAAGAGTCTTTACTCAGTGAGCTACCCGCTAGTCCCAACTGTTTGTTTTTGAAACTGTATCTGTTTATATTCAAGGACAGAGATCACATAATTTTCTTTTATTTATTCCCTATTTGTTCTCTAATCCCCCAGGTGTCTACCCTGATGTCTCAAACTTAATTGGTGCTCAGCAATTGCATGGTGACTGAATGATGATCGAGACACTCATTAATTAATCAAATATACCTGCTAATAGGAAGTGTTTGTAAATATTGGTACATGGGTTAACAATTTAAAAATGATTAGACTATTATACACAGTAATAAAACCACAGACACAGTCTGGTGTTTCTTAGGAGATTTGCAAGGTATGCTGGGAATTCCTGGACATCCTTGCTCAGGCTCTGAGAATGCTCTATTCAATTCTCAAAGAGCTGTCCTGGACTGATGAAGGACATTGTCATTGTATGTGGCTAGTGGTGCAGCTGGGGTCCTGGTGATGGGATAGACTTCTGCATGTATTGATGGGGGTGCCATATATCCCAAAGGAGGGTGTGTAACAGCTATGCACAGAGACTAGAGTGTGGATGTGGAGCATATAATATCACAGAGCTTGGTGTGTGCAAACATGAGGGTACCTGTATCCATGACAGGTTAGGGCCATTTGTAGTGAGATGTAGTGTGTACAGGGATGGGTGAACGCTGACAACTGTCGATGCATGTATTATACATGTTTGTTTTCCTATGCACTGTAATATATAATGTAGTAATGGCTTCCGTACACGCTGCCTGTGTCACCCTAGGAGGGAGAGGCAAGAACTGAGAGAGAGTCATGGAGGAACACTGCTTAGTGGTTTGCTCCCCATGGTTTGCTCAGTCTATTTTCTTATACATTCCAGGACCACCTGCCTAGGGATGGCACTGCCCATGGTGGGCTGGACCCTCCCATATCAATCATTAATCAAGAAAAAGCCCCATAGGCTTGCTGACAGGCCAATCTGAGGGAGGCAATGTCTCAGTTGAGAGTCTCTCTTATTGAGTGACTCTAGGTTGTTCAAGTTGACCATGAAACCTCACCAGAACAGGGACCGTATCAGCCAGGACAATGACAGTTACTTGTAAAGGGGAGCGCTTTGTGTGCCGCTGCCTCTGCTGCTTGCCATTGTTTACAGCCTGAGGTTGTCCTCACTGATGGGGAGAGCTGTGTAGGAGGCATTGTAGATACACTCAGACTTAGAGATGACTGTCTCTGAGACGATGGGAGCAGCTGAGAGAAAACTGATTCAATAACGATTCAAGCTGGGTATGGCGCTACACCCCTACAATCTCAGGACTTGAGAGGCTGAGGCAGGGGGATTGTTACAAGTTTGAGTCCAGCTTGGGATACAGAGTGAGATCCTATCTGGGCGAGGGGGGAAGAAAAAAGGATGGGGCTAGAGCTGGCTCAGCAGTTAAGGTACTTCACCGCTCTATCAGAGGGCCCAAGTTCAGATACTAGCACCCACAGCAGGTTGCTCACAATTGCCTGTGACTCCAGCTCCTAGGGATCCAACACCCTCTACTGTCCTCCGTAGACTCACATACAAGTAAAATAAATCTTAACCCCCTCCCCCAAAACAAAAAAGACACAAGCAAACAAACCAACAAACCCAAATTCAACATTATTTTGTGCGTTCAACAACAACCTCCAAATCTCCAAAGTTTCCTAATATTTCCCCAGAAACGAAGGCTCCATCATTGATGCCAAAGTGGTCATTTCCCTGTACCCGATAATCCTCATCCATTTCTGCCTCTGTTTGGACAGTGCAATTTGCACAGGATTATTTTAAGCCTCTCTCCCATCTTCAGTGGATCTGTGCTCTGGGCATCTGTGGACAGCAAACATACTGCATTTGGAGTCACTGCCTCTGGGGACTCTACAGCAGCGGGATGACTCTGACAATGAAGCACCTGGCCATGTATAAGTACTAGGAAGCATGGCAAATTACTTCATTTATTAAAGAAAGATTTACTTTATTTTAGATTGTGTATGTGTGTGTGTGTATGCGCGCGTGTGCAAGAGCAGGTGTCCATGGAATCCAGAAGAGAGCATTGGATCCCTTAGAGCTAGAGTTCTAGGTGAGCTGCCTGACAGGGGTGTTTGAAACTGGACTAGGGTCCTCTTTGAGAGCAACAAGCGCTTCTTAACTCCGAGCCATCTCTCCAGCCCCCTGGTTAGATCTGATGAGTACTAATTGACAGAGGTGAAGGGTCCACTGTCCCATAGAAGGTTTTTGTCAGTGGATGCATCTTTGGATAGAATATGGGGAATCTGACATCTTCTGCTCAGGGCATGTGTCCCACCAGGGGTCTTAAGGCATCTTAGTAGTGACTCTGAATGGCAGATACCATGTGCATCTGTTTGATTCATTTTTGTCAACTTGACACAAACTAGTGTCACCTGAGGAAAGGAAATCTTAACCGAGGAATTTCCTCATTAGACTGGCCTAGGGCATGTCTGTGGGGGCATTTTCATGATTAATGATTGATGTGGGAGGGCCCAGCCTGCCGTGGGGAGTGCCACCCCTGGGCAGGTGATCCTGGGTTGTATAAGAAAGCAGGCAGAGAAAGTCAGGGGAAGCAAGCCAGCCAGCAGTGTTCCTCTATGGCCTCTGCTTCAGTTCCTGCCTCTAGGTCCTGCCCCAAGTTCCTGCCCTGGATTCCCTTGCTGATGGACTGTCATTCTGTGAGCCAAATAAGTCATTTCTTCCCTCAAGTTAATTCTGGTCATAGTTGTTTATCACAGCAACAGAGAGAAAACTGGGTAGCATGGAAAGGCTTGAACACAGTGTTCAGGCGGTGAGGCAAGAAAGTGGAAGAACGTGGGGACTGTGGGGCCTTGGCTGAGTCACTTCTGATTTTCAGGTCCCTATGATCTGAAATGAGTGGCTTAGTATAATTTGAGGAGAACCCGAAGTCCCAAAGCACCATCTTAGGAGTTTGTAGTATCATGCAACTGGTCTTGGGGGTGGGAGCTGGTCCTGACTCCTTTGGGGGAATGCACACATATTTGTCCTGGTTCTTTCTCATTTAGTGTCAAGATGTCTGCTCAGTGAGCCAACTCATTTCTCAAGGATTTTTTTTTTTTTTTTTTGGAAGAAAGGCTGGACTGATGTCCAGGGTCTCATTCTCCAGGTACAAGGAATAAGGAGTATGGATCTGCATTTTAGATAAGCCAGGGTTGGCTAGGACTTGGAAACTTCCACTATGTCATATGGAGTACCATGCCACCAAGAACTGCTTAGGGTTAGCAGAGGATGGTCCTCACAGTGCTCCATGCATTCCATTCCCCTAGCTGACTATAGGCAGAGGAGGCCTAGACGTGAGGGCAGGCAAAGTGATAAGGATTAGAGGTAGTACAGGAGAGAAATTAAGAGGCCCAGGTGTCTGAGAGGGGGATTCTGGGAACTGGAGGAGGAAAGGGAAGCAGGAAGGGTGCAAAGAAGAGGAGACCTCAAGGATGGAAGACTTTGAGGGTGATTAATGGCTGCTGTCAAAGGACTGGCTAACGTAGAGCAGTGGTTCTCAACCTTCCTAATGCCGCAGCCCTTTAATACAGTTCCTCATGCTGTGGTAACCCCCAACCAGAAAATTATTTTCATTGCTACCTCATCACTGTAATTTTGCTTATGAACTGTAATGTAAATAGCCGTGTGTTCTGATGGTCTTAGGTGATCCTTGTGAAAGCGTAGCTTGACCTCCAGAGGTGTCGCAGCTCACAGGTTGAGAACCACTAATGCAGAGGTTGGACACTCAAGGAAGTTGTGGGAGTGGGGGCAGGCAAGAGGGCTTGTGGCTGGAATGACATTGGCGCTCAAACTCCTAGGCCGGTGTGGGGCTGCCCTGAAGACATAAGGGAGGAAAAGTGTGGGCGCGTTAGCTTATCTAAAGTCTGGAGGCAAGAGAGGACTTGGGAAGTGGAAGGAAATGTGTGTGTGTGTGTGTGTGTGTGTGTGTGTGTGTGTGTGAGAGAGAGAGAGAGAGAGAGAGAGAGAGAGAGAGAGAGAGAGAGAGAGGGAGAGGACAGTGGCAAGAGGGTAACCAATGAAAGTGGAGCACAACACAGGTTGGAGTTGCAAGGATGGGATCCGTGGTCTATGTCCTTACGGTGGGTCTAAAGTTAAGGGAAGTGGGGGCCGGGGATATGGCTCAGTGGGTAAAGTGTTTGCTATGCAAGGATGAGAACTTGAGTTTGAATTCCTAGAACCCATGAAAATCAGGGCACATAAGCCAGGCACGGTGGTGCATATCTTCAGTGCCAGACTTGGGAGGCGGAGGCAGATGGATCTCTGAGTTAGAAGCCAGCCTGTTGTACCTTCTGGTTTATTAATACATACCCACTGTATGCATCAGGTGTGTGCTTGTGGCATATGCAAATAAAACCGTCACTGCCAACCAGAATAATTTCCCATATGGATGTCCCTTTCAGTTCCTGGCACAAAGCAAGGACCCTTTGTCACCCAATGCAGCAGTTTTTGCCTTCTGGTTTTCTCTGTGTGTGCGCGAGCGTGCGTGTGTGAGTGCGTGTGTAGGTGCACGTGCACGTGTCCACGTGCATATGTCATTCTCAATTGCTCTGCACTTGTTCTTTTGAGATAGTCTCTCACTGGTGAACTTTAAGCTCACTGATGAGGCTATGGTGACTGGCCAGTGAGCACAGGGATCCTCCTGTCTCTGCTTACCCTGGGATTATAGTTGTATATCGCCACTCTCAACTTTTTCATGTGGCTTCTGGGGATTGAACTCAGGTCCTCAGACTTGCAATGTGAACAATTTTTTGACTGAACCATCTCTTCAGCTTGCCCTCTGGCTATTGATTGTTCAAGGGGACAGAACTGGTGAAATACTGTAGCTTTTAGGAGAGGAAGTTGCCATCTGGCTTAGATGGCACCATCAGATCCCTGTGGTAGGCTGGAAGAGGAAGGCTGTATTTGGTTGATCAGAGACATTGTCTGAGTTTTTAGTCATTTAAACCTCCATGCATTTTTAGAAAGACCCGACAGACATCTGCCACTGTCCAAGCTGTGCTTTTGAATGAAGGGTATGGCAGATGGTAGGGTGGTGCTGTCTTCTGGGCTCTGGGGGAGAGGTGCCTAAGCCAGGCTGGTGTTCTTGGCTTGATGAACTGAACTGATTTCTGTCCCGGGTTTTGGCCCTAGCAAGTTTGGAGGTTGTCATAAGCAAGGAAATGGCCGGTCACCCCCCAGCTTCTCCTGAGTTGCATCATCAGGTCAACATCTGGCTTCCCCTGGCCAGCTGTGCAGTTCTGGTTTTATTTGATTGCAGTAAGGGGCTTAAGCTGGTGGGGGAGAGCCTGACATTTTATTACCCTCACTTCATGATCTGCTAAGCAGTTCCAGGGAGCAGAATGCCACAGCCATGTGCGTTAAGTTCCTCTCCCCAGGGCCTTAGGGAACAAGATGCCCTTGGCTCATCCTGATTTCTGTGGCTACATGTATGGAAGAGGCACACGTATTTCAATGTGATTCTCTTCTGCTATCGAGGTAAAAGTCTATGCTCAGGGAGCTGCGAAGAACTTTGGAATTCTTCCGGTTCTGGTCATGCACTCTGTTGTCAATTCTAGCTTGGTGCTCTCAACAGCGTTCCCCAGCCTTCTGGGCACCAACTCTATTTCAGTGTCCCCACAGAGCAGTGCCAGCCATAGAATGAGTTCAATGAGAGGGCTAGCAAAATTTAAGGAGGCTCTCCCTCTCGGGGCTGTGGAAGTTCCAGGGTTTGACTGGCAGGGACCTCAGAAAGAAAGCGCCTCCCTTGCTCACCTCACCTTGGTCCTGGCATCTTGGAGCATCTTGGGTCCTCCAGCCCGGTCTCCTCAGGCCACAATTTCTCATACATTGTCAAGTGTATTCCTCCAAAGGGAGTGTGTCTGTCTCTTTTCAGAAAGCTTCCCTCGGTGGCAGGAAACATCATGAGCTGAACACTGATTGTGACCAACTTGCATTCTGAACATACTGCATCTTGTTTTGTAGAAAATTCCGTTTCATTGTATACATAAGGAAACGGAGGCTGAAGCATGTGACTTGATCAGGCCAGCTTGTGTCCTTCCATTGGGTACTTGCTAAACAATGTTCACGATTTCCTGATTCTCACCTCCTCGTACTACTTTCCACGCATGTGTCAAGGCTTGGGTCAGGGAAGTCCTCATTCTTTGGTGGTTGGAGACCAACCCTCGGCTTTACAACCTTCCTTCTCCGCAGAATAGGAAAAGTTGGGTCTTGTGCAGACAGGAGTCAGAGCATACCCTCCTAGGTTAGTGGACATGGCTTTCGTGAAACAGAGAGCCAGGTGCATGGAAAGGGTCCCATAGACACTTGTTAAAAAATATACATTGAGATCCTGGATAAAGCTTTAGTTACCTATGTAGTCATATTTCATTAGGGGTTCAATCAGTCTGAAGTCCCCAAATCCCTAGGCTCATGGCTGTAATTCCAGCACTTGGGATATTGAGGCAGGAAGATTGCTATGAACTTGGGGCTTCATAGTGGGTTTGAGGCCCATCTGGGTGACAGAGTGAGACCCTGTCTCAAACCAACCAACCAACCAACCAACCAACCAACCAACCAACCAACCACCCCTAAATTCTGGCCCTGATGTCTTCAATCAGACCCTTGGGAAGATTCTTTGTGTGTGTTTTCACACATGTGTGTACATGTAGAGGCCGGAGGTCAATGTTGGGCAGCTTCTACTCTATTTTTGAGACAGGGTCTCTCACTGAACCTGGAGCTCATGACTTTGCTTTTACTGGCTGGATTCTCCTGTCTCTGCCTCTCTGTCATTGGGTTACAATGGTGTGCCATAGCACCTAGGTTTTTCTCATGGGTGCCAGGAGTCCAATTCAGATTCTCACGCTTGCATGACAAGTACATTACTACCCAGGTCATCTCTCCAGTCCAAATTCTTAATGTTCTGGGAAAATCTAGCACAATGAAGTAGAAGCCATTCCTTTTTTTATTTCTGGAATACTCATGAATAGTGCATGGAATGACAGGGCAGCTTGCCACTGTCAAACTCATGTCTGTGGATCGGCCCCATATTCCTGATACCTTATGTCACTAATTATAATTCTGCATCAACTACTTCTCTTGTCTCTGACTTTCCCTGTGTTTCTCACTGGATGGGGGTAGGGTGGAGTTTGGGTTGGGGTAGGGAGGGTGTTAAGTGGTCCTGGATGAGACAGGGACATGGGGATTCAGGGAACTCTTTAGAGGCTTTTGTGTTGGGCAACAGGTCTGGGGGTGTGTTGCTGTAGCTGAGTCCAAGCTCTTAGCAGACCTGGTATCATCAGCATGCACACCACGAGTCAGCCTCAGCCGGGAGAGCGGACAGCTCTTATTACTTTCAATGCGGCTTTCTGTTTAATCAGATAAATCTCACTGGAGAAATGTGTGTGTGTGTGTGTGTGTGTGTGTGTGTGTGTGTGTGTGTGTGCAGAGAATGGAGGAGCTTGGGCTTCTGAACAGAAAGTTTAGGGAAAAGATATTGAACAGATGAGTAGAGCTTGGTCATTTGAGGTCACAGGTGGAGGAATATAAACACAGAGGACAAACAGGACTGAAATGGAGAGGTGTGTTGGAGAGCTTGTGATGGCAAAGGCTTCTGTTCACTAGGCACTCTGCATGTATTAGCATATTCAGTCTCCTTAATGACCCCACAAAGATGACATCATCACCCCATTTTACTGATGCAGAAGCTGACGCATTCCCTTTCAGACATTTAGCTAAGATTGTGCCCCTAGTGAAGAGCAAGCCTAGGAGCCCACACTGTGGTGTCCATGCTTCTGATGACCAGCAGCTGCTCTTTCATGTTAAAGTTTCCACAACTCTTTGGAACTGTAGGTGAGAACCTGGGGCACTCGGGATTGAAAAAACATGGTTTGAGAACACAACATGGACATCATTCTTGACTCATGGTCATCTTGGATCCCCATAGTATCCCCACAACTGCATCACCAGGGAACGAGACTTGCTCATGGTCCTAGATAGTAGGGCTGTAAGGCCACTGAAGGGTTCCTCGATCTGATGTGGAACATTTGTTTGAAGATTTGCTCATTCTCAAAAGGTAGTAAAGGGGTGGGTGAAATATTTCTTTATTACTTATGAAATAATCTCTACTCAAACTTGTCCCAAGTAAGTCAGCAATGGGCAGGCTTGGTGCTGGGGTTGGAATACAGGGTAATCCCAGCACTTGGTAGGTGGAGACCAGAGGATTGTGAGTTCAAGGTCAGCAGGAGCTACAGAGTGAGAGCCTTTCTCAAAATGCCAAGGGCCAGGCATGGGGTTCAGGAGTAGAGTGCCTGTCTGGCATATGCAAAAAGGAAAAAAAAAATCACAATGGCCCCTCCCCCCACTTGCCATTCATCTTACCCCTTTCCATCCAGTTCACTCATTGTTAAAGAACTGTCTGCCTTTACAAACTCTAGCTCTCAAATGACAAAAGGTCCCAGTGTTTTGTTTTGTTTTTTAAACCAATGTTGTGGAAACAAATGTTAATTTCTCAGATTAGTCAAGGGTTTTCTTTATTAGGCACTTCAAGTTAATAACCATCGCATTTGAGATAGTGTTAAGTTCATTAGTTCATTTATTTACTTACTAAAAAAATAATTATAGAATACTTATTATATGTCTGAACAGTCTGTGTTGGAGCAGAGTTTAAAAACAACAATATCCTCTAGTCCTTATCGAGTGGCTATAAAGTACCAGACATGAAATTAATTATATTATGGCTGGAGAGATGGCTCAGGGAGCAGAAGCACTTGCTGTACTAGTGGGAGAACCTGAGTTCAAATCCTCAGAACCCACATTAAGCTAAGCATGGTTGTGCTCATCTGTAATGTGAGTGCTTCCACCACAGGATGGGAGATGGAGACAGGAGACTACCTGGGAATGTGTGGGCTAGGTGATCTGGTGCATGCAGTAGCAAATCAGAAGAGATTGTCTCAAGGTAGAAGGTAAGGACTAACACCTGAGGTTGCCCTCTGACCTTCACACATGTGCTGGGGCAAGTTTGTGCCTGCACTCACACACTAGAACAAGCCTGTGAACATATACATCACACACACACACACACACACACACACACACACACACACACACACACACACACACAAGGAAGAGCATCATACGGCTATCTGCTCTCTCCTACAGCTAAGGATGAGGAAGCTGGGGGTCCTAGAGTTTAAATATCCCACCCAGGTCCTCTCTCTTACCTGTATCAGTGACCAACTTGTGACAGCCAGTACATCCCAGGAACTCTCAAACTAGTAGGTGGGAATCAGTCTATAACAAATAAGAGCTTGAATGCCCATTGCAACTCCTCCAAGGCTCAGGGAACATTGTGAAAGTGGGAGCAGAAGGGATGGAAGAGCTGGAGGAAGGGCTGAGCTGGGTAGAATGCTGAATTCTCAGCCTGCCATGGCTGTTGCACTCTTGGACTCACAGTAGTTATGATTTCTTGTACAAATTCTACACTAGGTAATTCCTCGATTATTTGTATTAGTTCCTTTTCTGGGACTGTGATAAAATACCCTGACAATAAGTAACTCAAGTGAGAAAATGTATTTTGGCTTACATTTCCAGAGGGATAGATGAAGCCTGTGGAGGTGGGGAAGACGTAGTAACAGTGAGTGTAGTATATGAAGGCAAGAGCTGGAGCGGGCTGGTCATACTCTCCTCCACTCTCAGGAAGCAGAGGGAAAACAGGAAGTGGAGCCAGGCTACAAATCCCCAAAGCCCACCCAAATCTGCACTAGTGTGAGAACTGAGTTCGAATCCTCAGAACCCATGTAAAGCTAATCACGGTTGTGCTATTTGTAATGATCACACACACACACACACACACACACACACACACACACACACACAATGTGCAACTCAAATACACATTGCAGTTTTGTTGCAAACTCAGTACACATTGACTCAACTCAACTACACATTGCTTTCGTCACCAGCTCCCCTGTGCTTCAGGATGAGCCTCTATAAAGAGTGTTTGCTTAGGAGACTTCAGGAGACTTCAGTAGAAAAGTGAGTGTGTGGGGTTTGAGAGATGGAGGGATGGTCATGGATGATGTCGGGGAGGGCAAGTACTTGTTTCTTCCTTATCTCAGGACTCAGTATCTCAAATTTTTATTTTTCTCTTTGGTTTTCTTTCCTTTATACCTCCTTCCTATCTTTGGGATCTTATGGCTGAGTAACCTCTTTGGAGCTCAAATGGGAACCACATAGGGGTCTGGGTCTCAGAGCTTCTTCATTCTTTCATGATTTAGAATCAGAGAGAAGCAACCTAGAGAATGGTTGAAGCTGTGGCTGGCGACTCAGAAGTCTTGGGTTTGATGTCTGCCAGCTGCGATTATTTCTCAAATGATCTTGGACAATCCTTTCTAAGTATAATCGTTAGCTACCTCAGCCAGAGTGTAGATATTTTTCTGCAACTTATCAATTATAACTGGAAATCATTGAGGGATGAAGGTATAGCTCATTGGCAGAGTGCTTGTATAGCATGCATGAGCTGCTGGGTTCAATCCCTAGTGTACACACACACACACACACACACACACACACACACACACACACACTTGTTGAAGACAACATAATACACTATACAAATAAAAGCTACTTTTGGAGCGGAACATACTTTCTTTCTCCTACTGCTTCTCTCTATGTAGCTCAGGGTATTTTGTAGTAGCAGTACAAAGTGACTAACACTCTGTAGGTAGATCATGGTCATTCTCTTTCTCTGTTTGTTTGTCTTTCTCTGTGTATGTGTGTATGGTATGTATACTTGCTGTTAACTGGGGTGGGGTGGGTTTTACAGAAGAAGTATTCTTTTTGCAATTTGTATTATTAATATGAGGGTAGTCCTTTGTCAATCAGTGTTGAATAGCTTTCATTAACTCAGAGTTGGCTGATCTGGGCTCTGTGATGTTGAAGCATGGAGGACCTTCTAGAAATTTCTGGAAACGTCTCTATGTTCTACACTGGAATCTACTAGGGCAACTCATGTTCCCATCTAGAAGTATAATGCATCCCTCTGGTAATTATTCTGCTGCACCCTTAGTAATTTCTCTTCAGCAAATTAATAGCCTTACATTAGCATTTTGATAAAAAGGGTTAGGATGTGATGGTAAGAGAGTAGTCCTTGTGCCCACAGAGCTGCATGCTGTCCAGTGGTGAAAATGTCCAGCCACTAGCTGGCTGCTGGCCTTCAGACCAGAGCTCTGTAGTACTTTAAAAAACATTTTTTTCCAATGATAGAGGCAATAGATGCACATTGGAAAAGTACAATGGGGATGCAATACAAATGAAACCCACCAGCATCCTGTCACTTGTATCCTATCAGGAATCCTTTAGATGACATACTGATACATTTGTTGTAGATTTTGCCTTTCCCTGTATAGATAGCTTTTTTTTTTCTCTGTGTAACAGTCCTGGCTAAACCAGGCTGGCCTTGAACTCACAGCAGAGACCTGTCTGCCTCTGTCTTAGGTAGTTTAGTTTTTGGGTTTTTTACAGAGGATTCTGAATGAGCATTTCCCCCTCATTATTAAACTTTAGAAACATAGGTTTAAATGGCAGTACATGCCTTGTGTGTTCGTCTTTGTCTTCACTCAGTGGTCCTTCTGTGGATGGGCATCAACAGTGTTTTCCAGGGCCACACCATTTTGTAAGGTGCCTCCATTTTGGATAAGCCACAACAATTCATGTAGCTATGCTAATTTTTTAGTTTCCAAGCTAGTGTTAATTGTTTCTTGAAAAACTTACCTCTCTCAGCCTATGGATTCCCAGTAATCATAAGCTGGGAAAGATGCCTGTCAATCATCTGATTCTGATGTTTCTTTCTTTCTTTCTTATTTTTTTTTTTTCTGATTTATTTGTTATGTATACAGTGTTCTGTCTGCAGGTCGGAAGAGGGTGCCAGATCTCATTACAGGTGGTTGGGAGCCACCATGTGGTTGCTGGGACTTGAACTCTGGACCTCTGCAAGAGTAGCCAGTGTTCTTAACCACTGAGCCCTCTCTCCAGTACCCCTCCGATGTTCTTTAACTGACTACTCATTGGTTAATCTCTACAATGGCTGTGGGCTAAAAAATGGGTGAGTTCAACCTCCTCCCCCTTCCCTTTACTCTAAAATCTACATACAGGAGGGGACCCTCCCTCTGTCCTGTGGACCTGAACTCACCTCAGAGCCTCCATCATGTTGCTATTGTCGGCCCATCCACAGCATTAATGACTTTTGATAAATCTGTTACTCAATTAGCCATCTGCCTCAGTATCCCCCTTGAACTGCAAACCAAAACCTTTTGGGCAGCATTTTCAACTTGGTCGTAAGTCATGCTGAAAGTCCCTCTGTGACAAATCTCTGCTCCTGTTGTAGAAACAAAGCTGCCGAGTCCAAGGCTAGAAATGTTTCTGTGGTAGTCGGCTGTAACAGTGAGAAGCAGCCCCTTGCACCATCTGACCTTCAGGACTAAAACGGCATCTTCACAATGCAGGCTGTGAGAAGTTGACAAGAAGGAAGACCGTCCCCTACCTTCCCTTCTCCTGCACTGGCTCCCACTGCCCAGGTAGCCATAGTCACTGATGCATGCTGGTGGGAGCCAGAGGCCTCTGAGGCAGGTGGTTCAGATGCTCATCTGGTGTGGCCCATTGTGTTGCCTTCTCTACTGAATCACTCTGCTTGGGTGTGCTGCCATTTTCATCCTGACAGTCCTCATGTCCTTGAATGCTTAAGACACAGGAAGACCATAGGCAGAACCCAACACGGTTCTTGCCTTTTATCTCCCAGTGACCTTGGGCAAGTCCCGTGAGTCTCGAAAGGACTGTTTGTTAGGAGTGAAAGAAAGATGTTCACAGAGCGCCCCTCCAGGATTGCTAGGGTTAAGTAAGAAGACATCTTAGGTGCCGGCTGTCCTGTCGGAGCAGGCACAGATCACTTGTTTTGTCTGATCGTTGTCATCACAAGCCCAGACTCCCGCAGAAGGTATAGGTGGCCTTCACTGCAATTGGATTCCAGCACAGATTAAGACTCTTCATTCTGCAAACCCCAGAGGAATGTAAAGCCTCTAAGAGGCAGAGGGACTGCTGGATGTGGGCTGCACTTCAAATCTTGGCTAATTTATTGTGTTCGGTTGTAGGCCCTGCATTTTAAGAGGGATATTAGCATCTGGAACAGGTCCAGAAAGGAACAACTGGGCTGGTAAACAAACTTGAAATTGACCTATAAGGAATAATTAAGGACTCTGGGTGTTTGGCGGAGAGAAGATTTAGGCAAAAGGGACCAGTGTGCTGGGCTGTTGTGGGGAAGCAGGGACCTGACTTAATGAAACAATGGTCTGGAAGTCTTTTTCTATTTTTCTAGGCACTGAGCTAAGCCGTTTGCAAATATTAGTTATTTTTCTTCTGCAAGATGCTCTATAAGGTATGTGTTTGTATTCCTGTTGTAAAAAGGAGGTGACTAAGCTTCAGGAGGCAGAGAGTGATGTGGCAGGAAGTTACATGGCCTGTAGGTGGCAGGGTAGGAGCAGGGCCAGACAGTGTGTGTGTGTGTGTGTGTGTGTGTGTGTGTGTGTGTGTTTGCATGTGTGTATTTATATGTGTGTGTTTTCACACACAGGTGTGAGTTCACATATGTGTGAGTATATGTGGAGGCCCGAGTTCAGCCTCAGGCTTTTTGAGACAGGGTCTCATTGGCCAGGAGTTCAACCAGTGGGTAAGTCTAGCAAGCCAGTGAGCCTCAGCAATCTGCTTTTCTCAGCCTCTTCAGTGCTGGGATTACAAGTGTGTGCCATCATACCAGTTTTTCTTGTTTTTTTTTTTTTTTTTTTTTTTTGTTTTGTTTTGTTTTGTTTAGTTTTGTTTTTCGAGACAGGGTTTCTCTGTGTAGTTTTGTGCCTTTCCTGGAACTCACTTGGTAGCCCAGGCTGGCCTCGAACTCACAGAGATCAGCCTGGCTCTGCCTTCCGAGTGCCAGGATTAAAGGCGTGCGCCACCACTGCCTGGCCATACCAGGCTTTTCACGTGGGTTGTCTGCATCCCACCCCAGGCCTCTATGCTCACGCAATAGGCACATTACTGTCTGAGCTCTCTCCCCAACCCTGAGGGTTCTGCTTCTGGAGTTTTGTAGGCTTGTTTCAAGCCACCAGGCAAGGCGAGTGGAGCTTTCAGAGCGGGGCTGCTTCATGCACGTGAGGATGGGCTATTCTGACAATTCTTGTAATGGAAAAGGCTGCCCAAGACAGGGTGAGTTTCTGGCCTATGTTCAAGCAGAAGCTGGAATTTTACTTGGCCTTGTGATCTGCAGGGCACAGCTGAGATGGTGGCGGCTGGGACCAGGATTCTGTTATGCACTTGTGTATTTTTCTAATCAATTAATTAAAAATTACCTTTTTTGAGGGTCTGGAGAGATGGCTTAGTGGTTAAGAGTGCTTACTGCTCTTTCAGAGGATCCAACTTCTGCTTCCAGCACCCACATGGTGTCTTACAACTACCTGCAATTCCAGTTCCAGGGAATCACACATTTCTGACCTCCCACCAGCACTGATATGTTCATACTGTCTTCCCCTAACTATGTGATTAAGAATGAAGTAAATCTTTAAAAAATATAAACTAAAGAGTAATAGGTTTTTTTTATTATTAAATATGTTTATTTATTATTTTTTTCCAATTTACATACCAACCCCAGTTCCCCCTCCCTCCCCTTCTCTTGCCTCCTCACCTCCCTCCCAATCTGCCCCCATCCACTCCTCAGAGTGGGTAAGGCCTCCCATGGTAGTCAACAAAGTCTGGCATACCAAGTTGAAGGAGAGTCTAGGCCCTCTCCATTGAATCAAGGCTGAGCAAGGTATCCCACCACAGGGAATGGGCTCCAAAAAGCCAGTTCATGCATATGGGATAAGTCCTGGTCCTGCTGCCAGGGACCCCACAAACAGATTGAGTCACATAGCTGTCACCCACATTTAGTGGACCTAGTTTGGTCCCATGTAGGTTCCTAAGCTGTCAGTCTAGATTCAGTGAGCTCCAACTAGCACTAGTCAGCTGTCTCTGTGGGTTTCCTCATCATGTTCTTGACCCCCTCTTCTTTTTTTTTTTTTTGGAATGTTGAACATCATTTATTGAAGGAGGGAGGAGGTCTTAAATACAGACTTATAGTACTATGGGGGAACCCTGGTTGGCAGAAGTTCGCTTCTGATTTTTTTCCTGGAGCTGAGGATTGAACCCCGGGCCTTGAGCTTGCTAGGCAAGTGCTCTACCATTGACTTAAATCCGCCCCCCCTCACCCCCCCTCCTGAAGTTTTACAATCTTGCATCTAAGTAGTTAATGCCCAATATGCTGGATTCACAGATGAGAAGCTTCCCTTAAGCATTCAGGAGGGTGGAATTTCGCAGGGAATTAGCATAGGGAGGATATCAAGGTCAAGGTCAGCAAGCAAGGCAACAGTTACCCAAAATGGGAGCCAGGGACCCAAGGACCTACAGGTTCCCCCCACTTTTACTAAAAAATGAGCTTCTGACTTAGGTTGCATGGGACGCCAGCAGGTCACCTTACCCATCATGGAGACACCTGTCCAGGCCACACAGGTGTTCTGTCTTAGGTTGGTGAGTGCTGCCCAGGCATTACCTGTCTCTGAATACTCACTATCATACAGGCTCAATTGTGTGAGAGCTGCAGAGTTGACTGTTGCCAAAGATCTCTAAGTGGCGCTGGGCTTGCAATCTGTGTTCGACACAGAAAAGACCAACAGAAGTCTTAATCTACCCATAGCTGGTAGGTTAAAGGCAACTGAGCCATTCCCTTCCTTAACGAGTTTTACTGCAAATTGGAGACCTTGTAAGATGATGTCCTGAGAGCAAGTAGAACTTGAGTTTGTAAATTTATAGCTTTCAAGGTCAATTGAAATGTATATAACTATTGATTTCAATTTGTCATGCCCAATAGAATGAAAGATTAATTAACTGTGGTAGCTACTTTTGCTGCCAGGGTCCCCACTGTGTTAGCTGTAGTAACCAATTATGAAATGGCAATCCCCAAAACAGTAATAGCAGTGGTTGCCACTGTTATACCAGCAACAATGGCAGCAGCGATGTCAAATTCTCTTCTGGAGCATGTGGGTATCCATTGGCATGGATCCAACTCCAGGAACACAAACTGCTAAGGCTCATTATTCTTGATCCCAGCATGACCCAAGCTGGCAGCTCTTAATATTGTGATGTTTCATTGAGGGTTGCTCAGTAATTGAGTAAACAGTCATCCTAAGGTCCTCCATGTCATATATATATATATATATATATATATATATATATATACACACACATATATATGTGTATATATATGTGTATATATATATACACACACACACACACACATATATATATATATATAGCCTTATGGTTCTGTGGGTTGCAGTCTGATTGTTCTTTGCTTTCTATCTAGAATACACTTATGAGTGAGTACATACCATGTTTGTCCTTCTGGGTTTGGGTTATCTCACTCAGGATGATTTTTTTTTTCTAGTTCCATCTATTTGCCTGCGAATTTCATGTTGTCATTGTTTTTCTCTGCTGCGTAGTAAGAGTAATAGTTTTTGAGACTGAGTGTCAGGTAGCTCACCCTGGCTTCAGACATACTATGTAGCTGAGGATGGCCTTGAAATCTTGACCCTCTTGTCTCAGCCTCTCCAGAACTGGGATTATAGGTACTTAGTCTATGGGGTGCTGGGGATCTGGCCCAGGGACCTGTGCATGCTGAGAAAGCACTCTGTCAATTGAGCTACATCTTCAGCTCTCTTTTATTTCTTGTGAGTTTTTTTTAAAATAAAATTTTATTTAAAATTGTGTGTGTTTTGTTGTGTGTGTTTTGCTTGCATGTATGTCTGTGCACCATATGCATGCCTGGTACCCAGGGAGGCCAGAAGAGGGCACTGGGTCCCTTGGAACTGGGGTGGATGAGAGCTGCTATGTGGGTAAAGGGAACTTAACCTGGGTTCCAAATCTCATGGTGCTAGATAAAGAGGAAGCCTGGACTTTGTTGCAGTAGTACTGGGGTGTGGGAAAGTCTCTCACCAAGTTACCTCCTTCCCTTCCTGGAGACAAGTCTGTGATTTGGGGTGAGCCCCTTACCTTTCCTCTTCAGGGTCTCTCCCTTCTTCCACCCTATCTCATTGAATAGTCTTTTGCATGTAATAAAACACCAGATTCTGAAGAACATGATTTTTCCATATGAACACTTTGAATTAGACTAGATAAGCTGGCCTAAAGGAGTCCCATGTTAGTCAAGATGCTGACTTTAGGCTCTTCATCCCCAAAATGGGGTTGGTCGTGGTACATACTTCATGGGGTTGCTATTAAATCAAGAAGTTGTATACCCAGAGCTCTTATCTTCTGGGTACTAGGAATTGAACCGAGGGCTTTGCATATGCTGAGATACACCCATGTCTCCTCACCTGGAACATTTAGAAATTTCCCGACATATGGTAGGCTATAAGCACGTGTTATTTGCTAATGCTACTAATTATAAGAATTCTTACTTAGAGGAATTCTTGTCCATAAGGCAAAGTTGCCATTCTAAAGTGAAATTCATGATGATGAGAACAAAATTATCCCATACCTTTGCTATTTCTCTGCACGACACCAGCAGAAACCTCCTTCGATGCCAGGGAACGTTGTTGTGGGAATAAGACATGGAGTCCTAGGCTCTAGTCTGGCCTGGACACTAATCCATTGTGACTTTGGAGAAGGGTCTTTCCCTGTGGCCTCAGTTCTCCCTTGGAATGGGAGGCACTAGACTTGAGATTTCTTTCCCTCTCCAGCTTAGTTCTCATCCCACTCTGCCATCTCCCCTCTCCTTGACGGTTTTCTGAAATAGCCCTCCATATTGGGTATGTCTCTAGTTACCCTGTTGAGAATGCTGTCACTTTCTTCTAAAATATCCAGTAAGTCTAGTGTTGGGGGAAATGGCTGAGTTGGTAATGTGCTTGTCATGCAGGAATGAGGACCAGAGATGGACTCTGGAACCTATATCAAAAAAGGCTGTGTGTTCTGGCAGGTGCTTGTCATCCTAGCCCCGGGAAAGTAGAGAGAGACATGGGGATCCCTGGGGCTCTCTAGCCAGTCAGCCTAGCCTGACTGGTGAGTCCAAGGCTAATGAGAAAGCCTGTCTCAGAGTCCCATAGACTCTGAGGAACTACAACTAAGATTGCCTTCTGGCCTCCATAGGTATGTGCACACATACCTTCCTCCCAACTCATATGTACACACATACACCAACACATAAAAAACAAATTAAAAATCCAAGTCTACAGCATAACTCTGGCCTTCCATCTTCCAATGACCTTGTACTTCCAGCATTATGATTTCAACGGGGGAAAAACATCTAGTTGCTTAGAAAAATTCCTGAAAATGTATCACAAAGTCTTAGCCTTTAGGCTCATTTACTCCAGGGTAAAATGCAGCTAGCTCAGTCGTCACCATTTTGTACCTATCTTTCCCCTCTGTGGCTCAGGGTGTCTTTACCCTCGTAAGGTGTGCTCCCACCTTGATCACTTTTCTCCAAGCTTGTTCTCTCTGGCATTCTCGTCCTTCAAAAACATTTTGCTTTCATATTTAAAAGTACAGCCAAGCATTGCCGAACTATTTGATGCCAGAAATGTCCCCCACAGCCTCATTCTCAAGAGATGGTGACTATAAACAGTTTCGGGTCCACATCTCTGCACTCCCCCCTTTCACATGAGAACACTTATCCACATTAAAAGATGAAAATTGTTTTCTACCAAATACACTTCTTTGATGCTTGGGTTTTTCTAACCCATTCAATCTCATCATTTACCTTGGATATTAAAAAGATGTTTTTATTACATTTCATTTATTTGTTTAGGTGTGTATGGAGGTCAGGGGACAACCTGTGGAATAATTTTTCTCGTTCTACCATGTGGGTCCTGGGGATCAAACTCATGTGGGTTGGGCTTGGCAGCAAGCGTTTTTTACTCACAGAGCCCTATCTCATTGGCCCCTATCTTGGATATTTTTGACTTTACTCAATGGAATGGGATCAGTTTGTGCCTCTTTCTGGTCATGTGACATGGGTCTCCTGTCTGCCTTTTAGCCTCCTCATCTGCAGGAAAATACGGTTTCCTCCCATCTGCTCATCTCTGCGTGTTATAGGTGCAATAAAAGAGAGGTATGGGTGAAGGAGTAGGCACCCAGGGGCAAACCTTTGTGGGCGGAGCTCTGGCCCAGCCTCCTGTTTTATTGGTTTTGTAACACTACCAGACTCTGAAGTTATTGTATGTGTGTTATATACCCATTCTTGCGTGTGCATGTGTGTATGTGTGTGTGCACATGTGCTAACCAGAGCAGAATGTCTAATATTTTCCTCAATCACTTCTCCACATTCTTTTCTTGATATGGGGTCTTCCACTAAACTTGGAGGTCATTAGATTGGCCTGAGTGGTTAGTCAGTGAGCTCTGGGGGTCTTCTTGTCTCTGCCTCCCTTGGGCTGCACACTGTACCCAGCTTTTTATGTACATTGAAGGGATCAAAGTCAGGTCCTCACCTTTGTGCAGCAAACACTTTACCAAGTGAGCCACAGACTCTGAAATTCTCATTTTCTCATTTGTCCATTTAGTTTGTTATTTAAGCCCCTCTAGAAGGAAAGTGTTCTAAGGCCAGGACTCTCCTGTTTGTTTGTGTGTTTCTCCGTGTAACTTAGAACAATGGCTGGCCTCTAGTGGGAACTGGTATTTTTCTTTCTTTCAGAATGAAGAACTGACCCACTTTCAGCTGAATGGAAGGCCACTGGGAAGGGATAGGCAGAGTGTGAGCAGGCTAAGCCCTGGTGACGGGGCCTAGAACTGTCCACCCTCGTTCTTGGGCTCAGGGTCACTCTTTCCCTTTTATCAGCCTCACTCTCTCGGCATCCACTGGTCCCCGTGAATTAGTCATTTCCCATGGCCCAGTTTAATTATCCTGAGCCTCATGAAATGGTCTTCATTTTTATACTGTCTCCTCATCTCCAGACAGCCTGTCAGACTCCTCTGTGCTCTGCTCACTTTTGGCACCCGGCCTTCTTTCAATGACCATTGTGTGTGTGGCTTTCTTGCTTTGCATGATGTCCAGGTACTAGAGGTAGTACCTACACTCTGTTGGCCACCTCAGTCAACAGAAATGGTGATCTGTCAGGGAGGGATTACTATTTCCATGTCACAGAAGAGGACGATGGTGGCTTCAGAATCCTTGAACAATCTTGCTCTAAGTCTCACAGCTAACACATGGCATTACCAGGATTCTAGACAAATGAATCTCCAACCCCGGGGTCTCCTGCTAGCCAGTTTAAATGAAGCCTTATGCGTGGCAGCTGGAAGGACCATCATCTTATGTAGTCTCATCTCATCTTAGACATAGAAAACTCAAGACTCAGTTACAACCCCCTGTGAAACAGAGGGCTAGGGAGATAGGTGGCTCAGTAGGCAGAGTGCTTGCCTCACAAGCATGAAGATCTGAGTTTCATCTCCAGAGCCCATGTTAAGAAAAAGTCAGGTGTGGTGGCCTGTGCTTATAATCCTAGCACTGAGGAGGTGGAGACAGGAGGATCCCTGGGACTCAATGGCCAGCTACTTGGTGAGTTCCCAGCCTGTGAGAGACCCTGTCTCAAAAAGAGGATGGGTGATACCTGAGAAACCTCAGAGGCTATACTCTGGCTTCTATAATACATGTACACACACACACACACACACACACACACACACACACACACACACACACAGCAGAGCTTGTCAGTGGAGGAAGACCTGGATCATCCAGATCATCTAACCTGAGAGAGTGGACCCAACCCATCTGTTACTTGCTTTGTTACTATCTTTATCTGTCGAAGCCAACAAACCCCTTTCCAGACATGATGTGACCCTTTTCATTTAGAGAATTTTTTTACTAGTAGCTATTTTGGGTTGCAGAGAGGACTCCAATGAAGTCCGCGCCTTCTTCACAAATGAAACCATTTCTGATGAGACCACATGCCTTCAGGTACTATGGCCACAAAGAAAACCACCTTAGAAAGTTTGTCCTATTCCATGGAAGGGACTTTGCTGTGGGCCTGGGGGCATGCTGGGAAGCAACCCTATCTTATCTGCAATGGCTCACAAGTTTGGGGAGGCCCAGAGCTCAGACATGCCCTGGCAGGCTGTGAGGCTAAGGCTGAATGACTTCCTGCTGCTGTGTCAGAGCCAGGACTGGGCCACCACTTTCAAGTCATGCTCTCCCTATGACTCATTTATTGGAGCAGAAAAGGGTCATGGTGAGATACAGCAGTGCTTCAGGGTTGGTTGGGTGGAATCCACCAGGTCCTGGGCTTCTACAGAGCCAGTGACAGGAGGCTGTGAGCAGAAATAGAGGGACAGAGCAACAAACACTGTGTGCAATGTACCTGAAACCACAAGGACAGCACAGCTCGTGAAGGGCACGAAGGGCTAGTGGAAACCTTGGGAAGTACCAAGAGAGACAGTGTGGCTTTTTGAGGGGTTTCTAGTCCAGTGAGGAGGCTAGAAGAGCTCCGTACACAGATAAGCCACTTTGCTCAAACTGAGGGCTGAGGGTAATGCCTCCACTTCCAAAGACTTTAAGAAAAAGATTTATTTTTACTTTTTGACTTTTATTATTTTTCATTAGTGTATTTGTCAATGGGTGTTGGGGTGCCCACACAGGCCAAAGTGTCAATCCCCCTGGAACAGGAGTTACAGGTAGTTATGAAACACTTGATGTGGGTGCTGGGACTTGAACTCAGGTCTGTTGGAAGAGTGGTGTGTGATTTTCCAACAGGCTAAGCCATCTCCCCAGCCTGTTTTTCAGGAACATTTGAAAGGAGAATTCAGGCTCAGTTGGTGGTAGGGAGAGTGGTTACCCAGGGGGTGCCTTTGAAAAAAGTGAAGCTAGGGATGGGTCTTGAGGTATGGGTAGGATCTCAGCCGTGAAGAGGGAATTACTGCCTGTTAGGGGCTTGTGTTCTCTCATATGGAATACTTTAAAGTGTTTAAAATGGACTTCAGTCACTATTCCTAGCTTTTAAAATCATTTTTGAGATAGTGTCTCATGTAGCTCAGTCTGGCCTGGAACTCATCATGTATCCCAGACTGACCTGAATTCCTCCTGATCTTTCTGCCTCTACTTACCTGAGTACTGGGATGACAAGCTTGGGCCACAAGGCCAAGTTTGTGCAGTGCTGGGATGAAACTGGGAGCTTTGTGATGGCAGGCAGACACTTGACCAACTGAGTTACATCTCCCAGCTCTCTAAAGACAGGAATCTTGAGATGGAGAAAGGCCGAGCAGCTGCCAAGATCCTTCAACAAGGAAAGCAGGATCCAAACCGCTAGCTGTTTTGAGTGCCTCTGAGGGGTGTGCCATTATCAGCTTTATGGATGGGGCCGGGGGCCACTGAGAGTCCAGAGCAGGGACTTATGGACACCTTTGGCTTGGGATTTGGTTTGTGCGATGTAAAGAAGATAGAGATAGAGGTGGGTGCTTAAAGGGGCCAGCTGGGAGATTTTTTATTTTAATTAATTAATTAATTAATCAATTAATTATTTTCAAGATAGGGTTTCTCTCTTTGCTTTGGAGCCTGTCCTAGATCTCACTTTGTAGACCAGGCTGGACTCGAACTCACAGAGATCCACTTGGCTCTGCCTCCCGAGTGCTGGGAATAAAGGTGTGTGCCACCACTGCTTGCAGCTGGGAGATAAAGTGTCAGATAAAGACAGGTGTGCTCAAGAGAAAGCCAGCACAGCTCCTGGAACCATGGTGGTCCTGCACATCACAGACTGTGGGCTTGAGACGAACTCCATCACTGTATGGCACAAATCACATCATCATAGCAGGAAAAGGGTTTCTAAAGGCAGTCCACTTGCATTTCTATCTAGGGTTGCCTGGTCCAGATTAGGTGGTTATAGGAAGTCTCTTTCAGCTCATCCATACAATGGGATGAGTAACAGGTTAGGAGCCCACAGGCTTACTCATATTCATCATTGAGAAAAAAGCCAGGTACAAATGCACCACTATTTTGGTAACTGTTGTGGTATAAAATTCACTGACAGGATGGTTATCAAACTGCTAAATGACTCATTCTAGGGAATAAGATTCCTGTGTGTTTTGTTCCTCAACATTTCTTCTTTAGTTGCCTAACTCAAACCAATTACAAAGTTTCTAATGTAAAAAGGTACAGGGAATGAAAGGAACCCAGCAACAGGTCTGCTCAAAAGCTGATTGCTGGAGACTTAGTGTGGATTGATTTTTTTTCCTCCCCCGACTCTGGCCTGCTAGAGGCACATGGGCAGATGTCTCTGTGTCACATGCTAGGAACAAGTGGCAGAGCCAAGGTGACTCAGGAGGGTCACCTGTGGCCCCTGGTCACTCAGCCTCCTGGTCCAGAGAGGTTCTGAGGAGAATTTCCTCCGTTTTCTGGCAGCTCTCTGGGAGCATGAGATGAGGTGAGGTGGCTGGTGCCTGAGGCAGAACTCTCCAAACTATTATTCTGAAGGTGAGGGTACTCAGTTCCCCATGCTGGGGTTACACTGTGGCTGCACAGGCGGTTGGTCTGGGCACAGGGGACCAATAGTTCCTAATATTCTCTTCTTTGGCCAGAGTATGTGCTGCCCTGTTTGGCCTCTCAATCAGGGATGTGTTCCCACCATCTAGATAACTCTTCCATCCAGTGATTTGGGGCACACAAGAAAAGGCATAGTGGGAAAGAAGCATCCACACTCTCAGGAAGGACTTAGCCCTTCATGTGGGGCTGGAGGGTAGCCGCCCCCCCCCCCCCCCCCCCGTGAAAGGGATGGAGTTTGGAAACGTGTGTGTGTGTGTGTGTGTGTGTGTGTGTGTGTGTGTGTGTGTGTGCCTGCACGCACGCACAGGGCACGGAAACTGTTACTATTTACATCTGCCTGCAAGGAACTGACTTTTGATTCTTTTGAGAGACAAACTTGGCTCCCCCATCTTCCTCATCTGCTTCAGTGTCTCCTGGTGAGTGTGGGAGGATCAAAGGTATGGAACAATTCTGAGGGCTTCCTTCCCTTCCTCTCCTCCCCTCCCCTCCACTCCCCTCCCCTCTTCTCTCCTCTCCTCTGCTCCCTTCTCCTCTCCTCTCCTCTCCTCTCCTCTCCTCTCCTCTGCTCCCTTCTCCTCCCCTCTCCTCCCCTCTTCTTATATACCTTAGGCTGGCCTGGAACTCACTATGTAGTCCAGGTTGGACTACATATTTCACTGTAATGCTCCTGCCTCAGCTTTCCAAATGCTGGGGTTATAGGCATTCTCTCTTGTGGCCCCTGGTAGAGAGGTAAGGCTACTAGCATGAGAACCACAACATCTCCCCAGGGATATGGCTTTGAGAGATTAAAAAGTCACCATGGTGATTTATAAGCAAGGAGATCTGGCTTCTCCCTAGCATTACAATGTCTAAAAAAGGGAATGTGTGCATATATCATATGATTAAAACAATTAAGAGGGGCCAGTGATATGGCTGAGGTGGTGAAAGTGTTTACCACCAACCCGACAACTTGAGTCTGACCCATGAGACCCATATGGTGAACGGAGAGAACAGATTCTTGCATGTTGTCCTATGACCTCTACACCCTGTGCTGTGGCACATGTGTGCACACAAAATAAAAAGTATAATTATTTTAAAAGCAATTAAGAGAAAGAAAGGGAAGGAATGCCTACCTGCTAAGAAGAATAAATAGTACGGCTCTGTTAACTCCAAGGCCTGATGGGAAATTCCCAGTTCTCTTCTCCTAAGATTGCCCCCGCCTCATTGTGTAGACCACATTGGTCATGAACTCACATCCTTTCTTTTTCAGCCTCCTCAGTGCTGGAATTACAGACATACATCACAGCACCCGGCTTTCACAGAAAGGGAGGACTACCAGCTTGATACTGTCCTGGAGATGTGAACCAGTGTGGTGACTTGCAGCCGGGTTTTGAACCTCGGCTTTACCTATGATTATCAGCCAGGTTTCTTGCATCACCCAAAGGTCCATGATAGTTCTCTAAACCTCAGTTCCCTCAGCTCTAGAATGGGGATAGGTACCATTGTCCTAAGTATTTTTAAGGCGATTGGATGATCAGGCAGCTTACTCTGCAAACTGAAGTGCTACTGTGGGAGCAGGGTGGCTTGCCGCAGTCCTCTGGAGCTGGGGAGGGTTGCAGAATGGAGCACACAGCAATAAACACACACTCTCAAAAGCCAGAAGAACCGAGCAGTGGCTCTGATGGGTATGAGGTAGCAACAGACTCCCTGGAAAGGTGGGCAAGTCAAAAGTGTGTAGAAGGAAGAACATGGTCCTGAGGTCAGAACAATGATGGGATGATGCAGAGTCTTCTGAAACTCTGGGAGTCCCAAGCAAGTGTCTAGTTAATGCCGGTTTGAGAGTATCAGGTGCTCAGGAAGATGGGTGAGTGAGATCTTAAAGAAACCCTATTCTCTGGAGTCCCTTCTAACATCAGATCCACTCCTCCCTCAGTCCCTACAGATGCTCATTGCTGTGCTTTAGGCCTCTGGGGCCAGAATAGCATTCCCATCCCTGGATACCTCTCTCTGTCTGCATCCTCACACAGTGCAGGTCTAGTGTGTGAGTGAGAGCTGATGGTGCACCAGGACTCAGGGACTGCATTGCCATCTCAAGGTGGGGCTGGCTGCTCAGGGGAGGAGCTATCCTTAGGTGTGCTTATGTTCAGGAGTGGGAGCCAGAACTTGCAAGGAATGAAGGGGAACACAGAGACATCATCAGGGTACACAGGCTTTGCAGACAACACGTGGTGAATAAATTTGGGGAATGATGCATGACTGATGCTTTAGGGAGCCTTGTCCTCCTGTAAGCAGTTTGTTTATATTTTCTTTTTTATGTGCAAAGTGAAAGAGCTTCTACACACATGGCCATAGTTGGGATGACCTAGGGCCTTGATGTTCCCCATTTCCTATCCATGTAAACCTTTGTGTTGTGAGAGGGCTGGCCAAAAGACTGGCTCTCATGCCCCAGATCTCAGAAACAGAATGTCTGCAAGACCCTTGGCACTTGCTATGTGCCAAAAGTTTGAAAAACTTCAACTTAACAGCCTTTTCGAGCATTTCAGTTTCTGGTCCCATCCCAGGAGAGCCTGATTCTGTAGTCTGGTCTGAGTATCTGTATTTTACTACTGAAATGTTGCTACTTTGTGGCACTAAGGACTCTACCCAGCATCTCATCCTAGGTAGGTACTATGCCACTGAGCCACTTTCCACCCCCTGACTATTTAATTTTTAAAACTATCTTTAATTATGTTTGATTGACATATGCAAAGCTGTAAATACGTATACATCAGTGTGCACTTGTGAGGTTATCTCCACCATCAATCCCCCATGTCTCTCCATCACCTGCAGCATTGACTGGTGCCTCTTCATATGCTATGGTTCAGTAAGAAGACACTGTATGAAAGTTCGAACCTCTCAAATTTTTGGGATTCATCTCGTTGGCAAGCCCTCCTCAACTAGATTTGACAGTTCAGATTCTAGATCTGCTCAGAGCTCATGCTACTTCAGACTCCTTGGCTTGGAGGGACAGTGTGACACCCCCCCCCCCCCGAGTGAATGGGTGGGAGATCTGAGGATGCAGCTCCTGAGGATGGGATTGGACTGGAGTGTCCTGTGGGTATCTGCTGCCCACTTCATGGCTGGGATTCTCAATTGTCAGCATCATCCTGTTAAGACGGTAAACTCATCTAGTAATAGATCCTATGAAACAGGCAGATTCAAAGGCTGAGAGTGGTAATCTAATTGTGCTGAATTAGCTTCAGACAATATCAACTTCAGAAAGTCACAAAGGGACCTTTAAACACCATTTCAAAAGCTTTGGTGCCCCCCGGCTCCCCTCTTAAGGGATCACATTCCAAAGCCTGGGCTCTGTGTGGCTAAACCCCTTGTCCTAGCATCCAGCCACTGTTCCTTTCTAACTGCTGCCTCAATAAGTTGCTGGCACCCCGTTGTGTCTTTGGTTGTGTGTTAGGCTTAACAGGGAGTGGGTTTGTGGGAGACAGCTGGAGTTCAGGGCAGAGAGGCCATACGTGCTAGGAACAGCCACTGTGACTGCGGCTTTATTTGCGGACTGGTAAATTTTCTGCTAGGTCCTTCTGGTGCATTTGGAAGCCCTTTTCCTTCCTTAAATGCAGGTTTATATATATAACTAAGGCAGCTTCCTTTTAATAATCCTTTGTTACATTGTGTGGGTAGTTTCATTGCCCAATTTAGTTATTATCTGATCTATTTTGAAGAATGAGAAAATACCACCGAGTATGTGCTCTTGGCTTGATTGAAAGCCCACAAATTTCAGGTGGTAATTTAGGAGTCAGGACAAAAGGGGGGGATAAGCATTGTCATTGTTGTCTTTGACAACATCTATTCTTTTGCAGGAAATCACTCACAAACTCTCATAATCTATAGAAGAAGTGGGAAACTCTATATCACCCTGGCAGGTAGATTTGTATTTCCTGCTTACAGCCTTCTTCTGACTGTCGTGACCACTGTGGCAGCTCCTGCACCACTCAGTAAAGATTCCAGAAAGTTCCTAGTTCCCTTGAGCCAGAATTTCTGTGTGCATTAAAGTAAATATATTCCTCTTTTGCAGTCATAGAGGTTAAATCAAATCTAATGTTTCCCAATGTGGAGGCTGTGGGTACATCAGAGGTACAGGCAGTCTTTTTTTTTTTTTTTTTTTTGTTTTTTGAGACAGGGTTTCTTTGTGTAGCTTTGTGCCTTTCCTAGAACTCACTCTGTAGTCCAGGCTGGCCTTGAACTCACAGAGATATGCCTGCCTCTGCCTCCTTAGTGCTGGGATTAAAGGCATGCGCCACCACCAGGTACAGGCAGTCTTAAGGAGGACTTGGAATCTACTTAAAATGTTTCAAGGACTAGCCAGTTGTGTGTTTACCTCTGCCCAAACCATATGGGCTGCCCAGGCAGCAGCACAGGTCCTTACCATGCTTCATCTTAAGTAAACTTGGCCAGGGGAATTGCTTGTGCTGTGGTAGTTGGGGCTTCTGACAGTTGTGTGTTCTTCTGACTAATGACAATGGGTAGAAAAGGCAAGGATGAACAGCTGAAAACCAGGCTTTATGCACACACATGGGGGGGGGGAGGTAAATGTTAAACAGAGTTGTTGATAGACAGTAGAGAGCCTGTGACTTTCTCACATGGATTTTCAGATGCAGACAGTGGTGGAACAGCATCCCCTCTCACCTCTCTGAACAGTCCGTAGGATGGGAAGGTAAGACGTTTATCGTCTCTGTCAGTCGTCAGGTCCATCTTAGGGGAACTGTTCAAAGAGGGGAGTAGCTGGGTGAGGTCCTCAATTTTTTTCTGACTTCTGAGTCTGGGAGTAGCTGGCAACAGCTGTTATTATTATTTTGGTAATAGCTGAGATACACTGCAATCACTTTAACCCAGTCTGAACTGTTATGGGAAAGACTGGGAAGAGGTCATCGCCAACAGGAACAGCTAAAAATAATTTTCGAGAGTGTGACTGGTGGAGTCCTTTCATTTTACAGGTAGGCAAAGTGAGACCCAGAAGGGTCACAGACTCTTCTCAAGGTCATACTACTATAGTTAAATTCCAGATCCCAGGTCTGCTGCACACTAAAAAAACCTGCAGAAGAGCCTCGAGATGGGCAGACAGGAGACAGTACCATCCATCTTAAAAATCATTTTGGCTCCTGCTAGCTGATGAAGGAAATAAAGTTAATGACATCCACATCAGTGCAATGCTGTCATAGGCTCTGTATACAGGCTGCCTGGAGGCGAGCATTGCAGACCCTCTAATGCAGGAGAAAAAGGTTTCTTCAGGAACGGCGTGTGTCCCTGCAGAGTGCCTAGTTTTGAACTGGACACACAATCACGTAGTTAGTTAACACCTGGTGAAGGGATGAAGGCAGGGGAGCCACTGGGGCCGGCTCATCCAGAGCCTTTGGGCAAACGGGGCCCTGTCTTTGCAAAATGAGTTGCTCAGAGGCTGAAGGGAACTCACAAGGGTTGGGTTTAGCCATCCAAGAAGAAAATAGAACAGCCATACAGAAGGAGCCTTGTTATGGCTGTGCTGCAGGAGGAGAGCCGAGTTGACTCTGGAAGTCAGAACCCATGGCCCATAACTGTTCTGCTCCCTCCATTGCACCGCATAGCTTCGGCCTTTCATAAGGCCATCTCAGAGATAAATTCCCCATGTGTCCTCGGTAGGTCATTCCCAGTTTTGCAAATATGCAGATGTTAGGTGTGGATTTATAACTCCATTTATCGGCTTTGCATCTCTGTCCAAACTGCCCCTTGGGAATAAAAACATGAAATTTCTTTTCTATCTTTCCTAAGCCTCCAGAGGGCAGGCAGGCTGATTGACATTTTGGTTGGCCCTGAGGCAGACTTGCCCTATGGGCTTAGTTCTTTAGGAAAAAAGTCCTTGGGCCATTTCAGAAACTTCTAGATGTGTTCTGCAGTGCCCCCAACTACAGTGGGCAGGACTCAGGCAGAACATAGCTGTTATTAGGGAGAAAGACCAAGGTGATTGTCTGCCCTTCCTGGTAAGCTTGGGAACCTTCCCAAGAGGATCTGTCTCAGGAAAACACTCATTTATCTGTCCATGGTGATAGAGATATTAAACAATGTCTTTTCCATGGTCTTTCTTGTCCTAGAATTGATAGAAACATCTGCATTTCAAAGTTTTGATCAGCTTTCTTAGCAAGTGACTGACACACAGAGTCTAAAACCTCAGCACAAGGCGTCGTCTACTTGGGTGGGAAATGGAGGAGGTACAGAGGGAAAGGTGGTGATCTTGTGGGCAAACCACTTGGTTCATGTCCCTCTGTGTTCACTTCCTGCTGAAGCACAAGCTAGATCCCTTTCTGTCTGAGCGGGGACATGCTGTGTATTCTCTCAGGGGTTATTTCCCCAGGCAGACTCAACTTTTTCATTATTACAATTAGTGCATCAGAGAAGCTGATTAAAAACTTGGGTTATTTTTATTGTCATTCAAAACTTGGGCAATTCTGTCCCTTCTCACAGTACCCTGGGTTAGTTTGCAGTGTTTGGAGACATTTTTGTTTGTCATGATCAGGGAGAAAAGATGCGGCTGGCACCAGACAGGCTGCTACAATGCACAGGGCAGACGTCACGACAAAGAATTACAAAGATCAAAATGTCAATGGTGCAGAGGCTGAGAAGTACCATTATAGATCATGTCTGTCCGAGTTATTGAGAAGGCAAGGAGCGGTTGGGGGTCATACTAGTCCCATCCGTGCTACAAGCCTCTGTCAAGACTCTGGGGGGATCAAAGCCATGTCTCTTTGATTTAAAGTTGGGTTGAAAGGAATGTATTTCCAGCATTAAGTAAATAAAGAAAAATTAAATATTGGTTTTAGGCCAAGTGGATATATGGCCCCAACCTTGAAATAACACAAAATTTATGTTATCGGATCACAGGGTGTCATGTATGAAACTTAAGAATGTCAGGCTGGTTACCCTGAGAGCAGGAACTTCAGTCGCATTGCTTTCATGCATTTGTGGGGACATGGCTGATGAACACTGCAGTGTTGCTGGTCTCCCAGGACCCCAGTCTGCCTTGCCAATGCCTCCATTCACTCCCTGCAGTGGTAGCCTGTGAGGCTCCAGCACTGCTCACTCCACTTGTTTTTGTTTGTTTTCCTCTTTCTCTGGTTGTGCACAGAGGCGATGCAGCATCACCTTGGGTAGTGCCCTGGTGCCCCCCACCCCAAGATTTTCAATAATTTCAAACAGGTGAGCAGCAGGCCTTATTTAACCTAAGAAGGGCCTGGGCCCTGGGAATATACACTGGCTCATCCCAACCCTCAGCCTGTCCCTTGTTGAGAAGGGCTGGTTATTCTCCTGTAACCTGCAAGGGAGCTGCTGGCCTCTGCTTACCCTACGTTCTAAGGCTGTTGCATGTCTTACCTAAAACTTGAGAGATGAAAGTATCAGAGATGCACATACCACTTGAGCAAGGACATCTGGCTTGGTTAACCCTCTCGTGACCCCCTTTGCTTAATTTATCTGGGAAACTGCAAAGGGTGTGAACATTAACTCCTGAAACAGAGCAGCCATTCTCCTGCTTTGATGGTGCCGCAGCATCAGCACGAGCTGGATCTCTCTAGTCATGCCTCTTGCTTCCTCACAAACACATCGAGTTCTCAATCATGTCTATTGCTGCTTATGTGTGCCTTCACCCATAGAGGGGAAGGGAGACACAATGAGACTCTCTGACAAGCCACCACCAGTTCACTTGAGGAATTAACACAGCGGAGTCTCACCCTTATCTAAGTGATTACAATGCAGACCTTTTAGACCGATTCTCCTTTTTTTATGAAAGCTTATGTCTGGGAGAGGAAAATCAAGGATTGCATCAAGAAAAAAAGGAATGGGGGTGGGCGGAGTGATCAGATACTTCTTGCTTCCCCCCATGAAGTAGGTAAATCTCACAAGGCTCTGGGATGTTGGACTTAAGAAAATACTTGACTATTTACATTCTAAGCTGTGACTGGGACAGTGGCATGCTAAAGAAGTATTTTAAGAGGGTATTAAAAGCTTTAGCAGTGGGTAACCCTGGGAAGGGAGGGGTTGTCTTGTCTTCATCATCTTGAGAGAAAAAACACAAAGAGAGACTCAAATTCAGTAACTGTCACTTGGGAGAGGAGGCCTCATCCATATCACCAGGCAATGGATTAGTCAAACCAACAACTCTTGGCAGTGTAATAAAATCACGATTATGTGCTGTTTTTTGATCAGAGAGGATCTTATTTGGTGGTCTTATAGTTTTTTAGAACAACCAGATTGGTTTTTTCCCCCTTAAATGCCTATTAACTCACCACAGTGGTAAAACACGAGAAGCAGACACGCCAGGACGAGAAAGATTAACGATCTCTGCAGAGCCAGGAAGAATATTTTTCAATTCATATAGATGGAATTTATCATCACCACCTCTGAAGATGGCGTGATTTGCCTACTTACAAAAGGCCTATCTGTTTCAATACTTCCTAAAGACGTGATTTTTCACTTTTCACTTGGACTAACACAAGAACGCTCAGCCTGTACACAGAGAATTAAGAGTCAATGGATGCGTGTGGGGAGCCCAGCTATGGCGACAGGGATAGGCATTCATTCATAAATAAGAACTGCCCTTTAGAGCAGGGGAGGGTCGGCTGTAACAAAGTTCAGAAAGAAGTGTGTATCAGGGAGGGATGGAGTCAAAGTTTTAAAAGGAAAACGTTTCTCAGTGTCTATGTGTAAATAGGCCTGATCTGCACTCAAGTTAGGGCTTTGCAAGCTGAGGTCATAACTGCATTATCTCCTAGCTTCAAACCACAGGAACCTTGACAACCCCCCTCCAGAAAAACAACAAAAAGGGAGACAGAATGCTCTGTTTTGTGTCCAGCCAGTCCAACTGCAACCTTCCGCGTCACCGCTAGTTGTCACTTCGCTCCCAGACGGGAGACCCGGGGTTTCCAGCACTGCGGTTTGAGAGAATGCAGTCCCAATTAAACTAAAAAACTCGTAAAGCTTCTCCTTAAGTCCTCAGCTGAGTGAAGGGTAACGAGCAGAGGGGCCAGGGGGCCAGTATCAGGGGAAATGTAGCAGTCAGACAGACAGACAAACCGCAGGAAACAGGCAAACCGCTGCCGCCGGAGCAGCCACTGTCTGGGACCTACACGCACCAGCCAGACACCCTGCGGGTGCGGGGGGGGGGCGGGGGAGGAGGGGAACAGAAAGGCCTCCAGCACACAGCACCCCCTCCCCAACTGATGAGGCCGCGACAGAGTCAGCCTCTTTACTTCACCTGAACCCCATCTGCACATAAGGATAGTCGTGGTCAGTATAGAAAATCGCGTACCTGAAGAATACAATGGTCTCCCAAAGGTAGAATCGCAGAGTGTTGAAGCTGTACATTTTCCAGATTCTTGTGCTGTAAAGTCCACGAGTTGTGGGGGTGCAAAATGTTTCCGATGGGCACCTACGAAACCAGAGAGCGCCAATGGGGAAAAAATAATCCAGATGTTCAAGGGAGCTGGGGAGTAGAGGGAGGAGGTGGCAGAGCCGGGGAGAATTGCAGCCAGGCGCAGGCGGCCGTGCAGGTTCAGCACCACGGAGAGCGTCCAGCCCGGCTGCGGGCGGGAAGAGCGCTGCTGAGGCTCAACTCGCTAGAGGCTCCCTGCGGCGCTGGGAGGCACTCTTGGGGGTGGGTATATTTTCTTCCTTTCTTTTCTTTCTTTATTTTTCTCTTTTCAACCCTTATTTTTATGTCGAGATGGTCAGCTCTTCATGCAATCAAGAAATCCGTGGGGATCAGAGCCCTGGCCTCGGACCTTTAGACCCAGGCTGGCCTCTTCTTTCTGGCCCTGGGCTGGCCCGAGGGGTTTTAGGGGTTTTGTGTGTGTGTGCGCGTGTGCGCGTGTGTGCGTGTGTGTGTGTGTGTGTGTGTGTGTGTGTGCGTGTGCGTGTGCGTGTGCGTGTGTGTGTGTGTGTGTGTGTGTAGGTGGTGATGGTGGTGGTGGAGCAGGTGACGGTGCTGGCTTCAGTTAGATGTCGGAGAGTGTGCCAGGCTGGTGCAACGCAACCGAGTCCCGGAATCTCGTTCCCCTGCCTCCGTTCCAGTCTGCTGTCGCCTTGCAGTCGGTGTTCGCTGGTCCCTGCCGAATAAGTTGGAATTGCTGCAGGAACGGTGTCCCATTGCTCGGGGCTGCAGGCGCAATAGAGCCCACCACAACTTTCAGGGACTGCTGGGGTCCATGGCTTCCCAGCAGGGCTCAGGAGCTCAAGCTTTCAGAGGCATGTCGGGTTTCTGAGCTCGCCCATCTTCTGGCCAGACTCCCTCAGATCTTCAGATTGACTTTCTTACTGCATTAATTTAACAAACTGGCAGCGCAGAGGATGGGGGGTGGGGGGGGGGACAAGGGCCGACCGGAGGGGGTGGAGAGAGGAAAATGGGGGGAAAACTCCTTAGAAGCTTCAAACCCTCCCACTCGAGGTGTTCATTGGCCCGAGGCTGCAAAAACCATATCTTCTCTCTAGGTTTGGCCAATTGTGTGTTAGGCTCTGGACTGAGTTTAACCCTTGAAGTGCTGGCAGAGACCAGCTTCCTGTACTTCCCAGGTCCCAGCATCTTTGCAGGTCTTCTGTCGCTCCAGGGAGGTCATGGAATTCATCTTTTGAAGTCTTTTTAACATCTTAACCTTGATTTTTTTTTAAAAAGAAAATAGCTGTATGTAAGTGAAACACTATGAGCCCCAGTCCAGATGTGATTGGAGGACTCAGTTTATAATTTTAAAAGGGTTACTTGGAAGCAGATCCCTCAAGTTCTTTAAAGTGCTGAAGCTATAATAGTTGGGCCCTCAAGACTTAGAAAAAAGTCTGAAAGACAGAGTAAATTTCCTTCCAGGGTCATTATGGTAGGGAAATTCAGGGAAAAAAACAACTTAGTTTCTAGGGTCAAAGATTAGTGACCTGCTTGGTCCTTGTGAGAGAAACAGAAGACACACTCCCCCTTCTGAAAAGAGGAAGTTTGAATATAAGCTGGGGATACTGGCCTCCAAATGAATGGCAGAGCCAAGGAGTGCCTGCACATAGCGTGTTCCTATGATGCTCAGTCCTTCCCTTTCTTTCACCTGCCTTCCTCTGTTTCTCTACCTTATCCGACTTTCAGAAATGAGATATACATTTCTCTGTTGAGCCCATCTGGGAAGGTAGAGTTAATCAGATTTTCTCCCAGCCAGGGGACTTTAGTGGATTAATAGCCTCTGCAGGATTTTCTGGCCCGCTGGAACTGGCTGGTACTCTGGGGGCTCTCCCTTCCAAAGCTGCTAAGAGGGGACAAGCCATCCATTTACCCAGCATATTCAGGAATTCTTTTCTTGGGGCAATAATTCCTTCACATCTCTGTTCTCTGCAAGTTCAGGTCTTTTCCTAAGTGAAGCTTCCTTTCCCAGCTCAGGACCAGGCCAGCAGAATCCCCTCTCCTATACTGCAGAAGCATGTCCCAGAGGGACTCTTTCATGGCATCCCCATGCCAGGGTTCCCAAAATGTTTTCAGTAGTGACTGAAAAGGAGATTTGCTATCTACAGTGGGTGCTCACGAATCTGATACAAATGTCTGTGTACCATATTGAATATATGCATGTAAATATGTAGCATATATAATCAAAAGCTGAACATTAGCATGCCAGGAGACACCCCATATGGTCTCATTGCTCTCTAGTCACGCCTTAAGGTAATATCATTGTCTTTGCTCATGTGTTTGTGTGCATGTGTGTGTGTGCTCTTGAAAGTAAACTTATTCTCTCTCTCTCTCTCTCTCTCTCTCTCTCTCTCTCTCTCTCTCTCTTCAGATAGTTTCTTTATGTTGCTCCGACTGACACAGAACTGAAACTAGATATGTAGACCAGGATGGCCTCAAACTCACAGAGATCTATCTGTTTCTGCCTCTTGAGTACTGGGACCAAAAACACGTACTTCCATGCTTGGCTTAATAAGTGTGTGTCCTCCCATGTGTATTATTTTTGGCTTGTAGTCCGCATTGATCCTGAAGTGAACCTGAAGTGTCTATTTGTATTTGTATATTTCTGTTTGCAATTGGTTTCTGTCCACATAGGCACGTATACTGATATCTTCCTCTATGTGTCACATTTATGCATCAACATGAGTCAGTGTGGTGCCTCAGAGACATTAAAACAAGTAACAAGTTGGTAACTGTATCCTAACCTCGTCTGGCTAGGAAACACTTGCACAGTCAGATATGAGTGCGATGTCTACCACTTTCTTTTACTCCTCCCACAGTGGAAAGTGTGTGTGTATGTGTGTGTGTGTGTGTGTGTGTGTGTGTGTGTGTGTGTGTGTGTATGCTGCTGCTGCTGGTAAGTGTGAATATCTCTCGGCTTGTGGTAAAAGAAGAGAGCGACTATGGCACAAAAGAGGGGGCACTTCTGCTTCATCAGGTTTCTATTTGTGTGAGACTCACACTTTCATTCAGTTCACACACATGAACTGGTATGTCCCAAGCATGGGACAATAGTGGTCTGAACTCCCGGGATATATAGTTACTTCAGAGACTACTGAGAAAAGCCACATAGCTAAAGTCGGTCCAGTTCATTAACTTTTCCAAAGAACCAACTGGTTGGTTTTGTTTATTATTATTTTATTCTCAATTTTATTAATTTCTTCAAAAACATGAATGGTTGGAACTACATGAAAATGAAAATTTCTGTACAGCCAAGAAAATGATCAGCGGAGTTCACAGACAATCTACAGAATGAGAGAAAATCTTTACCATCTATGCTACAAACAAGAGGCTACTATCTAGAATTCACAAAGAATGGCAGAAAATAAATCCCAGGGAAATAAAACTACTAATCAACAGATAGGTGAATAACTGACTAGGCAGTTTTCAAAACTAGAAACACAAATGGCCAATAACTGTTTTAAAAGGTATTGAGTATTTCTAGCTGCCAGGGATATGCAAATTACAACTTCTTTGAGGTATTACCTCACCCCAGTCAGGACAGTTATCATCAACAACACTGACAACAAATGCTGTAGAGGATGTGGACAGAAAAGAACCCTTATTCACTCTTGCCGGGGGTGTGAATTAATACAGCTATTATGGAAATCACTTTTGAGATTTTCAAAAATTAAAAATAGAACTGTTATATGACTCAGCTATTTCACTCTTGGACATATACCCAGAGAATTTTATACCCTGCCACAGAGATATTTGCAACCCTGTGCTTATTGCTGCTTTATTCACTATAGCCAAGAACTGGAATCAACCTAGATGCCCATCAACAGATGAGTGGATAATGAAGATTATATATATATATGTCTCAAAAGTTGTTCACTGACCACTATGTGTGAACTATACCATGTGTGTACCCACACACATGCACCTCCCCCTACACAAATAAAAGAATAAAAATGTAATACAGTTTTAGAAAAAGAAGAAAGTTAAGGGGTATATAGTAACATGGGGATATACTTTTAGATGAGGCAGCCAGATCAGCGGATGTTCTGAAAGGAGACATGTGACCAGCCTTTGAAGGAAGTAGGGAGTGAGACAAAGGAGTTTTTCAGGTAAGGAAAAAAAAGGTGCAGGGAGACAGGGGAAGGAGGAATATATTGGAGTGTGCAAGCCCCTGGTCCAGTGTGCCTGAAGGGAGGAGAGGTAGAAGGGAGGAGAGGTAGAAGGGCGGAGGGACTTTGGGGCTGGACTACTTTCAGTCCTTGGGGCTTATATTACCTCCAGAATAAGGATTCTGAGTTTTACTTAAGTGAGGCAGGGAGTGTGTGTGTGTGTGTGTGTGTGTGTGTGTGTGTGTGTGTGTGTATTTTTGTGTGTATATTTGTGATGTATTTGTGTGTGCCTATGTAAATCAAGGCAGGAGACACTCACCAGGAACAGCTGAAAATATTCTTAGTGACTGGCCTTTTGTTGAAGTGTTTATGTACAGAAGGGAACAATTAACCCAGAGAGATTAATCAACTTCCCCTTAGACCAGTAGCAGTTGGCAGAAGAACAGGGGGATCTTAATTATAGCCCAAATGTCTTTCCAAGTGCTTTTGCTTCAAATAAGAGGAAGGACATACAGAAAAAGGATCAAGGCAATCCAGAAGGGAAGAGATTCTACCTGGATTACTAATGATATACAGATAAATACTACGTATTTAGAAAATGCACTTAATACTCTTAGCATAGCAAACAGCATAGTTTAGACTGGCTTACCTTAAACACAGGCAGAACTCTTATATTTGCCTACGGTTGGGTTACATCATCAAGCACAATGCTCCTTTGTAGTCTGTACACACACACACACACACACACACACACACACACACACACATACACACCATAATAGGTGCTCAGTAAATATTTCTTTAAAGGAAGAGTGAATAAATAAATAAAAGAAAAATAAAAAGTTTCAGGCAGGCAGAGGGCTTTTAAAGAGAGGGAAGGAAACAAGAGTGTTAATCACATGAGATTTATCATCATGTAACACCTGGTATTAACAGCATGGGGGTGGGTGGAGTGGTGGTGGTGCCTGGCTGTCCCACACTGCTCTTACAGGCATCAGCTGTACTCTGTTAGTTAAAAATGAAACAAACTGGGCCTAGAAAGGTGACCCAGAGGTTAAGAGTGCTTGCTGCTCTTATAGTTGACCTGAGTTCAGTTCCTAGCTCCCATGTCCAGTGGCTCAGAAGTATAACTCTAGCTCCAGAGGATGTGTTGCCCTCTTCTGGCCTCTGAGGGCACCTCCTGTATGAACTGGGGTGCATACAGACAAGCAGGTACACATATATAGATAATTATATACACACAAAAAGAAACAGGCATGGTGATGGATGACTTTAATCCCAACACTCGGGAAGTAGAGGTAGGTGGATCTCTATGAGTTCAAGGTCAGCCTAGTCTACACATGAGTTTCATGCCAGCCAGGGCTATGAAAAAAAAGAAGGGCTTAAAAAAAAGAAGGGACCCAGAACTCCAGAGAAACTCTCAGTGGCCTCAGATCTCTATCTCAAGGAACAGCTGCTTACAGTACTAAAGAGACCTTTCTACCCAGGGCACTGATTAGGTGCTCAGGGCTCAGGCGAGCAGCATGACTGACTAGTCTAGATCTCAGAACTGGAGTCTGCAGGGATGTATCTGAGCCCTGCATTCCAAAGCCTTGAGTGAAAGGAGAGAAGGAGGCTCACACAGAGGAAATGAATACCTGCTATCAATGCAGATCAGACCCCGGCTTCCTGCCCCAGCAGCTTGACATCCACATGAGACCCTGCATTATCTTCCGAGACCTCATTTCCATGCTTCCCTTCAGCTGCCCCTCTCCTTTCTTCTCAGCCTGGCTCTAACTCTTCTTTCATCTTTATTCAGTCAGTTCTTCTTGCTTAGCCTCTTATCTCTTAGAGCTTCCGCAAGGACTTGGCGTATTACGGAGTCTTGGCAGAGGATACAGTTTTTTTCCCCTTCTTCCCGAGTCTGTTCTTTTACTTGAGTTCATTCATTTGTTTAAAAAAAAATAATCATGCATGTCCTGAGCTTCAGCTGGGTGGGATGCTGTACTGAGGTTCTTTCCCCTCTTTAGCTGGTGTTTAATAGGTTTTTTTGGTACGTGCCAGGAACTGTGTGAAATGGTAGCAAAAGAGTGTTCATCCACTTGAAAAGAGGAGGGCTCAAAAAGAGACATTGCGCTGGGCGGTGGTGGCACACACACCTTTAATCCCAGCACTCGGGAGGTAGAGCCAGGCAGATCTCTGTGAGTTCCAGGCCAGCCTGGTCTACCAAGTGAGTTCCAGGAAAGGTGCAAAGCTACACAGAGAAACCCTGTCTCGAAAAACAAACAAACAAACAAACAAACAAAAAAGAGAGAGACACTTGCAGGTCTTTTTTTTTTTTTTTTTTTTTTTTTTTTTTTTTAGCTGAGGATCAAACCCAGGGCCTTGTGCTTGCAAGGCAAGCGCTCTATCACTGAGCTAAATCCCCAACCCTGAAGTTCATATTTTAAAATGACTTGAAGGCCAGGTGTGGTAATACTTGACCACAACCCCAGCACAGGCTGACACAGGCTTAGTTCAAGGCTAGCCTGGGCTACTGTATTAGTTACTTCTCTTGTTGTTTGTCTAAGTACCTGAAAAGAAGTGACTTCAGGGAGGAAGGACTTGTTCAGACTCACAGTTTAAGAAGGGATGTGGTCCATCATGGTGGAGAAGGTGTAGCTACAGGCTGCTCCATGGCTGCAGAACTGTGAGGCTGGCTGCTTGTTCACATCTCAGTAGGTCAGGAAGCAGAGAAAGGGAGGATGCTGCTACTTGGCTGGTACTCTCTTCTTTGTCTTTTAATTCCTAATCAGTCTATGGATGGTGCTGCCTACATTCAGGGTAGGTCTCTTTTCTTCAGCTAATCCTCTCCAGAAATGTACCCACAGGCACACCCAACATGCATCTCATCAATGTCATAGGGATTTCTTGGTGTGTGAGGTTTTTGTTTTTTTTTTTTTTGAGACAGGGTCTCCTTATGTAGGCAAGCCTGGAACTTGCTATTTATACCAGATTGGGCTCAAACTCACAGTAATCGCTTGCCTATGCCTACTGATTCCTAGGTATGCAGGTGTGAACCATCATGCATGGCTTTGGATGCATTTTTTTTTAAATTTGTTTTTTTTCTTGAGACAGAATTTCTCTGTGTAGCCCTGGTTGTTCTAGAACTCATACTATAAACCAGGCTACCTTCAAACTCACAGGGATCCACTTGCCTCTGCCTCCCAAGTTCTGGTGTGCACCACTACCATCTGGCTGAATGCATTTCTTAACCCAATCTAATGGACAATGAAGATTAACTGTGACAACCACATGGCAAGTTACAGGTCAGCCTTGGCTACATAGTCAGCATATGACATCATAAACAAGCCAACTATAAACAAGCCACTACTTAAAATTGAATACACAGAGGGAATATTTAATGGGAGGAAGGTAATCAGTGAAAGATGGAAGGAGGGAGGAGAAGGCAATGAAGTAAATATGAACAAAATACATCCTTTATTTTGTATTCCAATTATTGGTAAGGGGCTGAGGAGATGGCACAATAGGTAAGTACCTGCTGTATAAGCATGAGGTCCTGGGTTCAGATCCCTGGCACCCACACGAAGGCTGAGTACTGTGGTTCAGCTCTAAAACTCTAGTGCTAGGAGGTAGGAGTGGAGGAGACAAAATAGATGCCCAGAGGTCATTGGCCACCCAGTCTAGCCAATCAGTGAGCTCCATCAGGTTCAGTGAGAGACCCTGTCTCAAACAATAAGGTGGAGGGTGATTGAGGGCGTCATCTGATGTTGGCTTGTGGTCTCCTCATGCATGCACACACATGTGCACATACCCAATATGAACATGTACATACACTGCACACAATTTAGTAAGATTGAAATACATAATATGTATGTACATTTTGAAGAATTATTTATGACAGGAATTGCCATATCACTCTATAGAACACCGCTATAACCCTCCAGTCTGTCTCAAATCTAACCCCTCATTGTCCTTTGTACATACATACTAGCCCCGTTTCTATTGCTTTTCTTTCATTTACATGGAAACATCTTTGCACACAAGAGGGCCTGGCCTGTAACTTTCCTTCTTTGACATACTTTTCTCAAGTTTTCATACAAAATTGCTGTTTTGTGGCAGCGAATGCTTTTCTTTTTCTTTCTGTGTGTGGAAGTTGTATATGTATGCAGGCAAGTGTGCTTGGGAACACGGAGGCTGGTGGAGGACATCAGGCATACTACTTTGTTAATCTCTGCTTCATTCTCTAGAGACAGGGTTTCTTACTGAAACTAGAGCTATGTTGGTGGCGGGCAAGTCCCATCAATCCTTCCATCTCTGGCCTGGGCCCCAGCACTGGGGATACAGGCACATATACAGTCATGCCCATCTTTTTACGTGGGCACTGAGGTCCAAACTTAGGCCTTCATACTTATGCGCCAAGCGCTCTTACCACTGGGCAACCCTTTCACCCTAAAGCATCTTTATTTTTTTTTGTGCTAGGGTTTCAAACTTCGTACTCAAGGCATGTTAGGCAAGTGTTCTATCACTGAGTTACACTTCCAGTCTTTCTTTCTGTTCTATCATCCATGCAAGATGGGTGTTATGTGGCTGGACAGATGTCTTGGTGATTAAAAGGGTTGCTGCTCTCTCAGAGGACCCATGTTCAGTTCTCAGCACCCACATCCGGCAGCTCATAATCAGCTGTAATTCCTGCTCTGGGGGGGTCCTGACACCCTTTCTTGTCCTTACAGCATTCCCATGCATATGGCACACACTCATACACACGTTAGAGAAAAAGTTTGGTGTCATATTTTTTTTTCTTCAAATGTTTACAAGTGTCCACTGGTGAAATTCTTTGGATGTGCAGGTTTCTCTCTGGAAGGCTTTTACTTTCAGACTTGCACTTTTACTAACTTTTGAAAAGCAGATAAGGGATCATTCCAAGTTCATCTTTTTGAATAACTTTCTTAATAAGAAGTGTATTTCTAGGCATCCATCCATTTCATTTATAATGTTTAAATTTATTTGCATAAGATTTGATGACCCCCTGATTTTGTTAGTGTGTAGTCTTGTGACCTCCTTCTTTGTCATCCTGACACCATGTACTCTCCCTCTCTTTTTCTAGATAGGTCTATGAGAGCAGCTATTTTATTAGTCACTTCAAACAAACCTTAATTTTTCCCATTTTATAAATTTGTTTTCTGTTATGTTTTGGGGGCTGTCATCTTGTTCATTTTGTGGGGGTTAAATGTAATTATTTCTCTTCTGGCTTCTTGGATGAATAGTTGCATATCTGACTTTCGAGCTTTTTTTTTTTTTTCTATTTAGTTGTTAAATATTTAAGACGTTGAATTTCCCCTAGGCTTTGTATCCTCAAAGTTATGGTAAGTTATATTTCAAAAGCTTTGGAGACTAAGTTTCTCACTGAATCTACTGGAGCTCACTGATTGGCTAGGCTGGCCAGTCAATGAAATCCAGGGACTCAACACTGTCCCAGCACTGTGGTTATAGACCTGAGCCACAGCACTCAGTTTTGATGTGGATTCTGGGGATCTGAACTCAAGTCCTCATGGTTTAGAAGCAGTCACTTTACCAATTGTGCCAACTCCACAGCCTCTTGTCAGATAATGTTAGTAGTTAATCGGTGTAGTTTGCTCATATTCAGTCTCATTGTTCTCTCTCCTACTAGTTATGTGGTTAAGATATTTGCTGGTTTATATGGTGCTCTATTTTTGTCTTCAGAGATATCTATCTATCTATCTATCTATCTGTCTATCTATCTATCTATCCATCTATCTATCTATTTATTTATTTATTTTTTAATTTTTTTGGGGGTGACCACAACATCACCCATATGGCTTTGTAAAAGCTTCTTTCTTTTTCTTTTTTTGAGAACAGTATGTAACCAAGTATGACCTCACACTCCTGATCCTCTTGCTTCCAGCTCTTAAGTTGCTGGGATGACGGGTGTGCACCACCATCTGGTGTATGTGGTCCTCTGATGGAACCAGGGCTTCTGGCATGTGAACAAGCCCTCCACCAACCCAGCTACATATCCAACCCTCTTCAGTTTTTTTCCAAGTATCCAGTTTAATATCTTCTTGGTCCTTTGGGCTAAGCTCATGTGTGTACTGTTTGAAGATGTAGCTCCATTCTTTCCTGGATAACACCTTATCTTGAAAAAAATTTACAGTGGGTTTTATCTGATCTTTAGATGTTATTAATCTTTAGTTTTCCTGGTTGTTTTTAAAGTTCTTCTGTTTTTGACCTATAGTCAATTTGATGTGAGGTTGCCAGGTTGGGTGTGCTTTATAAATATCCTACGAGGGACTCACCTACCTTTGTGGACATGGGTCTTGGTGTGTTTCCTCAATGGCTCTTCTCCTCTTTTCCTCCTCTGTGGCCTCACCATCTGGGAGTCGATTGTATGTGTTAGACCTTGTTACTTTGCATGTTCTATTTTCTCTTTCTATCATTCTGCCTTATCAGTCAGCATCACTGCTTCTTCTTCTTCTTTTTTTTTTTTTTCAGTGCCATGTTCTGGTGTGTTTAATGTGATCTACACTTTCTGTCAAGTTCATTTCAGTTATTACAGCTTTCAGCTCTAACATCGTCACTTGGTCTGTTCCTCCCTCTTTCCTTTCCTCTCTCTCATCCTCTTCCCTCCCTCCATTCCTTTTCTCTTCCTTCCTCCCCCAACATTTCCTCTCTTCCCTCCCTTCCTCCCTCCCCCCATCTCCTTTCCTCCTTCCCTCCCTCCTCTTCCATCTAGATTTACTTTTATTTCTATTTATGTGTCTATGTGTGTCCTGTATGTATGAATGCTGTGGAGGCCAGAAGGGGTGTTAGATCCTCTGGAGCTGGAGTTACAGGGAGTTGTGAGCCTCCTAACATGGGTTCTGGAAAATTGAATCTAAGTCCTTGGCAAGAGCAGCAGTGCTCTTAGTCACTGACCCGTCTCTCCAGCCCCTCACTTCTACTTCCATACTCAATCCATAGTCTGTTCTTCAAACAGTACTGAGAGTATTTCCCTCCTCTTCTCTCTCCTCCTTTTTGTGTGTGTGCATTCATGTGTGTGAATGTGGGTGTGTTCGCACCACTGTGCATGTGTGGAGGTCAAGGGGTCATGTTAAGTATCACTCTTTACCTTTAACCTTTTTTGAGGTAGGGTCTTTTTGTTGATTTTCTATTGCTTATGCCAGTATAACTATCTTACAAACGTTCCGGGATTCTTCTATTCCTATTCACACTGCATCCCATCTCATCATAGGAGCACTAGAATTGCAGATGCAAGCTACTGTGCTTTATACAGGTTCTGGGCCTTCAAATTCAGGAGCTCATGCTTTTGAAGCAAGAGCTTTTGCTCATCGAGCTATCTCCTAGTCACAAGAGTAACATTTAAACATTCAATTTTAAGCCAGGCGGTGGTGGCGCACGCCTTTAATCCCAGCACTTGGGAGGCAGAGCCAGGTGGATCTCTGTGAGTTCGAGACCAGCCTGGTCTCCAAAGCGAGTTCCAGGAAAGGTGCAAAGCTACACAGAGAAACCCTGCCTCAAAAAAACCAAAAGAAAACCAAAAACCAAAAACCAACAACAAAAAAATCATTCAATTTTAGTATTTCTCACTGTATCCCTTGTGCACACAGAATGAAGTACAGCTGATCATACAGACCCACATGATTGGCACCATACCTCTGTCACTCTCTGCCAAGCTACAGATCTTTGGTTACTCTTGTTTGAGTCCAGATTTTTACCTGGTTGGTTCTTTTCGGCATGCAGATCTCAGAGAAAACATGACCTCTCCTCTGACCACTCTTCACAAACGGTCTGTTCTCAGCTGTCACCATTTGTTGTCTTTTTTTTCTCCACAGGGATCACCCTTACTTAACTTTTTGTGAACTTAAGACTTCATTTTGTATTTTAGACTATAAAAAAGCACAATAAAAGGCATTTTATCTCCCCAAACTCACGGTTCATTTATTTCCCTCTGCTGTGATAAAATGCTCCAACAAAAGCAACTTAAGTGAGGAAGGTTCATTTGGCTCATTCAGTCACAGAGGGCAAATCACAGCAACAGGATCTTGAGAGACTCAGTCATGGTAAGTCCACAGCCAAGAGTAGAGGGCAATGAATGAATGTGTGCGCACTAGTGTTCCACTTGCCCCCTCCCTCCATTGTACACAGCCCAGGATCCTCTGCTTAGTGAGTAGTCCTGCCCACAGTTTAGATGGGTCTCTCCACAGTAATTAACTTAAGACAGTTTTGCACAGACATTCTCAGAGGCTGACCTTAATGTAGACAATCCCTAACTGAAGCTCCTTTCTCAGTAGGATCTAGGTTATGAAGTTGATGAAACAACACCACACCATGGGCATTGTAGATCATAAACATACCAAGCATTAAGTGGATGAATGGAACTTCACAAGATTTACTTTCTATGTTGAGCTGTGTTTCATGGATCTGTTCATAATGACCACATAGTACAGAGCCCTATTGCCTCCTGTTTACAGAGCAATCATGTTGAAGGTGCAGAGAGACCTGTTTCCTTCAGTTATAGCAGGAAAATGGTGGACCTGAAGGTTTAACTCCACCTATAACCTCTACTGTCAGGTTTTAGACTTATGATCTGTATCATACATTGTGAATTATTTGTTACAGCCAATTACGCTTTCTCTCTGACATTTTCATGGGGCCTCTTTTCTCAGTGTGAGGATGGCTTCATTTAAGATGTATTGGTTTGTGACTGTAATATCAGCACTTAGGAGGCTGGATTAGGAAGGCTGTGAATTTGAGGCTAGCCTGGGCTAAACAGTAAGACCTGCTCAGAAGAATGCTTTCCGTGTTAACAAAAATGTGGCTTTCTCATGGTTTTCACTGTGGCCTAATTACAGTTTTGTGGGAAGAGATTTGAGGAGAGATATCTGCTCTTTTTTGCTTCCCAGAATGCATATAACTCTTCTGGTACTTTCACTGGGATTCTCCCTGAGCAGTACATCTCTCTCACCCACTGACACTATGTCTAGTGTGGTATAATTGTCACAGTGCTATGACTGAATGCCTGACAAGGAGTCACTTAAGGGAGGGAGGACTTGGTTTGGATCAGAGTTTGAGGGTGTGGTCCATCATGGCAGAAACTGCTTGTCTATAGGTGGATACCACAGCTGTGGTGACAAGCTTGTGAGCCTGCTCACTCACATGTGGATGCATCAGGGAGCAGAGAGGGAGGGGATTGTGGCACTCGTCCCTTGTTTCCTCTTCCTCTTTTCAGTTCAGTTTTGGACTCTAGCCTGTGGGACAGTGCCATCCTTATTCTGGGTGGGGGTCTGTTTCCTGATTTAAGCCTCTCTGGAAATGTCCTCACAGGCACACAAGGTGTACCTCACTAATACCTTAGGCGTTTCTTAATCAAACCAAGTTTATAATACAAAATAATCATCCTATAAAAGGTCATCCAGAGATTCCAGGGCAGGAGTACACAGGGCTGTCAATCAACACATTCTAGTTTCTAGCAGGTGCTTGGTCAGGATAAACATAAGATGCCGGTCCACTCACTATTTTAATTGTGAATCTTTCACTGCAAAGAGGCTCACTTTAAAATGTTTTTCTTTCTCTTAATTATTTCTTTTTTTGACAATAGACAGGCTCCAAGCTCATTATCTTCCAGCCTCAGCTCTTGGGTGCTGAGATTGTAGGCAAGTGCTACTGTGCCCAGTTCCTTAACTTGTAACTTAGAATATATACATAGGAAAACTCAATATACCCTGCTCCACAACCAAAACAAAATAAAAAAGAAGCCAATACTTTGAGCTTCCTCACATTCCTCACAGTGTGCTGTGAGTGCCTGTTTCTAGCCAGCTTCAAACCATCATCTCCTCTAGCCTTTTCAGTTAAATGAACCAAGTAATTTATCATGTGCTCAAGCCAATTTTAGTTGGATTTTTCTTTCCATTACATTGTCAAGAGTCCCAATTCATAACGTTCCATAAAGGCCGGTTGATGTTTGATTGACTATGGGTGTAGACTTTTGCCTAACTTAGGACTATATAGCCTGATTAGAGGCATAGGGTGTTCTGAATGGCCTTGAGGAAGCCTTCCCCTGCTTCCCCTTCCACAGGTCTCTTCGTGCTTTTTCTGTTTCTGGTATCTCAGTGGAGAGAAAGAGCTCAGTGGAGGGGTTGCTGATGTTTGGATGTCAATTAAGCAGAAATGAGGATAATAGGAAGACATCCTTCAGTATAAGAATCCACATGGCCAGAGCTGCTGAAAGGTGAAGGTGGTGTCTTCTGGAGAAACTGAGGCATGTGTCATTGATGATATGAAAGCAGATATGGAGTCATCAAGTCACAATTTGGGGACTGGGAGGAAACATCAAAGCTGGTTCTAGACTCTTAGGATAGACCATGTTTCCAGGCTCCCTTCCCACTCACAAACAGCATGTAGGAGCCTTTCAGTGTAGCTGGCTTTTGCTGATCTTGGAATCAAAGCTTGAACTTGAGAGGTAAGTCCCCACTCATTTGCTATGCCTAAGGCAGTAGGGGCAAAGTATGTATGTGGGCTTTTGAAGTCAAATTTGGGTGTTCCTTATTGCTAATGGTGACCTTGGCAAAGTTAATTACCACCTCTGTACCTTGGTTGTCCAATGTATAAGATGGTGGTGACAGTAACACCCATCTCATTAAACTGTGAAGTTTAAAACACTTAGAACAGCCACAAAGAAGTGTGGGAATATTAGCAATGCCCCTACTCCACCTTCACATACTAGGCAGTCCTTGGTCTGTGTGCTGGATAGTTTCATATCAACTTGACACAAGCTAGAGCCATCAGAGAGGAGAGTGCCTCAATTTTGAAAATGCCTCCCTAAGTTAGGGCTGAAGCTGAGCCTGTAGAACATTTTCTTAATTAGTGATTGATGGGAGGAGGGCCCAGCCCCTCCCTGGTGGGTGGTGCCATCCCTGAGATGGTGGTCCTGAGTTCTATAAGAAAGCAGTCTGAGAAAGACATGAGGAGCAAGTCAGGAAGCAGCTCTCCTCCATGGCTTCTGCATCAGCTCCTGCCTTCAGGTCCCTCCTCTGCTTGAGTTCCTGTTCTGACTTCCTTTGATGGTAAATTGTGATGTGGAAGTGTAAGCTGAACAAACCATTGGTCATGGTGTTTCATCACAGCAATAGTAACTCTAATTAAGACAATCTGTCCTGCATTTCTTTGGGACTGCCTTGGTCAGTCCTTCCTAGCAGCATCATGGGCTTCAGGCTGGAGGTCACAGCAGGTCCCCTTGAGGCTCCAAAGCCTATAGAACAGTTAACAGATAACTTTGAGACTAGAGATTCGAATCATTGAGGCCTCTGCCTGCTTCCCAAAGCCAACAGTATTAGATGAAAATTACAGTCCCATCTCTCTAGTCTCTTCTGGGGTCCTGGGTGCTGGCGTTCATTAAAGGCAGTTTTCTCTGGATTTTAGACAGTGTTTTAAAAGCTTAGAGTCAAACATTGGTCTCCCAAAGGGCCGGATACAGTTTCTTCAGTTTTTCCCCAAATCCCTGACCTGAATTTCCAGCAAGCTGGGTTATTAGTGCATCAACAAAACATGTGCCGGGGGCTAGAAAATCCATTCTTGTCCTTTGGTCATTTAGAAAACATCAAGAAGAGAGAGTTCCTGCTTCCAGCATACTCTGGGCTTGAGAGCAGAGTCGCACCCAGAACCATGCTCTGGCCTACCATTTTGGGATTTAATGAGAGTGCAGTAAAATTTGCTCAGGAACTTTCTTCTGTACATGTTTCTTCTGTCTAATGATGTCATCAAGGAGACATTGTTAGGCATTGTTCTCATTTTCAATTAGCGTTTAAAGTAGTGGGTTTCATGTCTCTTGCTTATATGTATCTCCAAGTCCCCTCTCCCACAACTGCACTCACATGCACAACCTGTCCCTCTTGTGTACATAATCAAAAATAATAAGAATAAATATTTAGAAAGCTTTCCTCATTACACAGTTTCTGTAACTACTTTCAGTGATACGAGCTTGGGAGTGTGGACTCCTGGATTCTGCTTACAGTCCCAACAGTGAGGCACACAGCAAACCAGGGGCTGCCTGTCTCAGACGAGTGAAGTCCAACCATGGCTCTTTTCCAGTCTTCCTCCCCCCTCTTTCCATCTCTCTCTATATCTATAACATCTCTATCTTTATTCGCTCTGCCTCATCTTTCCAAATCCCTGAGACCTTAAGCTTCCATAGCTGCTCACTGTCCACTCTGGTGCCTTCCTTCCCTTCTTGGCCATTGTTCTAGTTTTATGTCTGTTGCTGTGATAAAATAGCCTGACAAAAGGGGTTGGGGATTTAGCTCAGTGGTAGAGCGCTTGCCTAGCAAGCACAAGGCCCTGGGTTCGATCCTCAGCTCTGGCAAAAACAACAACAACAACAACAACAACAACAGCAACCCCCCCCCCCCAAATAGCCTGAAAAAAAGCCACAGAGGGAAGAATTTTCCATGTCAATTTTGGGTTGTTGTCCATTACTTTGGGGACATCAAGGCAGGAACTTGAAGCATCATTGTACACAGTCTGCAGATGGAGAAGAAACACCCTGACTCTTGCTCACTTGCTTAGTTTTATACTCAGTCAGCTTTCTTCACTCTTACCCAGTTCAGGGGCCAGCTTGTGAAATGGTTGATTGTGCAACACAGAGCTGAGGCCACCTATGTCAATTAACAGTCAAGACAGTATTCCACAGACACACCCACAGGTCAACCTGATGTAAACAGCTCCGTATTCAGACTCTCTTCCCAGGTGACTCTAGGTTGTGCCAAGTTGACAGTTAACACCAATCAGCACAGACATTCACCCAGCTATGCCAGGTGCCGTAGTCATCATGGATGAAAGAATTTATCTGAAAGCCAGTTCTCTGAACCCTGTGGTGTTCCATTATAACCTCACCTTCCTCCTCTGGTGCCTATGTCACTCTTCAGTCACCTCAGCTCGTAAGCTAATTGTGTCTTACAGATGTTTCTGGTAGCCTCAAGCATTACCTTTCATGGAACAAGATCAGCGTCAGGTTGTCAGCTTGGCATGGAGATTTTTGGAGTCTTTGGGGTCAGACTGTATGTGTTTAAGGGTCTGTTTTGTCCCTTGTTAGACAAGTGATCTTAGGAAAGTTAATGAACTCCCTTTTGATCTTGGTTTCCTAATCAGTTAAATGACATAACTTCTAGGGTTGCTGTGACTATCCCAGGAGACAGGTAAGCAGGTGTTTAGCAGAATGCATATGGTGTTTGAGTATTAATTGGAATGGCAAGTAGGCTCGATATTTTATTTCATTTTTAAAAGCATTTATTTTATTTTAAAGTGTGTGTGTGTGTGTGTGTGTGTGTGTGTGTGTGTGTGTGTGTGTTTATGGGTATGTGCATGTGAGTGTCCACAGAAGTCAGAAGAAGACATCAGAACCCCATGGAGCTGGAATTATAGGTGGTTGTAAGCTGTGAAACAGGTACTGGGAATACACTCAGGTCCTTTGCAAGAGCATTACACTCTCAACCTCTGAGCCACCTACCTAGCCCCTAATTTATTTACTTAACTTTAAATTAAATTTTTATGTTTTTTTTTGTGTGCACATATGTGCACATGTGTGAGCACACATATGCCTCATCATGTATGTTTAGGTAGGAGATAATTTGTGGAGTCTAGTTCTCTCCTTCTACCATGTGGCTCCATTAGGTTTGACATCAGATGCTTTTGCCCACTGAGTCCTCTCACTAGCCCCAAGGTCCTACATTTTAAAGAGTCGAGGGCTCCTGCTGTTTATCCTAAGACCCAGCACAGGTGATGTTCTCCACCTGTAGTTATCAGCACCATCTACTGAGTACTTCCCTTGCTCCTGGTGTGTGGTAGGAGTTTGCTATTGAATCCTCTCAACATTTCCCAAGAGAGGTGTTCTAGCCTGCCTGAAGACACCATATATGGTAAAGCTAAAGCTGGGTGAGCTGAAGCAGCTTAGCTTTAGTTTAGGCTGTGGAGGGGTAGAGAGCATTGAAAACCATGATGTCTGACTTTCAAGCATGCATTCACTGCTTATCCAATGAGAATCTGTTCATTTGTACAGCGTTCTTTGAGCATCTCCAAAGAGGGAGGCTGGGTGTGCTGGTTTGAACTAGAATGGCTGCCATAAGCTCATATATTTTAATGTGTGGTGGCCAGCTGGTGGAATTGTTTAGGGAGGATTAGGAGGTGTGACCTTGTTGGAAGAGGTGTATCCCTGGGGATGGGCTCTGAGGCTTCAAAAACCTACACCAGATCCAGTCTCTCTTTCTCACTGCCTGATGCTCGTGAATCAGGATGGAAGCTCTCAGCTATTGCTCCAGTGCCATTCCTTCCTGCCTGTCACCATGTTCCCTGCCATTACAACTGCGGACTAACTCTGAAACTGTAAGCAACCCCACTTTTAAATGCTTTCTTTTAGAACTTTCTTTGCTCATGGTGTTTCTTCACAGAAAGTCATTGGTCAGTGCTGGGGATGCAGTGTGAAAGATGGGTATGATATCTGCTCACAGGAGATCCATCAGCTAGGAAACAAACTCCTATCGTGTGGGGGAGGGGTAGAGGAAAGGTTCCATAAAGGGACCTGTGGAGGGCAGGTTGGCATAGACACATTCAGAAGTTTCGCTGCCTTCTCTCTGTTTCCATGAGGGAGAGTGTAAAGGACAGAGAGAGACTCTTACCATGACTTGGGCCTTCCATTTCTGGAGGAGATGAAAGCTAGACTTTGGAGGTAGGCAGGTGGCTCACAGAGAGGGCAGGCATTCTAGACAGAAAGCTTAGCCAGGTTAAAAGGGGTGGGAGTGGAACTTCCTGGAAGATGGACGACTGCCTTAAGGTTTCAGCAGCGGGTATGCAGAGAACAGGGCAAGTGAAGACCAGTCTGAAGAAATTGTAGGAGAGCACCTTAGGGAGGTCACGGAATGGCAGGTAGAGAGCGGAGTCAGCAAGAACCAGGGTTCAGGAAGTGGAGCTGTGACATGGGGAGGCTGTATGAGTGTGTAGTGATTTTATTTTCTCATGGAATAACTGTCCATGTCAGAGGAGAAAGCTGACAATTCAGAAATGGCTAGTAGGGTCACAAGAGGTCACCTTAAGAGGCGGGGATTTGGGGAGTTGTCTCCTATTGCACAATGGGACTCAGCTGTCCCATTTCCCTTCTCTTACTGGAGGCTGGGATCATGAAATTGGTAAAGTGAGTCCTTTGTGAGCCTCAAAGTCTGTGTGTCCTAGGAGGTGCCACTCATCAAAAAGATGCAGGAAAGGGAATTGTTTCTTAGATGGTTCTGTCAGGGCCAGGCTTCCCAGCAGTGCCCGGGAGAGGGTTCCGCAGGGCGATCTCTACGGCTGCAGTGCAGCCCTGATGCCTTCCACTGCCAGTAGAGAGGTCATCAGCCATTGAATCCCCAGGGAGCACTGCAGGAGGGAGGCAGCTCCTGCAAGCTGCATTTGCTTCTCCATGATGAAATTGCAGTCTGCAGGGGAACGCATGCATGTGTGGACTTCCAAATGAAGGCACAAGGAAGCTACTGGGTGTAGGACACTCTCTTCCTTTCCTGAAAATTGACAATAACGCCTACTCACCTGGCCCTGGTGAAGATTCAGTGCTCAGGAACTCCCTTTATAAATAGGAAAGCATTATGAAAGTGAAGTTTTTGTAACTTTCTTTTCTTCTTCTTCTTCTTCTTCTTCTTCTTCTTCTTCTTCTTCTTCTTCTTCTTCTTCTTCTTCTTTTTTCTTCCCATTTTGGATTTTCAAGACAGGGTTTCTATGTGTAGCCCTGGCTGTCCTGGAACTCCCTCTGTAGAACAGGGTGACCTTGAACTCACAGAGATTGCCTGCCTCTGCCCCTTGAGTGATGGGATTTTAAAGGCATGTTTCAGCATTTCCTGGCTTGAGATTTTTGTAACTTCTAATAGTTCTGATTTGTAGGTTTTGAAAAATATTATATGCTCATTCATGGGTGCTGGTTTTGGCTCTTCATAACTTTTTAAAAAAAGATGATTTTATCTATAATTATGTGTATAGCATGTCTGTGTGGAGGTATGTGCACCTGTGAGTGCAGATGTCCATAGAAGCCAGTGGAGGGTGCTGGATCTCCCAGGCCTTGAGTTCTAGGTGGTGTGAGTCACCTGATATGGGTGCTAAACTCAGGCCCTGTGCAAGAGCAGTAGGTGCTCTTAACCCCAGTGTCATCTTTCCAGCTCCACCATCATATTTTCTGATGGACTCTGGAAACCACTTCTATTTTTAAACTAAGGACTGATTTTTTTCCCTTTTAATTTTTTGCATCCAATACTTCTTACCTGACTGTTATCCACTAAATTCTTTTCTGTTTTTCCTTTACTGGTAATTAAAAATCATTCCCTCAATGCTTCAATCTCCTCTGTTTCCTTTGAATGTCTTCATCTTGGCCACTGGACCAAACTCCAACCCCTATCCAGTGAGTCTCTTCTCACAAACAAATCGTATTTCAGGAACTAGCTCATACCCAAAGCAGTCAGAACATTCCACCCCTGACTCTTCTGAACCTCTATTTCAGGAGACTCACCACAACTCCTGTGTCTTGTCCAGGTAGGATTAGCTGAGGTTGTGAAGGGGATGTTTGCATGAAAGTTCATATACGGTGGAGAGAGACCTTGGATGACAGGAGCCGAGGAAGTCACTGGCCATTGCACTTGCTGGGTAGCAGACATTGTGCTGGGGTGTTTTGTGTTCACTTTCTCTCTCAGCTTTTGTTGTCATCTAAAACACCTGACCAAAGCAACTTAACAGGGAAAGAGCTTATTCCGCTCACAGCCCCAAGGCACAGTTTATCAGGAACACAAAACATCTGCTCACGTCCACCAACACTCAAGAAACAGCATTGAATGCTTCCCAGTGCTCAGCCTGCTTTCTCCATTTTGTGCATTTTGGAATGCTGTGCCTTGGAAATAGTCCTGACTACAGTCAAGATGAGTCTTTCAACATCAATTAACACCATCAAGTATAACTCCCAACAGGCTGCCCTGAGGCCCATCTTCCAGGTGATTCTAGATTCCATCAAGTTTACCATTATCACTAACAACCACTGTGTCTCATTGGATTCTTTTGGCACTGTGAAAGAGGGAGATGTGGTTATCTCGATTTAAAAGACTAGAAAGCAGGCTGAGGTTGAAGCCACTTGGCCAAAATCTCCTGGCAGGAAAGTGACGGTGATGAGATGGTCTCCACCCATGGCTCTTGAGGAACATGTAGGTATAACTATAATCCTGTATAGCCTATCGTGCAGGGAATATTTTCCTCAACTTAATACCCTGTTCCCAGTGTCCTATGGTTCCCTGTGCAGTGTTTATGACACTCCTCTCCATCTGTTGGTGCTGTTATTTGTCTCCTCAGCTAGACCCCATCTTCCTACTCTTTGCCATACTGTACCTCTTGCTAAGGGCTGGTACCGAGAGGAAGGCTGCAAGTGTTTGTAAATGAATGAATGATGGAGCTTAATGAGCGTAGGTGCTGCTCAGAGCCCTCATGTGGAATCCACGGGGAAGGAGAATGATATACTTCTTACCAGCCACAAATTCCTCTCCCACCAGCAAAGCCTTGGGAAAAGAAAGGGATGGGGAAATGGGAAGAGTCAGAGCATTCATTTAGATTGGAAAAACAAGGCAGCAAGATTTATTATTTAATTTGAGAAAGACATAGGAAAGAAGTTGCCTGCCATGTATTTCTTTCCAATTAATCCAGCGTTTCTCCAGTTTTAGCTTTTCATATTTCATCTTAATGATCTCATATCTGAGATCCAGCTCTAATGTGATTTACTTAATATTTTCCCTAAAAACATCCTGACTTTCAAGACATGCATGTATTTATTGTGAAAGGAACCTTTATGATACACCAGTAAACATGAAGCCATTATCGCTTGCTTTAAAATGTGGGTGGGATGAAAATAGGTGAGGTCGTAACAGAGAAAGTAATTACACTTTAGAAGATTACCATTTGGCCACTGAGGGACTTCAGTCAGGGCTAGTTTTATTATCTAAGAAAGATAACCAAGAAGTGACACAACGGTGTGTGTGTGTGTGTGTGTGTGTGTGTGTGTGTGTGTGTGTGTGTGTGTATGTGCACGGATGTGTACTTGGGAGAGATGACTCAGTGGCCAAAAGCTCATGCTGCTCTTGTGTAGTACCTGAGTTCAGTTTCTAGCATCCACACCAGGCAATTCATAGTAACTAGCTTTTCATGGCATCGGATGCCCTTTTCCTGCCTCAAAAGGCATCTGCACACACATGCACATATATACATGCACAGATACACATGCATAAATAAGAATAACAAATCTTTAATAAGTGGCATAGTGATGGGTTTGCATGTTTGCGTTTGTGCACAAGTGTGTGGGTATTTGTGCATGTGTGTGATCATGCATATGGAGGCCAGAGGACTTTGTTGTCATTCCTCAGGCACTGTTCATTTTGTGTTTTGACACTCAGTCTCTTATTGTCCCAGAATTGGCCAAGTTATATTAGGCTGGCTGACCAGCAGGCCTTAGGGAATCTACCTGTCTCTGCCTCCCAAGCAATAGGATTACAAGTGCATGCTATCATGTCTGGATTTTTGAGGTGGATTCTGGGGATTGAACTTAGGTCCTTATACTTGCAAGACAAGCACTTTACCAACTGAGCCATCTCCCCAGCCCCTTGTGTTAGACACACTCTACTACACTGAAGCTTTCTGCTTTATAGTCAGAGGCATTTGGAACCTGTGGTCTCACTAAATGACTCACTACTCTGTAGTGTCATGTCTGAGACCTCCCTGAACACATATGCACACTGTTAAGTCTGTGTTACATTGATTAGAAAGCACTCTGCCAGTGGATGTGGCCCTTGTCTCTCCTTCAGTGTAACATCTTAGACGAGTAAAAACCATCTTCCCCCTAAACACCCAGGATGCTTTTGTTTCCTCCTGCCTTCCCTCCCAGCCTCATTCTCAGAGGGCACACCACCTATGGTCAGGACCTGGCGCCTAATACCACCTCTGCTCCCAGACTTTGGGGGTTCAATTGGGCCATGCTGGAGACCCCTAAGGTGAGGATTGCCCCAGGGGGAGCAGGCAAACTGAGCCCATCTGGGAACTCCTGCAAAGAAGCAAACCTACTTGAAGTCACCTTTTCAGCCCAGAACATTTTATTCTGGTGAAATCTCTTTCCTGCCCCAATTCACTCACTGCAAAAACTAACATAATTTATCTTGGATGCGGACATCAGCTTGGTGTTGGCCTTTTTTTTTTTTTTTTTTTTTTTGGCTTGAGTAACAGCTAAGCCCAAATCACTTGAAAAAGAAGAAGAGAAAAAACCCACATCACGTTGCCAATTTGCAATCTGGAAACAAAAATTAATGTGCACATTACTACAAAGGCCAAGAAGAGAGAGGCGACAGAGGACGTTCCATCTGAGTTTCCTTCTCCCTGTGTGTGGTGCAGTCAAAGACAGGTTTGGCTTTGTTTTAGGATTAAGAGACCATAGGCTCTTGGGTGCTCCCCACTGGAAGGGAAGGGACTTGGAATGGGACAGGGGAGAGAGGGTAGGCCTGGTCCCTGTGATCTCTATGATAACTCCTGTTGCAGGTCAGAGACACCTCTAAGGTCACATGCATCCTCTGAATAGCAGAGTAAGAGAAGGATGAAGACACCCAAATGCTAACACTGCTATTTATGGTGACTCTGTAGGACTGAAAGTGTGAGGTTGACTCTATGGCCTCTATTTCATACTCTCTCCATGTAGGACTGGCCACAGGGTCCCAGCAGACTGGGCCTCCTGCTGGACTTGTCTTGGGGAATCAACCCATTCCACAGAAGGACATCAATGGAATGCTGCAGCAAAAATGACCTCTTCTGGGGCTGGGGAGATGGCTCAGTTGATAAAAATACTTGTCACATAAGCATGAGGACCTGAGTTCCCCACTGTTTATGTAGAAGTTGGCATGGGCAGATAGCATGTGTCAATCATAGCTGAGGAAGCAGAGACAGGGAGACCCTTGAGGCCTTTGAGCTGATCCAGCGAGTTCCATGGACCAGTGAAATCTTGTCTCAGGAAACAAGGTGATTGAATAGGACACTTGATACTCACCTCTGGCCTCCATGTGAACACACACATGTACCCCCCCCCCCCCAAATAAAATCAAAGCAAAGCAAAACAAGAAATGGCCTCTATTTTTCTCCTTTCCACATGACTTCTTCGGAAATCTCACCAAAGGCCTTTGGAGTAGAGGCCCTTTTCTCAGCTTCTATGGGAAGAGACCTCACAGAAAGCAGTCATTTCTTTCATTTGTAAACATACAGACCAAGGTAAGAGAACTGTTATTCCATCCTTAAAGGAGTGTTTAATGTTCAGCCCTAAATGAACATCTATTCCAGCTGTTCAAGGCTCAGGAAAGATCACAGAAGGTGAAGGGCCAGGGCACAGAAAGACTTCAAGAGCAGAGGGTGGGACGAAATGTTGTGGTAGAGCTCTGTCTCCTTGACATGGCACAGGTGTGGTGTAGCTGGAGACCCTCTCTCCAGCCCCTGCCAAGCCCTGTTAGTCCGACAACCCACTTATAAAATAAACACAGAGATGCTTATATTATTTAAACTGCTTGGCCATTAGCTTGGGCCTACCATTGTCTAGCTCTTACTCTTATATTCAGCCCATTTCTATTAATCTATACTTTGCCATGTGGCTTGTGGCTTACTGGTTGGTACCTTACATCTTTCTTGTCCTGGCAGCCACTGCAGTGTCCCCACCTCCCTTCCTCTTCTCCCAATTCTCCTCTCTCTTAGTTCCACCTATACTTCCTGCTTGGCTACTGACCAATCAGTGTTTTATTTATTAACCAATCAGAGCATCACATTTAACATACAGAACATCCCACAGTAGTGTGGCACCCATGAACTCACAGCAACAGTGGCCACCCAAGGCCTACATAAGAGCAAGCCCACCAACATTCCATCATGGACAGGGAAGGGGTCCATAAGGCCCTGGCCCTAGACCAGTGGTTCTCAACCTCTAATGCTGCCACCCTTTAATACAGTTCCTCATATAATTCTTTTTTGTTGCTATTTCATAACTGTAATTTTGTTAGTTATTAATTATAATGTAAATGAATTATATCTGGGTTTTCCAATGGTCTTAGGCAATCCCTATGAAAAGGTGGCTTGATTCTGAGGAGTTGTGACCTACAGGTTGAGAATATCTCCCCCAGAAGCTATATCCCACACTTTCCTGCCTCCAGGGTTAAAACTATATATATATATATATATATATATATATATATATATATATATATATATATATATATATATACATATACATACATACATGTATGTATGTATGTATGTATGTATGTATGTATGTATGTGTATTCCATGAGTGAGGAAGCTGCTCATTATAGAGCAGATAGAAAATTCCACGGTGACTTATTCAGGCCAAGCAGGGCTAAAGGCCTGTGTAGGTCATGCCAGTAGTGATCCCTCCCCAGGATGGACAAACAGCTTGGCCAAGAAACAAAGATACTGCCGACCCTTATTAAAGGCCGTGTGCAGATGGTGGCCCTGCCTTCCCTACCTATGATGTATTTGTCTGCAGGGCTGGGAACATGTCGGCACAGAAGCAGATGGCTGGGGTTTCCCAGGCTGCCTGTCCAGTGAGTAATGGTTTCCTGTCAGCAGCTGCTGGGTGCTATGAGGATGCTTCTGCTAAAGAGAGGCTAAAGCCATGGCACGCACGTGTGTGTGTGTGTGTGTGTGTGTGTGTGTGTGTGTGTGTGTACTTTACAACTTCATACACATCTACAATATTCTTTGACCAAAGAATTATTATTCTCTTATTATTCTCTTTCCAGCCCACCAAATCTCCTCATCTGCCCAAGCCTCCTTCCTATGTTCATGGCCTTTTTTGTGACCTACTGCATTTAATTAGGGGTTGCCTGCGAGAGCATGGATGTGGGGTTATCTGCTTTAGTGGCAGCAATGAACTAACACATATACCAACAAGGAATATGACCTCCCTCCCTGCTGCTGTCTGTGGATCATCTGAGAGGGCTGGGGCCTTATGGATTCTTTCCCTGCCCATGATGCAATGCTGGTGGGCTCAATCTTGTGCTGGTCTTGGGTGGTCCCTGCAGCCACAAGCTCATGGATGCAACACCCGTGGCATGTCTAGAAGACAGGGTTTTGGAGTGATACTTACTCCCATCACCCTGCTCTCACACAGTTTCGGGCTATTCTTCTGTGATGTTCCCTGAGCCTTAAAGGGGTAGAAGAGATGTCCCATCTAGGGCTGAGCACTGAACAATCACTTGTTCTCAGCACTTTGGCAAGGCACAGATCTCTGCACTGTCACTTACTACAAAGAGAAGCTTCTCTGACTACGGTTGAAAGCAGTGCTGATTATGGACATAAGTACAAACATTTAGAGAACGGTTTATCATTATGTCCATAGCCCCCTCCTCTCAGGGCTTGTGATCTTCCCAGATGTGGCCCTTTGTGTAGGTATACAATGTCAGATACGAATGGAGCAGAGCTTGAATCCAAGCAGAAAGTGCTTGGTTACCCCCAGAACCATCACACCACTATTGTACCAGTGGGCACATCTTGCCAGGCTTATTGCTATTGTGATTCACAGAGTTCACAGCTAGGGGAGACTATTGTCAACTTTTCTCTCCCAGCAGCCTGAATACTACCTTCAAGCACTTTGAAGTCTTGACAAAGATTTTCTTCTGTGTGGGCCTTCACCTCATTTTCCTCAGGAGGAACTGATAGTACCAATCCCTCAAAATCTTTCAGTCCCTGGGGAAGGAAAACACTCTATTGGTGAAATTATTAAGGCCACTCCACGTAGTTAAAAGGGAGGTTTATTTTGTGGGGTAACTTACAAATGAAGGGATAGGTAACAGGGTCTGGCAAAGGTATGGCGTAGTCCGGTGGTGTTCTCTGGAGAACTCTGCTTGGTCTACCTCCAGCGTCCAGGGTCCCAGAGCCAAGAGAGAGACCTCCTCTTGATCCTGGGTCTTCAACTTCCTCCCTCAGCCCCACCTTGTGGGCATGACCATTATCGAAGCCTCAATGGGGGTTGGAACTTCCAGGCTAAGGCTGGGATGGCTACCCACTACAACACTCAGTAGATCTTCAATCTTTGCTGGAACTTTACCATTCATGTGCCTGGGTGGATGGGCACAGAGGCTACCTGTCTTCTGCCATGGGGAGGGGACAGGTAGCATTCTACTCCTAGAGATCACCCACACCTCTTCTCTGGAGCCTGGTGGTTGGCCACTCTCTTATCTCTTCCCTGTTCCTGACTGTGGCCCCTCATCCCAGTTCTTGAGCACCAGCCATGCCATTTCAGGGAGTGGTTGGTTGCTTCAAGCTGTCACCCCTGGTTGTTTCCTGGTGCATTGGTTCTGACAATTACAAGGCTGCTCTTTAGGATCTCATTCTTTTCACATTGAAGGGTGGTTATGAACCTCTGCAAAAGCAGCCTGAGCTCTTAACTTCTGGGCTATCTCTTCAGCCCCTAAAGTACATATCTTTGGAACCTATATATAAATATGGGGTGCTAATGTGGTCTGAGTATTTGCTCTAAATTCTCATGTTGAAACTATTCCTCAACGTGGTATTCAGAGATTAAGTCATGGGGGTTCTGGCCTCACTAATGGAGATTTGTATCTTTACAAGGCTGCAAGGAGGGTGTGGGCCTTACCCATGGAGAGATAGCCAGAAGACATTATCTTGGAGGCAGAAAAGTGGTCTCTTCAGACTCTGAGTTTATTGTGGCTTTGACCTTGGCCTCTTTACCCTCCAGAGATGTGAGGTGCACATTTCTGTTGTTTCTGAATGACATGGACTCCATCCATGGCATTTAGTTACAGCAGTTCTGAGGTGCTGAGACCAGTGAATGCCTTTGTGTTTTTGTGGGCTGACTTCAGGCTGTCTCTGATCATGTTTGAGGGTAAATGTGGAAGAGGAAGAAAGCTAGGGTTTCAAGTCTGACCTGGGTTGGAATCCTGCCTTTGTTTTTCAATGGCTGAAGGATTCTGAAATAGAGGTTTAGCTTCAAGTCTCAGTTTCTCACATGGGGAAAATGCTTAGGTTATGTCAAGGATGCCCCTCTATTGGTGAAATTATTAAGGCCACTCCACGTAGTTAAAAGGGAGGTTTATTTTGTAGGGTAACTTACAAATGAAGGGGTAGGTTGCAGGGTCTGGCAAAGGTATAGCACAGTCCGGCGGTGTTCTCTGGAGAACTCTGCTCGGTCTACCTCCTGCGTCCAGCGTCCCCAAACCAAGAGAGCGACCTCCTCTTGATCCTCGGTCTTCCGCTCCCTCCTCTGCCCCGCCTTGTGGGCGTGATCATTACTTAAGCCTCAATGGGGGTTGGAACTTCCAGGCCAATGCTGGGATGGCTATCCACTACACCCCTCCCCCCATTTTCCACCTTCCTCTTCTCCTTTTCCTTGTCCTTACTTCTCATGTTGCTGTCTGGGAGAAGAAGTGTTCTGGGGCTGTAGACCACCCTCCCATGGGTACAGCTGGTTGCTAAGTCTGGCACAGTGTCCAGGAGCTGGTCCTATAGGGAGCACCCATAGCACTGCTGAAGGAATTTCAAAGAAGAGAAGGGTTCCCAGAGGCTCTGTAGTGGGACAGTAGGTAGCTTGTGAGAGTCTCACTCTGTATTTGTTGTTGAACTCTCCCAGTTTTATGCTGATGACCCTGTGAATAGGTTAGCACCACTATCCTGGACCTGTCCACTACATACACCTAAGCAGACTGCTTACCCGAGTCACTTCCACACCATTAAGCATTACACCTGTGTATCCTGATCTAGCTCTTCCTTCTTAGAGATAACAGGGCAAGAGGATGGAAGTGGGGTTGAGGTGCTGGCTCAACTGGTGAAGTGCTTACCTTTCAAGCACAAGGACCTGAGTTCGACACCCCCAGAATCCATGTAAAGAAGCCAGGTGTAGGGTAATGCACTTGTAATTTCAGTGCAGGGGAGGCAGAGACAGACAGATCTCTGGGGCTCCCTGGTCAGCCAGCTCAGCCTCATCAGTGAGCTTGACTTGAGGACCGTAAGAGATCCTTGTCTCAGAAAACAAAGTGCAGAGAGGCTGGAGAGACAGCTCAGCAGTTAAGAGCACTCGCTGCTTTGCCAGAAGACCCGGGATGGATTCCCAGAACCCACTTGGCAGCTCACAACTGTCTGTAAGTCCAGTTCCAGAGGACCCAGCACCCTCTTCTGTCCTGTAGGAGGTACCAGGCACACACATGGTGCATAGACATATATACAGACAAAGTACACATACATATACAATAAGACAAAATAAAATAATTAAAACAAAAAGAAAAGGAGCAGAGTATCTGAGGAATGAGAGCTGAGATTAATCTCTGGTATCTGCATGTATGCATGTATACATTTGCACTTGTTTATGCACACACACACAGAGTTGAGATTGATCTCTGCTATCCACATGTATGTGTATACACATGAGCACTAGTACACACACAAGCACACACACAAACACACAGATACACACACACACATACACATACAAAAAAGAGACTCTAACTGGCATCTCCAAGGTCATGCAGTGGCTGGGATGCACTCCAATCTGAGCTCTCTCTCCATGCAGGAAGTGAGGTTTAAAGTCTCAGGACAGGTAAATATTCCTTATGAGGAAAAGGAATTTGTTTCCTAGGGTAGTTGATTTTCTTTAGATTGTTTTGACTATTTACTCCACAAGAGCTCCCTTCTGGATCTTGTTTATGTAGCATCCTGCGGATTGGCTGTTTCTTATCATCCTTTTACAATCGATGAAACAGATTAAACACACACACACACACACACACACACACACACACACACACACACACACACAGAGTTTCCTTCAGAGCCCGTGGCTTGCCTTCTCTGCCTCTTCCAGGGCCCATCCCATGGGTGAGGTTTTAAACATGATGAATTACTGTGGTCAGCCACAGCAGCGGGCTGTGCCCAGGGGAGCGGGCCCTTGGCTCCTTGATCAGCCTGGATCTCTCCAGCAGGTTGGCTAGCCTGCTGCTTTTGCAGACACTGTTGCTGCTGCTGTGGCCACTGCTGCTGCATTCCCTCTATTCCAACAGAGACATCACAAATCACAAAGAGGACATGTCCATTCTCTGGCCTGGCAGAGCAGAGAGAGAGAGGTAGGTGTCATGGCCAGCTGGCTAAAACGCTTCCGGTCGTCTTGGGGTTGGATCCCCTTCCCTGGACCTGCCAGGCATTGCAGTGTCTCTTTAGGACAAACTCAAGTGGATCTTATGGCGTGGATGTCCCCAGGGTGCTAGATACTCTGACTCAGAGTGGTGCTATGCTGTCATTTATTCTTATCTACGAGCATTTGCAAAATGAGACATTTACATTGTGTGCTATGCAGTATCTAGAAGAGGAGGACAAGCTTCTGATGTCTGGGTTTGCATTCTAGTAGAGTTGTAATTCTCTGGTATAGACATCACCAGACAGCATATTAATCCAAATAGCAAATGCTTTATATGTTGTGGTGGGCTTCAGGTATTGGCTGATCAGGGTTGCAGGCCACTGGCCAATGAGCTCTGGATCTGGAAGATGGGGAAATCTTTGCAGAGTCTGAAGGTTAGGAAGTAACATTTGTTTATTGCCTGCTTGGTGCGGGGAAACAGTCTTCCCCTGTGAAGGAGACCTGAGTATGGCCCCACTTTGTAGACCAGCTACAGGCATAGAGAGCCCAAGGGATCCCCAAGGCTGCTAAGTGATAAGGCTAGCAGTGAGCCCCAGGTTTTCTTGACTGTAGCTCCTAATGGCTTAGTGATTCTGGTAAGTTTCAGCTGGAACTGTGGAACAGGCTAGACCAAGGAAGACAGATTCATTCAGGTTGAATATCATTGTCAAAGGTCTGGACTTAGTGTTTCAAGCCTCCCTCCTGTCTTCAAGTTAAAAGAAAGGAGAACCTACATAATGCAACTCTCCCTGGGCCCTCTAGACTGCCCAACTGTTCAGAAAAGGGTTCTGGCTTCTTCACCACTAAACAGACTCCTAAGGAGGAATGAAAAGGGACTCTGCTTCTCAGGGCTTTTTTCTCCATCTGCCATTGGTGGCTCAAGCAGCCTGTCTCCTCCAGTGACTAGCTGCATGGTTCAGGTGAACTACTTGGCTCTCAGCTTCTTTGTACACGGGGATGATAACAGTAGTTACATTGGAGAATGGTGAGGGGAATAAATTAGGTAGTAGTATGTAGGTGGTCCCTTGAGTGGATCAAGTTCTCAGAAGAATTAGCGTTGCTTTTTAATACGTGAGTGCATGCAAGGGTGCGTCTGTGTACAGGTGTACACGCGTGTGTCTGCCTATGAATGTGGAGGCCAGAGTTCAGTCTCAGATGTTATTTCTCAGGCACCACCTACTTTATTTTTAAATACAGTTATCTCTCTGGCCTGGCATTTACCACATAGGCCAGGCTGGCTCCAAAGCCCCATAGATCCTCCGTCTCCACCTTCCGAGTGCTGGGATTACAGGCTGACACTGCCATGCCTGACTTTTTATGTGGGTTTTGGGGATTGAACTCAGGTCCTGATGTGTGCAGGGCAGGCACTTGGTTGACAGAGCCATCTTCCTCATTTTCCATGCATATTTTACTTAAATATGTAACCATAGTTCAACGTTGCTAGGTTTATTTAATTATTACTATGTACATGATATTTTGTTTATCAACTTTCTAGAAAGCCTGGGTGGGATATGACATGGAGAGACTGATGAGAGGCTGGCATACTAACATGGGCATGGTTCAAACTTGCAATCCCTCTGCTCAGCCACTCTAGTTCTGGGAATACAGATGTTTACCACTACAGTCAGTTTAGATTTTTTTTTTTTTTTGAGTTGTATTGGACATGTAACACCAAGTTATCCTAATATCTTTGTCATTGGCCTGTTCCCATAGTAACTGGGTTCTCCATCAACCTTCCACTTAATGGGTCATCTTATCAGATTCATGTTTTCAAATCAGTCTCTCCCCTCCCTCTTGCTGCACGAGCACACACACCACAGTTCCCATGTAAAGGTCAGAGGAAAACTTTAGGTGCTGGTCCTCATCTCCCACCTTGTTTGGAGACAGGGTCTGTTGTTTTTCCACGGTGAGTTTCTAGGGATTCTGTTGTCTCTGCCTCCCATCTCACTGCAGGACCACTAGGTATAGATGCATGTCATTATGCTTGGCTTTACGTAGGCTCTGCAGGATCTGGACTTGGGTCTTTTTCCTTCCTTCCTTCCTTCCTTCCTTCCTTCCTTCCTTCCTTCCTTCCTTCCTTCCTTCCTTTTTCCCTCCATCCCCCCTTCCCTCTCTCCCTCCCTCTCTCCCTCCCTTCCTCCCTCCCTTCCTTCCTTACTTTTTGAGAAAGGGTTTCTCTGTATAGCCTTGGCTGGTCTCTCTCTCTCTCTCTCTCTCTCTCTCTCTCTCTCTCTCTCTCTCTCTCCCTCTCTTTCCTTTCTTTCTTTTTGAGGAAGGGTTTCTCTGCATAGCCCCAACTGTCCTGGAACTTGCTCTGTAAGACCAGGCTAGCCTCAAACCTAGAGATCCACCTGCCTCTGCCACCTGTGTGCTGGGATTAAAGGTGTGTGCTACCACTGCCCAGCTGGACTTAGGTCTTCATACCTGCATGACTTTGTCTACTGAGCCATCACCCCAGCCCAATTGTCTAATTCTTCTGTTCCTTCTAAAAAAAACAAAAAACAAAACAACAACAAAAAAACCTCTCTCTCTTTCTCTCCACCCTTGTCTCCTCCCCCCTCAATGTTTTAAAATAGCACCAAGACCCTTCAATATGGACATGTGTGGAGGTTCCCAAATTTAGTTGCTATAACAGTTTGGAGCTGGACTGACAGCGTGAAAATCAATGGAGATCTTTATAAAAATATAGATTCTAGGGTTCCACTCCTGTGAATTCTGATTTAAGAGGTCTGCATAAAAATATCAGGAAGCTTCTCATTTTTAAATGGAATTGCTAAGCGCAGCCAGTTCAAGGAGAAAGTGTCTTTCAAGCCGTTACCACTTAATGGGGCAAGAGATGAGGTTGGTACTGCTGTCTGTCCTTTCCGGGTGGGATGGCAGCCTGGGAGGAGCAGGGGCGAGAGAAGCACAGATGAGCTGGGGATGTTCATGCAGTTGAGCCCTCTTCTCACCATCCTCACTTGGAGTTAGAGCTGAGCTCTTGCTGGTCCTGGTCTTCCCCATTGCCTGCGCTCCCAGAGCTTCATACTGTCTGTCACTTCTCTGCTCCCTTTGGGACAATTCCCAGTGCAATCACTGTGGGGGCTCCAGCCCTGAACAGAGCATTTCCACGGATTTTGCTCAGCATGCATCATTCAGTTCCCACTGCCCAGGAGGCTGAGTTAACTGGCAGAGCCAGTGGCACGGACAGGCTTTCTAGGTAGGGTCAGCGAGGACCTCAGTTTCCCCAGATTCTAGAGTCACCTGACTAAATTTTAGTGCCAGCTTGTTAGACAGCAACTCCAGAGATCCCAGTGACAGATTTCAGGTCACGTGGGCTGGAAACCCAGAGTGAGCATTTTAAACAGTTCTCAGGAGATTTTGCTGTCAGAATCCCAGGGACCATGGCTGGAGAGACACTGACAGGCCCTATTAATACTGAGGAGACTGGAGGGTCAAGAGCATCAGGACACTGGGCTGGCAAGATGGCTCAGTGATGAAGCACATTAGCTGCCCTTCCAGAAGACCTGGATTCAATTCTCAGCACCTACAATCTAACTCTAGTTGCAGGAGATCTGATTCCCTCTGTAGGCAGAAATCCGCTACACATGAAATAATACAATTAATAATTATTATAGCTGGGTGTAGTGGTATACACCTTAAATCGTAGCACTTGGGATGCAGAAGCAGGTGGATCCCTGTGAGTTTGAGGCCAGCCTGTTCTACATAGAGAGTTCTAGAACAGGCAGGGCTACATGGAGTGACCCTGCCCCGCCTCAAGGACAAAGCATCAGTGTAGGCTCTCTCTGTCTCTCTGTCTGTCTCTGTCTCTCTCTCTCTCTCTGTGAATGTGGAGGTTAGGGGCTTAGGTCCTAAGCTGATTCTATCATGACCCTGAGAACATTCTTTGAAAGCTTTATTTCTTCTTGGGCAGAACAAGGGGCTGGGAACAGACCTCAGATTTAAGATTGTAGATTCAGACTATGTTTGTAATCTCAATATTTAAATGAATCATATGGGAGGTTCTCAGGTAGAAATGGGGGTGCCAGGTTGTCTCACTAACATCCCTGCTTGTGTCTCTAACTAGGCTTGGGGACTCTTGCCTCATACATTCTACATACAACCCTAGAATTCTGTAGAAGCATTAAAACTATAAAAATTACACCTTTTTTTGGGGGGGGGGTGACAGGTGTGATACACATGTGGAGGTCAGGTTCTCTCCTTCCACCACATGGATCCTGGGAATTGAACCCAGGTTGTCAGGCTTGGCAGCAGGCACCTTTACCTCCTGAGCTATCTCACCGACCCCTTGTAGAACCATTTTGAAAACCACTGGACTTGGTGGTAATAGAGAGTCTCTGTACTCTAAGTTTCAGTGATTCTGAGTTTGAGACCTAAACCTGGGAGCCCCTTTCAAAGAACAGAGACTGAGAATTCTCTCAGGCATTTCATTTCCACCTCCATAAGCGCTAATATCAATGCCTGTCTGCTGGTGATGGGTGGTGGGGTGAGGTGGGTCTTTCTGATATCCACATAGAAAATTATAGAAAACCATTGTCTGAATTGGAAATGTACACACTCTTTCCTTGTAATCATTCCCTAAGTAAAACAGCATATCAATTACTTAGGAGTCGTTGTATTGCATCAGGTATTATAAGTCACCTAGAACCTATTCAAGTATGTGGGAGGGTATACATGGCTATGTGAGTCCTGTGACATTTTATCTTTTACATACTTAAAACTGTTTTTATTTCTTGTGTTTTGGTTGATTGCCTGTCTCTGTAGCATGAATCAAAATTGCATACAATTAAGAACACTTATTTTTATGTGTATGTGTGTTTTGCCTTTATGTATGTATGTGCATTGTGTGTGTAGTGCCTGAGAAGGTCAAAAGAGGGCATTGGAACCCTTGGAGCTGGGGTTACAGACAGTTGTGAGCTGCCATATAGGTGCTAGAATAGAACCTGGGTTCCCTGGAAGAGCAGCCAGCGCTCTTAGCTGCTGAACTGTCTCTCCAGCCCCCCTTTTCATAATTTTGTTGTTATATATTCATAGCGTGTATCATTTTATTACTGTAGATAATGTTCTTTGATTATATCTGTCCTCACTAACGCACCCTTTTTATCACTCTAATCATCTTCCTCACTCCAACTATCCTCTTTCTGCTTTCACATCACTGTTTTCCTGGATCTGCTGAAAGACTTTTGAATCTGAAAGTTTAGTAAGGTAGATCAACATGCATCAATAATGAGCTTTCAGAGAAAGGATCTGGAAAAATAAAGCTGCTTACAGCAGCCCCGCCCCCCAAAGAATAAAACACCCAGAAATGCACGTAAACTAAAAAAGGAGAAGGCTTCTACAGTGGAGGCTACAAAACACCGAGGAGAGAAGTTGAAGAAGACACTAAAGATGGAGGGAACCCCCATGTTTGTGGATTGGCACAATTAATATGGCTCAATGACAATATTACTGAAAGTGATTTAGAGTCAATTCAACCCTCATTAAAATTACAAATGACGTTCTTGACAATAGGAAATATAACTCTAAAAAATACTAAAAATATAACTCTAAATTCACAGAAAAACACAAAGTCCCCCAGTGGACAAAACCATCCTGAGTAGAGAGCAGAGCAGTGCTGGAGGAACCTCAGTATCTGATCCGCAGGTATTTTACAGAGACATGGTAACAAAAGGGGAAGTCCCTCCCTCGTCCTTGATGGAGTGTTGACTGGCTTGATCTTGTGTAGGTAACCATGGGTGCTGTGAGGGCAACAGTCATGAAATGTCCCCAAGACTCAAGAGTTTCACAGCACTCTTCTGCATTTTCTGGCTTGTGAATTCTTTCTGTCCCTCCTCTGGGGTCTTTGTTGGGAGACTTGTAATGGATGTACCAGTCTCATGGCTTGTTACCGGTACATTCAGGATGTTTTGAGTTCTTCTTGGTCCAGTTTTGGTGGGTTATGTATGTTGTGAAATTTACCTCTTTCTTCTGGAAACAAATTTCAAAGTTGTTGACGTATGAGGTTTTAAAATATTGACTAATAATTCTCTGTATTTCAGTGACATCTGTTGGAATAACCCCCTTTCATCTGCAAGTCTAACTATTTGCTTCTTTTCTCTTTTGATCAGTTTGACTGAGGGTTTGTCACTACCATTCATCATTTCAAAGGTTCAGCTCATTGTTTCATTGATCCTTTGTAGTATCATTTTGTACTCCAATTCTCTACTTCCAGTCCTGGTATTTGTAATTTTTTTCTTTCTTCTTGTTTTGAATTGGGCTTGATTTTGTTTTTCTAAGGTCTTAAAATGCATCATTAGGTTATTTATTTGAAATCCTCTCTGATGTAGGTACTCATAGCTATAAAAATTCACAAACTCTGCTATTTCTGTTTTTATTTGATGCTAGAAAACTTAACTTTGTCTTTGATTTCTTCAATAGTCTATGGATGATTTAATATTGTATTGCTCAATCCCTGTGTCTTTGTGTAGCTTCTCTTGCTGTTGGTTTCTATTTTTATTCTGTAATGATCTGATGAAATGCAAAAGATTGTCTTATTTTTCCTATTTGTAAAACTTACCTTGTGTTATAAGTGTGATCTATTTTATGAACTGTTGAAAAGCGCATTCAGTTGTTGAGTAAAATATTCAATCCATCTCTGTTAAGTCCATTTAATCTATAATGTAGATTAATTTGATGTTTCTTTGTTGATTTCTCTCCTTCCCTTGACTTGTCAGTGTTGAGATGGTATACTGGAATCACTTAGGGCTACTATTATCTTGGGAATTGGTTCCTTTATCTTCCTAGTATTTGTATTTTACATTTGGGCAGAATGACATTTGTTGCATATGTGTTGTTGTGTGTCCCTTAACATGTGCAGTGGTCATCTTTATCTCTTTTCATTCATTTTGACTTGAAGTCTGATTTGTTATACATGAATACAACTGCTGTATTTGGATTCAATTTTCACAGAATACCATTCTTCACATTCTTACTTGTGGTTTATGTGTCTTTCCTGGTAAGATGTGTTACTGGCAAGCAGCAAAGAACTGGTTTAAAGAATTTGATTTTTAATTATCTGTATATGTGTGTTTGTGCATGTGTGTGTGTATACATGTGTGTGGGTGCTCATGGAGACCAGAAGAGTGTGTTGGATTCCCCGAACTGGTATTAAAAGGCATTTGTGAACCACCCTATGTGGGAATGGGACCTGAACTCTGGTCCTCTGGATGAGCAGTAAATATTCTTAACCCCTAAGTTATCTCTCCAGCCCCTTGATTTTGTTTTTTAAATCCAGTCAGCCAGCCTGCATCTTTAATTGAATAATTAGGGTTATTATACTCAAGGCTTTACTTCAAAGGTGTGTACTAATTCCTGATAGTTTGTTATTTTTGTAATGTTGATTTTTTTTCTTATTGTCATTTAAGTAGCATTTCCTCTTTCCTGTGGGCTTTTGCTTATTTGTCTTAAAAAAAAAATTGATACAAGGTCTCATGTAGTTCAGGCTAGCCTCACACTTGCTGTGTTGGAGACTGGTCCTGAACTTCTGATCTTCCTGCCTCCACCTCCATAATGCATGTATTACATGTATTACATGTTCCACTGTGACAAGCATCTCCTGTGCTTGTGGTGTGTGTAGTATTTATCTTCTCTTCTCTGTCCAGCATTCATCCAAGGATCCTCTGCCATGCTGGCCTATTGGGCACAATTCTTTTGGTCTATACTCATCCTGAAAGGCCTTTATTTCTCATTGGTTCTGAAGGGCAACTGCCTGAGTATCGTCATTTTGTTTGTTGATGATTTTAGTTTAGACCCTGAAATATTTTATTGTAGATTCTCCTGTTCCTTGGTGTTTCTGTTGTCCCCGGTCTGCTTCTGTAAAGTCCCCAGCACTTCTCCCTTGCAGCTTTTGCTATTCTTTCTCTGTTCCATCCTCTTAGCATTTGAAGTAGGATTTGGTCAGTGTTTCTTTTCTGGTAGATCTATTTGGAGTTCTAAATGCTTTCTGTGTCTGGATTTTATCCCCAAATTTGGGGTACATTTCTGCTGTTATTTCCCTGGATATGTCTTATGGACCCTTAACACATATTTTGATCATGTCTCACAAATGTTGTATATTCTCTCCTTCACATTTTACTTTTTTAAGGTTTTACTTTTACATTCAATTATAGGTATATGTTTGTGTCTATGCATGTGAGTGCAGGTACCTGTGGAGGTCAGTAAAAGGTGTTAGATCCTCTGAAGTTGGAGTCGTAGGCATTGTGACTTGCCTGACATGGGTGCTAGGACCCACACTTAAGTCCTCTGGAAGAGCAGACATGCTGTTGACACTGAGCCCTCTCTGTAGCCCATGTGTTTGGGTCTGCTGCATCTTCTATTGCATCAGGCCTGTCTGTATGTCCTGAGATTTTCTCTTGGTGAGACCATGCTGAATGTTTTATGTGATTTATTGAATTTACATTTCTGAGATTTCTGTCAGGCTCATTGTCAAGATCTCTGTTTCTTTATTGATCTCATTCAAATCCTGCCTTGTCTTCTTTAATTTGTTCAGTTATTTTTCTTTATTTCCTTGGAATTAATTGATTTTTTGGCCATTCTTTTGAATTCCCCATTTTGCATTGCATCTACTTCAATGACTGAGGGAGTGTGTTGCCAGAGAATTATGAGTGTTTTGATCAGTCATGCTGCCTTTTAAAATATTTTCTCTATTTCTGTGTTGAGATTGGTGCTTCTGTGGGGGCAGCCGTCTTTTATGTCTTACGGGAGAAGCTTTTTGGGGACTAGTGTTCTTTTGACAAAGTTTTCTGGACTACACACTGTTTTGAAGCAGTGATTGTCTTTCCAAAAAGATCTTTGTTGTATAGCTACCCCATGACTTTCTTGTTTGTTATTCCATTTTGACAGTGTGTACTTCCAGGAGCTGGAGGGTCCTGGATTTTGTGTGACTCTTGCACAGATGTAACACTTCCGGTGGATAGGGCAGCTGTGACGTAGATAGTGATATTTCTGGGCTATGTTCTTTCTGTCTATTGCTCTAGTCATTGACAAAGTACATGGAATCAACATGGAAACTGATTTGTGGCAGCCCATTGTAGGGATAGGGGCCACAGTACTTGTCTTCTCCCTGTTGAAGCTGTAGGGGCAGAAGCCCAGGAGTGTGTTTTTAGACCCCTCCAGCCATGACTGGTTGGACCCTGGTTGTCAGCTGGGCATTTTATCTTCTCTGTTCTTTGAACTAAAGCATTCACTGCAGTTTGAACAGGAGTGAGCTGTATGTTGAGCAAGGTGGGCTGACTATAAGTCGGGCTAAGTGTAGCTCAACCGCAGAACATCTACAGCAAGCACTCGAGTTCTGGGGAGAAAGGAGAAAACACTTGTCAGTAACAGTGCCAACTATCAAGCCAGGCACAGAAGTTAACTAGAAAGTAACATCAATCAGTGATATATTTTGACTTAACCAGTACAAGATTGGTCAGAACAAAATTAACATAAACCAAAAAGCTTTCAGAAGTTAAAAAGATAGTGAAAGAGACGAGTGATTGTAAATAAGTTAGAATATTGAATAGTGAAAAGGAGGAAGTCAAGAGATGGTGGTGAGTGGAGAGCGAATGAATAATGAAAAGGAAAAAAAAATCCCAGGAAAACCAAAGAAGAAAGAAAATACATGTATATGAACCATTTAGCAAATGTAAAGGAAAGTCTTAAAAAGAAAAAAAAAGAAGGGGGCTGGAGGGATGGCTTAATTGTAAGAGCACTTGCTGCTCTTGCGGAGGACCAGAGTTCAGTTCCCAGCCCCCATGCCAGATGACAGCTCACAGCTATCTGTAACTCTAGCTACAAAGATCTGATGCCCACTTTTGGCCTCGGCAGGCACTGCACTCATGTGCATATACTAACATGCAGACACAAACACATAAATAAAAAGGTAAACCTTAAAAAAAAAAGAAAGAAAGAAAAAGAAATCATTGTGTTCATTGGGGCATTTGTGAGGGCAAGTGTGTACCTTCCTGGTTTCCTTTCTTTCTGGTTTTTGGGGTTAAGCGAAGGTGATGGTGATGCATTCCTTTTGTGTTTGTTACTCACCTGTGGGTCAGTGGGAGTGCTCTTGGCCCAGGGCTGGTTGGAAAAGCTTCATTTCTCTGCTCATACACAATCAAAATTCTTTTGACTGGAGTTTATTTTGGACAGATTAGCTTCATGAACTCAAGATTCTCTGGCATGAGCTCAACTTTGTGTCAGGATCCCTGGAGCCCTGGTAATGCTCACTGATGCATGCATCCTGGGTGCATGCTGTCCTGGTAGAGGGGATACAAGACTGTGAGGTCAGTCCCCTACTTGCACCTGTGCAATATTCTCTTCTCAGTCATCTGCCTAAGCTGTCTGGCTTCCCCACCCCCTTTCTTTCTTTTTTGAGTTGGAGTTACCTGTAGCTCAGCTCAGGTTGGCCTCAAACTCATTCCACTGCAGAGGGTGACCTTGAACTATCCATCCTTCTGCCTCTACTTCTTGAATGCTGGGAATCCAGGCTTGCATTGCTACACACTATTTACTTGGTGTTAGTGATGGAGCCCAGGCTTGTGCATGCCAGGCAAGCATGTTACCAAGCAAGTCACAGTGCCAGCCTGAACCGCCTGAAAAGGGAAAACAAGCTGTGTTCAGCTGTGTCTCTGACCTGGATCCCGTGCAAATTCTCTAAGGAGATGCTTTTGTGGCATTGTGTTGGAGGTACCTGGACCAGTGTAAGTGTGGCTAGGGTAGTGCCAAAGTATTTTCTGTGAGTTCTGGGAGAAGGAAAAGAATTTCCAAAGTAGCCATCTTGCAGGGGTAACCTTCTCAAGATGGCTCCCTCTTGCATACCTCCCCAGAGCTCTTCTCACACACCAGCTTGCAAAGTACGTTTCCTTTTTGGTTCTGCATCTCACTCTATGCTCATTCTGCCAGTCATGGCCGTCCCTCTTTTCTTATCTGTCACTCCTCCCCTCCGCCATGCTGCTGGCTGGGAGTGGGCTCACCACTGGTGGTTTCTCTAGAACCAGACTCTCTGGGTCCTTCTAAGTTTCCGTCTGCCCAGTCTTAAAGTCCCTGTGTTCTCTCAGTCACCACCTCCCAAGCAACTGTTTTTTTCCCATTCTGATCCCACATGGAGGAGAAGCTATAAAGGCCATGTGCTTCTGTTGATGCAAAGACATAACCCTTACCTAAAAGGGAATAATAATTCTGGATCCAAATATAAGGGACCATGGCTTTGGAACATAGACTTTGATTAGCCCAAGTTCTATGTCCCCACACAGACAGTTTCATGAAGTTGTTTTATTTTAAATAGTAACAGAACAAAGAAAGTCATAAATCAAGACACTTTTAAAATACACCAGTGGAAATATCAGAAGCTGTTACAACCCAGCAGTGGAAACTCCATTATAAGCCTTAGCTGTCATCTACAGCAGTCTTAGCTCTTTAATTGGTAGAAATTAGGATTTGTTAAGTTAATACATTCCAAAATATTAAAAAAAAAATCTGCTGGCCACAGGATGTGAGGTCCAACTTCATTTGTTAGTCACAGGATGTTAGGTCTGTCACAGACGTGGACAAAGAATGGCTGTTTAATAGACTAATGGTAGCTCATGATAAATTGTAACTAGGCTCCGGAACTGCAACATTTCAACCTCTCCATGTCACCAGAGTTCTGATCCATCAATCAACTTTTGCAGACACAGCTTCTTTCCAGAGATTCTCATTCATACCTCCAAGCTTGCTGTCTCAAGACCTGTCCTCCCATGCTGCTCAGTGTTGCAGGCATGGACAGCTACAGAATTCTGTAGCCTAAGACTCCTGGAACCAGCTCTTTATGGCTTCAAGGAGACAGCTGCATAGGTCAGGGTGGAGTAGAGAGTCAGTGCTGTGAGCAAAGGAGATTATTTTCACCAATATACTGATACAGCTGAACAGTGGATTTGATTTATTTGTCACTCAGAAAAAGTGTGTGTGTGTGTGTGTGTGTGTGTGTGTGCTTGTATTTTATATGGCATGAGGATGTAGTTTTCTTAAATTATAGGCTCTTGTAATCCCAGCACTGTGGAAGTGGAGAGAGGCAGATCCCCAGGGCTCACAGACCACCTAGAGTCACAAACCTAGCCTGTTTGGCCAGCTCTAGGTTCAACGGGAAGTATTCAAAAAATAAGGTGGAAAGTGTGTGAGGAACAACACCCGAGGTTGACATCTGTATTCTGCACATTTGGACACACACATGCATGTATTCCCCATATGAACACACATACACACAGGAAGTATGTATATTATATTTACATATGCACACATGATATACATTGACTATACGGCTGCTATACTGTCTATGTTTCCTCTTGACCTGATATCAGGCTTGCCATTCTGTGTTCCTGGGCTTGGTCACAAGATCCTGGCATTGATAGGGCAGGCACCTAGAATGAATCTTCCAGGTGTCCCCACTTCCTTAGGAACATAGGCTCTCAGGTCCCAGGCAAGCTTTCAGGGCTGAGTGGGACCTTCCGGCAAGGAGTTGCTGGCTTCTTTGATGGGGACTTCCAGGCCAAGGCATGTCTACATAGTCTTTGTCCCAGCAGCTTTAGGTGTAACTGGTATTTTGGAGGTCAAAGCAGAAAGGACCATGGACTGGTAAAAGCTTCAGGAATGAGTTGGTTGGATCGGGTTTTCCTAAAGCTGGGGCTGGGGCTGGGCTCAGCTGTGGCTTGATATGACCCCAGAGCAGCTTCTGGGAAGAGGAACCACAGTGGATGTAGCTGTAGATGGAGTTCATGGGAGGGGAGGACTGTAGCCCCACTTTGGGCTCTGAAGAACCTGGACTGACCTTGGCAGTGGTTCCACAATGGAGTCTTTCATGGTTGCTCCTGATTTCTGGGAGCTTAGAGGAGAGCAAGGAGACACTAACAGTAAACCTGCTTTGTTGGGTACTCTCTAAGGGCTCTTGCAGCTCTGTCTTTTCACAGTGTCAGGGGCTGTGCACAGCATTATGACCTAGGTGCATCACCCCATCTCAGAAAACAGATGGGGTGAGCAAAGTTAGATTCAAGTGCTTAAACACTGAGTCCAGAGAGCAGCAGCTGGGGTTCAGGCAGTGGGTCCAGAGAGCAGCAGCTGGGGTTCAGGCAGTCTGCCTAGAGAGAAACAGCTGGGCCTTAGGCCACCTGTCTGAAAAAAATCACCATCTCCCTATGCTCCCATCTCAGGCACTTTCATCATGAAGGAAGTGTGGAGAGATGTCTGGTTTTCATTTGGCCTTCCTGTTCCCTCCCATCATGAGCTGTGGCTCTTGCATGCTCCCATTTTCTATAGATTTTAGTTAGTGTACAACAGATGATTTCAGTTAGCATACAAAATTATGGGTCTCATTATGTATCATCACACAGGTATGCCATCGTACATTTTTCATATTTGTTCCCTATTACTTCCTCCCCCTAGACTTCTTTCTTACCTCAAATAGTCTTCTTCCTGCTTTCATGCCATGTCCCCCCAACTCACCCACTCTCATTCACCCCCTTATATCCTCCCCAACCCGTCCACACCACACCCGCCCCCCCTACATACCCACACAGCCCCACTCACCCACATGGTTAAATCTAGATTCAGTGTTTGAGGTTAATGTGCCGTGCTTTGTTTTTCTCCCTCTCCATTATGCTGTCCTGTTTCTCATTCACTTTAAAACACTTATTTTCACTCTCAGATGGGTGGCTTAGCAGGAACATTAAATTTGCCTGGCCTATGGCCTGTGACTGCCACCTTTGATAAAATGCACCATCTAATGGCTACTCAGAACGAGCAGTGGAGTGCAATGAGCCACAGGCTAGGAGGCAGGGAGTCTGATGGTGCGTACTGAGACTCCAGCCCAGCTTCTGCTCTCTGGATTTTCTATTTTCTTTCTTGTTTTGTTTTTAAGATTAGGAAAAAATATTGTGTGCGTGCATGTGCGTGTGAGCCTGCATGTGTGTGTGCGTGTGCATGTGTGTGCGTGCGTGTGTGTGTGTGTGTGTGTGTGTGTGTGTGTGTGTGTGTGTATGCATGTGTGTAGTACCTATGGAGCCCAGAAGAGGGTATCAGATTCCCTGCAGTTGAAATTCTAGGTGATTGTGAGCTGTATGACGTGGGTGCTGAGAACCAAATATGGATATTCTGTAAGAGTAGTAAGTGCTTTTAACTGCTGAGTTGTCTTCCCAGCACCCCTTTCTTTTCTCATACAATATATAGATTTATATATATATATATATCAATGTATTATATCTCTATATATCATATCTATATATGACCTATCTGCTTGTCTATCTGTATCTACATCTACATATATCATGCACATATATGCTGAAGTCTAGATTTCACTCATGAGAGAAAGCATGTAGTATTTGTCTTTCTGTCTGCTTTATTTTGCTTAACATAATCTCAAGTTCCATCCATTTTCCTGAAAATAGCATAATTTAATTCTTCATGGCTGAGTAAAACTCTACTGTGTATATACATTTGCTTTATCCTCTCATCTGTTGATGGGCATCTGGGCTGGTTCCCCATCTTTTTAAAAAAATTATTTATTTATTTTACATCCTGATTGCAGTTTACTCCCTCTCCCCTCCTTCCACTCTCTCCCTCAACCTCCCCTCTACTCCTCCTCCATTTCTACTCAGAAAAGGGCAGGCCTCCCATGGATATTGACAAAGTATGACATATCAAGTTGCAGTAAGACTAAGCATCTCCCCTTGTATTAAGGCTGGGCAAGGCAACCTGGTGTGAGGAATAGGATCCCACATGCCAGCAAAAGAGTCAAAGACAGCCCCTGCTCCCATTGTTATGAGTTCCACAAGAAGACCAAGCTGCACAATTGACACATATATGCAGAGGCCCTAGATCAGTCCTGTGCAGGCTCCCTGGCTGTTGGTTCAGTCTCTGTGAGCTCCTATGAACATCTTACCAAAAGTAATCTACAGATTCACACAATCCCCATCAAAATACCCAAACAATTCTTTACAGACCTTTAATGAACAATATTCAACTTTATATGGCAAAGTAATAAAACCCAGGATAGCTAAAACAATCCTGTACAATAAAAGAACTTCCAGAGGTATCACCATCTCTGATTTCTAGCTCTATTACAGAGCTATAGTATTAAAAACCTCATGGTATTGACATAAAAACAGACATGTTGATCAGTGGAATTGAATTGAAGACCCCAGACATAAATCCACACACTTATGGACACCTGATTTTCAACAAAGAAGCCAAAATAGTGCAATGGAAAAAAAGCATCTTCAACAAATGGTCCTGGTCTAACTGGATGTTGGCATGTAGAAGAATGCAAATAGGTTCACATCTGTCACATTGTACAAAACTCAAGTCCAAAGACCTCAACATAAACCTAGATCACTGAATCTAATAGAAGAGAGAGTGGGGGGTAGCCTTGGCTGCACTGGTGCAAGAGATTGCTTCCTGAATAGAAAACACCAATAGCGCAGACACTAAGATTGATTAATAAATGGGACCTCATGAAACTGAAAAGCATCTGGAAGGCAAAGGACATCGTCAATAGGACCAAAGGCAGCCTACAGAATAGTTCCTTGTCCTGTTGGCTACAATCAGTGCTGTGATAAACCTGGATGGGCAGATAGTGAGGTGTGTTCCTTGTCTCTCCTGTTCCAGGACTCTGGGATGCCTGTGATAGTCAGTCAAGGAAGTGGATAAGCAGAGATGCCTCAGCCGCCCATGAGACCAACAGAAGAAAGCCTTGAGTTTGGTGGCCATTGTGTTGTGTTGTGGTGGGAAAAAAATGTGAACTTAGGTCTCCCAGAGCTGAACTTGAATGCATCCTTGGCACTTACAGGAGAAAGTTTCAAGGTACTTGTGACACCTTGGGCAGGCCATCAAACACTCCTGTGCCTCAGTTTCCTCATCTGGGAACGAATAACAACCCAAACTTACAGGATTGTTACAGGGTTTGGATAATTAGCTTGCTTGGTGTGTATGTTAGGGTTGGTGGTCAAAATGGCATTAAAAAATTATTGATGTGAAAATATTTTTATAAAACTAGGGCCAAGGGCTTAGGGGTTGTTGGTCGTTTCATATTAGTGATGGCCTGTTCTTTGTTCTCCACTTTGAACCTGTTCACTTCAGTGCATTCTGATGATGTAATCCCAAAGCACGTGGCCAATGGGAATGTTTCTCATTGTTTCTTTCTCATTAATTTAACTCCTCTCCTGGAATTGATGACCATTTTTTTTTCTTTTTTGTTGCTAAGCAGAAGTACATGACTGTTCCTTCCCCCACTCACTCCAGCCACCAATCTGAATGATATTCCTTTGGTATTGGGTGAGCAGGTGGAGTCTGGTGATGGTGTGAGCCCTGCTTGAGAGTTCATCTTTTTCCTGCTCTTAAGCAACCTTAGCTTCCTGATTTAGTGCCAACTCCTCCTCACACAGGTCAGACAAAGACTTAAAACAGGGGAGGAGAGTGATAGAATTTCAGAGCCAGAGGGACTCTCACTGGCCTGGGATTTATAGGCAGGAATTTGGTCTTGGGAGTTCTGGGTCCCAGGGGATTTAAGAGCATCTGAAAACTGGAATGTGTCTCCTCTCACTGCCCCAGCTGCTTGTAGTGTTCAATGGTTGCAGCAGGCTGCCTCTTGTCTCCCACTGTCTAGCCTGAGTTGGACAAATGTTCAACTTCAGCGAAGCTCAGACCACTAAGTTGCCTGTGTAATGATGATTCTTGTTTCCTCACACATGCTTGAGGAAGCAGAGTGTATTATACATGAAGCAATAGCTATGTAGCTCACACCTAGTATGTACAGAAAAAGTTGAAGGTTGTTACTGTGGAAAGCATTCATTTTCTGGTGTCAAGGATGGACCCTAGGGCCTTGCATGCTCTGAGGAAGTGCTCTGCCACTGAGCAGCCACCCCAGTGCATTGATGAGAGTTTTATTTCTCTGAGCACATCTCCATGCCAGGCACGCACTGAGCCCTGCAGCCCTGTGGGGTTGAGAACATCATATATAACATTTATTTCCCCATTCCTGTCTTATTTGCTGTCTCCCCAGCCTCACATATTTCCTACAGGAATTAACACTGAAAACCTTGAAACAGAACATTCTGTGCTATTTCGGAAAGCAGAGACAAGTCTGGGTTGGATACATGCACAGCATGAGGTGGGGTTTGGAAGCCTAGAGGAGTCAGAGAGCAGGATGAGTTCCTATGGACCACAGGGAGGGTTTTGATGTATTGTATCTCACATCAGTGTTTTGGGTGTTCTCCAGGGGATGTGTGATGATGTATGAAGATGTTTTGGGTTGTTACAGCTGGGAGGATGGGTGAGGCTGCCACTGGCATTGGAAGGTAGGGACCAGACATGCTACTATACACTGGAAAGTGTGCAGGGTGCTCCCCACCAGAGTTGTTGCACGACATCACAGGTGCTTCCTGTTTTGGGTTCACATCTGCCCTGTAGTTTGGTCTTTGGTCTTTATAACAGTGTGGAGGAAGAGGAAGGCAGCTGATATTTAATTGTGCAATGGGGCTTGTTCTGTGGCCGCCATTGTACTGGAAAGGCATGTTTCATCTGCTTGGCAAGTTGGGACTCTTGAGCCATTCTATGGAGGACTGTAAGCTTACCAGGGGAGAAAATCTGGGTAATGGGCACTTTTAGCCATAACACTATAGTGACTTAACCTTTCTCTGCCTGGGTTCTCCTGTACATCCAGGGATAATGTTAGAAACCTTTCTCATTGGGTTCCCACAAGGCAAGAGGAACAGGGCTGAGAAGCTTAGAGCAGGGCTAGCATGGGGAGACCACCACACAATCCCATCCATTGGTAGGGCCAGAACAAACTTGCTGTGTATGCATGATTCATCTTGTCTTTTATTCAAATTCTATGGACTGTTTAGTTATGTAGGCAAGTAGTACTGGCTACATTTTTAGGGCAGAAAGTCATGCTTCAAGATGGAGGACAGAGAAATGAGCCCATGTTAGTCTGGTGGTGAGTGTTGATGGAGAGGTCTGTCCTGTTCTTCAGCAGGCATCTCTGACTGACTCTGCAGAGTCCTCAGCTCCTCTAGCTCCTGTCTTCTCTGCATTTCTGTGTCACTCAGTTTGTCCCAAGCTTGTTTTTTTTTTTTCTGTCAGGTGATCAAGGACACTTTTGTCTTTACTGACATGGACAAGAACTTTTGGGAAAAGATGTGGAGTCACTGAGACCGAAGGTTTACACTTAAGCATATCACATGGGACAGTCTGTCTCCCATGGTTGTTTTTGGTGTAGGTATTATGTATGTGTGCATGTGTGTGTGTGTACATGAGAAGGGCAGAGGGCAACCTCAGATGACATTTCTTAGGAACCTGTCCACCTGTCTACCTTGTTTTTGAGACAGGCTCTCTCATCAGCTTGGGTTTTGCCCAGTAGACTAGGCTGGCTGGATCTGCCTGTCACTGACTCCCCAGTGCTGAGATTACAAGTATGAAATGTCATGCCTAGCTTTTTTTTTTGGTGTCTGTGGGTTCTAGGGATAGAATTTTGGTTCTCATGAGTGCAAGACATACACTTCACTGAACTCTCTCTCTCCCCAACCAATGTGTGTGTGTGTGTGTGTGTGTGTGTGTGTGTGTGTGTGTGTGTGTGTGTGTGTTTCTATTGTGTTTATTGTCTGGTTTCAGCAAAGCTATGATGAGTTCTGTTACCATCTTTCCTTTGGACCAGGGATGAGATGTGGCTGGGAGTTGGGGAGAAACAAATGCCAGGTTTCTCAGAACATCAGTGTTGGAGTGATATGTGAAAACAGTTGAGTCTTGATCCCATCCAGAACTTCGTTCTTTCAGTATAATTTCCAATGAAATGCTGGATCTGGCTTCACAGAGACCTTCCTGCCTGAGAGCCACAGGTACTGTGGGACATTCATTCTCAGCCAGTCTCTTTTCTCTCCTTTGGGTTTCTGCCCTTCATTCCCCACCTGCTCTGTGGTTTCTATGTCAGTCAGTCCTTTAGGACAAATCTCTCTTACCCGCCAGCCCCACAGTCGCTCAGACCCAACCAATAAAGCACACAGAAACTTATATTACTTACAAACTGTATGGCCGTGGCAGGCTGCTTGTTATCTACCTTTTCTATCTTAAATTAACCCATTTTTGTTAGTCTATACTTTGCCACATGGCTTGTGGCTTACCAGTGTATTTATATGTTGCTTCTCATGGCGGCGGCTGGCGGTGTCTCTCTCCAGCCTTCTACTTCCCAGAATTCTCTATTCTCTTGTCCCGCCTATACTTCCTGCCTGGCCACTGGCCAATCATAACTTTATTTACACAGAGCGATATCTACAGCACTTCCCCTTTTCTTTTTTTTTTTAAAGAATGTTTTAACTTTTACATAGTACAATTACATATAACAAAACTATTATCAAGCAAGAATTACAGTTACAATATTAAAGAAGATATACTATCTATCTTATATTTGTGAGTCTAAGGTTTTATATGTAACTTATCTTGTATCATAACTGAGGAAATTATAACTATCTAGTCTTCAACCACATCAAAGACCTCAGAAGGATATAATATTACCTGAGAAATGGGAGAAGGATGCAAGCAACTTTCGGGAGTCTTGCAAGAGTAGACAGAGACAGCTGGCAGCCTGAACAGTCACCTAATGTTCCTTTGTAAAGTTGGGGCATCTGTCTTCAGCCCACAGGGCTAGAGTCTCTCGATCACTTCTCTCAGTGTCCTGTAGAATGTCTGGCAGTTTCCTCTGCGAAGCAGGAACCTGAAGGACCATTTTGTCAAGCAAAGTTTAGTGGTCACCTTTCTAAGGGTCCTGCATGTCCAGTCAATCAAGCAGTCCAGGCAAGAACAGTTTCTTGCCCAAATGGCTATTTTTGCCAAGGTGAAGATAAATTCCACATTAAGTGTCTTCAATGCCCATCTTCCTCTCTGAAGTAAATTGGTGCTGCCAGGAGCAGATATGTCTCACTGTCCAGAAAGTCTAGATTTTAAAAGTATGTTAAATGCCATAGTCCTTTTCTATGCTCATATATGCTTCCTTTATGATGCAATTTCCCAATCTTATCAACTAGGGTCTCCAGCCTCAGTTTATCCTAATTTACTCAGTTAAAATGTGTTATCAAGTGTCTTCTGTGTGCTGGGCATTGTGGGTACTGGGATTGAGTGTCGAGATAAGGTGAACTCAGCTCCATTACTTACCACTGTGCAACATCTGGCAGACGGTTAGACCATTCTGGTTGCATGGGGTGGGTGGGAGGAGGTTGCTGCATTACTGGGGTTATTAGTAGCAAATAAATACATGGCAGGTGCATAGACCCAACCCAGCACTGTACCTTGTTAGCACTGAGGAAACTGGGAGCAGGTGTCACCCCAGCAATGGGATGACAGTGCTCAGGTGGCTGCTGTGGAAATTTGAAGTCATGAAAGTTTAAGGAAGTAACATGGGAGGAGATGTGCAAGGTGACGATTGGGAGCTGGCCGTGGACACTGAATATGGAAGATAGTAGTCGAGGCACAGGGAACAGCATTGGCTTTTGGTAGGGAACAGCATTGGCTTTTGGTAGGGGAGGCGCTTAGCTAGAGATGGACCATGGAGCCAGAGTGGTCAGCAGGCTGGTAGAGTGTAAGACTTCATAGGCTGTGTGAAGGAGACTTGGGTTGTCTGAGGGCAATGACCAGGCGCTAAAAGGCTTCAGGTGAGAGCATAACAGGGTTAGTTGTTTAAGACCACTGTGGCTGACCCTTATGACATCATTGTCCCTTTTACTTTTGTTGGTGCAGGAGATTGAACCCAGGATCTTATGGGTGGGAAGCATCCCCTTTTCCACTCAACTGTATCCCCAGTCCCAGCACCTCTCTTAACTTTTCCATTTCCAGCACCTTCCTCACCTTCCAGCACCACCTGGGATCACTCTGGCTCTTTATGTAGCTTTAAAAACCCAAGAGTTCTTGTCCACAGTCTCATCCCATGAGGCACCACTTCCACCTACTGATCTTCAAGCCCCCCAAGGAGTTACACAATCAGAGCTTAAAGTATTATCCCACACAGAAGAATGAAAATCTTTTAGGCTGGAAAGCATTTGATTACAAGAGCATACAGACTACAGTCGCGCAATGCCAGGCATAATAACGTGTTGGGTGGGGCAGCTCAGGGGAGCTCAGGGGAGGGAGCTCTTCAAGCAGGGGAAGGGGCAGTTGAGACATCCCAAGGCAATCCTAGGGGCCTGCTCTCAAGCTGCAGCCTTTTAAGGCACAAGCTGCAGCAAGACCCTTGAGCCAAGTAGGGTCTTTGCACTGACTGACCCCTCTTTTTCCCCAGAGACTCCTGTCCCAGGGTTAGCGTCTCTGCCTCTATCTACAGACTGAAATAACAGGGTGAGAGTTGGCAGACTGGGAGTGACCTGCTGACATTAGAGTGACAGATCAAATAATTTATTTTCTTCTAAATCCGGATTATGCTGTGTAGCTCCTGGGAACTATTTTCATGCCCATCAGTCTTATTCTTAGTGTGTGTGTGTGTGTGTGTGTGTGTGTGTGTGTGTGTGTGTATACACTCCCATGCCCCATGCTTACATTTCCTTGCATGTGTGATGAGGGTGTGTATGTACACACACACACACACACACACACACACACACACACACACACACGCACACACACACACTCACCACTCCCAAAACACATTCACAGGACACTTCATCAGTAGGAGCATGCCCACCCTTACATTCAGTTTACCTGTGTACCCTCACACATGACTTTTCCAGCTTTGTTGAGGTTTGACCCACCAGGTGGTATGGATTTGGGGTACATATGTAAATATACACACCTATTCACACATCATGAGATGACAGCAGCCCTCAGGCTAGCTGCTACGCCATCCTCTTGTCCAGGGTCTCTCTTCCATGATGAGAATACTCATGCGCTGCCCTCTGAGCAAATCTCAAGGACACTGCACAGTGCTCAGAAGTGCAGTATGTGGGAATCTGTTTGGAAACTCCTGTTTCCATGACTGAAGCTTCCTGTCCTTTACTGTCTTCTCCCTATACAGCCCCCACCCCCAGGTCCCCACAGTCACACTTCTACCCTCTACTCATATATTTGTCATTCTCTGCCTTACTGATTTCACAATAGGACATCCATGCTCTCCCATGTTGTCACACATGGTGATGTTTTCTTTACTTAGGGATGAATACTATCTCATTCTGCACACTCACACACATATATTCTTTTTTTAATTTTAAAATTTATTTAAATATCATTTTTTATTTATTTTACATACCAACCACAGTTTCCCCCTCCCTCCTCTCCTTCCAGCTTCCCATCCACTCCTCCTCCATCTCCATTCAGAAAGGGCAGTTCTCCCATGGGCTTGAACAAAGCATGGCACATCAAGTTGAGGCAGGACCAAACTCCCTTGCATTAAGGCTGAGCAAAGTAATCTGTCGTGGGGAACAGGTTCCCAAAAGCCAGCTAAGCACCAGAGACAGGTCCTGATCTCATGGTTAGGAGCCTTACAAAGAGACGAAACAACACAAATGCAGAGGGCCTCAGTTGGTCCCATGCAGGCTCCCTAACTGTTGGTCCATAGCCCATGAGCTCCCGTGAGCTCAGGTCAGGTGTCTCTGTGGGTTCATCCATCATGACCCTTGTGGCTCATAAAATCAAACCCTCCTCCCTTTCTTCAGCAAGACTCCCAGAGCTCAGCCCAGTGTTTGGCTGTGGATCTCTGCATCTGCTTCCATCAGTTTCTGGATAGAGTATCATTCATGACAATTAGGGTAATCACCAATCTGATTATAGTAGATGGCCAGTTCAGACACCCTCTCCATTATTGCTAGGAGTTTTAGCTGGGGTCATCCTTGTGGTTTTCCTGGCACCAGGTTTTTCCCTAACCCTGAAATACACCCCCATCAAGATGTCTCTTTCATTCTCTCCCCCTCCATTTTGCCCCCAACCCACCTCCCGCACCCAGCCTGCCCAATTCTCCATCTGCCCTGTCCCCACCCCCAGTTTACTAAGATTAACTTTAAGTTTACTTCTATTTCCCCTTCCCAGAAAAATCCATGCATTCCTCTTCAGGCCCTCCTTCTTATCTAGCCTCTCTGGGGCTGTGAATTATAGGTTAGTTATTCTATACTTTACTCCTAATATCCACTTATGAGTGACTATATATCGTGTTTGTACTCAGACTCAGAAAGACAAATGTTCTTGCCTCCCCCCCCCTTTTTCTTTTTTAAATACAGAATCTTATTATATGGCTTAGTCTGGCCTTAAGCTCATAGAAATCATCCTGTCTCAGTTTCTCAAGTGCTGGGATTATAGACACGAGCCATTAGACTCCTCTAGGTAGGAGTTTATCAATCCAGTTGTTTGTGGGCAAATATTTACATTTCCATATTGTAAATAGTTGTGACTGTTACCACAACTCAACCTAGACTCACCAGGGAAAAGAGTCTCAATGAGAAATTGTCTAGAGTAGATGGCCTGTAGGCATGTCACCGAGGGAGTTTCATAATTGGGTTAATTGTGGTGGGAAGACAAAGCCTAAATGTGGCCAGCACCATTCTATGAGCTGGGTCCTGAATTACGTAAAAGCAGAGCCAATAAGCTGGGCATTAAGGATGCATGCTTCCATTCTGCCTCCACCCTTCACTGTGCATGTGACAGGACATCTGACTTTCCTGCTGTGATAGACCTGGAACTGTGAGCTGAAATAAAGCCTTTCTCCCCTGAGCTGCTCTTTTTTTCTTTTTTTTATTTATTATATTTGTTTTAATTTTACATATCAGCCATGGTTCCCCTGTCCTCCTCCCTCCTGCCCCCCACCCCTATCTTCCCCCCAGCCCCTCCCCTCCATTCCCATCTCCTCCAGGGCCAAGACACCCCTGGGGATTCATTTCAATCTGGTGGATTCAGTACAGGCAGGTCTAGTCCCCTCCTTCCAGGCTGAGCAAAGTGTCCCTGTGTAAGCCCAAGGTTCCAAACAGACAGCCCTGAGCTGCTTTTTGTCAGGGTGTTTTAATCACAGTGACAGAAATGAAGCCAGAACACATACCCAGCCTACAGTGACCAACACTGCTATGAACACAGGAATGAAAACATTGCCCTGGGAACCTACTTTAATTTTCTGAATAAGCACACCCAGAAGTGGGTGGGTGGATTCTACGGTAGTTCTACTTCTAATTTTTTGAGAGTGTCTATGGTGCCATCTGTGATGGTTGTGCAGTTTCCATTCCTGCTAGCAGAGCGTGAACCTCAACACCGCTTCCTGTGGTGTCTCTTTCCTTTTGACAACAGTCACCCTAACAGGAGTCTGTCCACTTCTCTCAGGATGGCCCTGACACTGGCTTCCTTTTGGGTTGGAGAGGGCATTCCCCCCCCCCCCCCCCGCCTCTGCTTTCCCTTGGGTCTTAGTTAACTTCTAAGAAGGTGCTGGGACTTTCTGCTGCTCAGAGTGGTGTTGGTCCATCAGCAGCAGCACGGGCTGTCAGAAGGGCAGATGTTCATCAGATTGTGATTGAAATTGGTCAAGTTGACAATGAAAATTCACCATCACAAATGAGTGAAGAAGCTTGCTCAAGAAGAGTATGTGATCATTCATTCATTCATTCATTAGTTCATGCATTCATTTATGTGGAAATGTTCCTGGTCATCTATAAGCTACCAGGCAGTGTGCTGGATCTTAGAAACACACACAGTTCAGTGTAGCAGGGAGAGGTAGGCACATGACCTGTGGGGTATGGTGGGGAGCCCTTTTCAGTTACTCTGAAACAAAAAGAAGGGTGCCATTACCTGGTTCCTGAGATGGTTTGCTAACAACCACCTGGGGTTCTGGGATGGCTGACACCCTATATTTTAGGGACTTTTCTCAAGTGGAATCTTTGGCTCAAAAGAGAGGACCGTGGAAATCTTAATTTGGATCTTTTTCTTGAATTCTGTGGGTAAATTTCTCAGGCATGGACATTGATTTTTAAAGAATAAATCTTCATGATTTAACTTTAAAGAGTTTTCTCTACTTCAATTTGATGGGGACAGAGTCTAATCCATAACCCTCGCTAGGGGTCAGATGGAGGACGTATCCAAATACAAAGATGAACGGAGCAGGGTAGAGCCTGCACTTTCTTTCCTTAAGTCCCTCATGCTGTCATTTCTGGCTTCCTCCTTTTGTTCTGCCTTCTCTGCCTTCCTTCTTTCCTTCCTCACATGAAGGGGTTCAGGATAGACTGTTGCATGACATGCTTACTTTACCATCTAATGGAGCAGACAGATGAATGAGCCTTCACGACAAACTGTAAGAGACTCTGACGGGAAGAAGTTTCCATGGACACTCAGAACAGTCACTGGCCCTTATCTAGAACTGGGAAGCTTCTTGGAACAGAGACATTGATCTTGCAAGCTGGGGATGAATAAAAGAAGTGTGAAAGCCAGAGGCTAGTGGGTGAAAGGAAGGGGAGAGTCAGGGTAGGGCACTGATCTTTGGGGTCCAGCTTGTTCAAAGACCCAGAAATTTAGTGGATGTGGTTGTTAGGGATGCTGAGAGGAGAGCAGGTGGGGTTGGGGCACAGAACTGGGAGAGAGGAGGTTTGGGGTGAGGGACACAAGGTAACCCCTCACCACTCATGACCTGTTAGTCCCTGTGAGTGGTTTGGACTTGATCTTGGGTAGGGAGGGTCATGGCTTATAAAAGGCATTAAGGTATAGAGTGACACGAGCAGACTGGATGATGGGATGACCACTGGTGTTCCTGGGATGAGCCTGAAGGCAGTGGAGGGAGCAAGGAACTATTTTCAGGGCTCAGGTCAAGCTAGCATTGTCTTACCATCCCACTGATAGCTCAGAGCAGGGTATGTGTTCATATAGGTTGGGTTGGGCAGTGCCTAAGGCCATCCTGACTCTGACAGTACCCAAAGTCTGTGTTCACTCAGTGGTTCAGAAGTTTATTTTAGCCCACCTCGGGGATAGGGGTCTTTGCCCCATGTTTCTGTAGGGTGACTGATGATCACCAAGGCCAGATGCTGCTGAGGAGGAGTTTGAAATGTGCAGGCTGTCTTCAGGAGGAGGACTTGACCTGAGAAGTGAGTGAATAACTTCCTGTGACCCAGGGTCACTCTAGAGAAGGTGCGAAAAATGTCATGTGGTGGGATCTGAGACTTCAGAAAGGCCATTTGCTCCGAGGGCCTTCCCTGCCAACCTGCAGATACCAAACAGGAGCAATGGTGACTCAAACTGTGTCACTGAAAAGCCCACCCCAACTCGGGTGGCAACTCATGACAGCTGCAACCCCGAAGCTCTCTCAGGGCCCACACACATCTGGACAGCAGGGACATTCTCCTCCAGGCAGCTTGACTGGCCAGAGTGGCTTCAGCCTGGCTCAGGTTGCTGCTGGAGAATCTTGTAAGCTCCAGCTCTGCAGAACTTGTAAGGCTGCTCATCTCCTGAGACTCGCGAGCTTGATTTCAGACAGTGTTTCAACTCAGAGGCGATGGCTATACCAGAGGCTGAGGCAAGAGGCTTACCATGAGTTCAAGGCTAGCCTGGGCTAGAGAGTGAAGCCTTGTTTCAACAAGCAAACAAGCCCTCAACACAAAAAGGCATTCAAAGTCCCCAGCACTTGTCCTTCCCCTCTCCCTTCATTAAGTCATTCCCCTTTGGGAGGTGTTTAGTGGAACACTGAAAACTGCTCCCATGGAGAGATGACTTGCTGTGAGCCCTGGGTTATGCTGAGGCCATAAGGCAGCCTGCCATTTAATCTGTGCAGTAGTCCCCGCAGGAGGAGTCTATCATTTCTCTTTTCAGATGACAGCACAGAGGTTTAGAGAAGTCAGTGTGCTTGCAGAGTAAGCCCAGCAGTGCTTGTGGAGCAAGCCCAGCAGGCAACAGTGACCCCCCCCCCTCCACGCCATGGACCTGGCTGTCTCGCCAACTTTGTTGATAACATCTCAGTCTGGGCATTAGTCTTCTGCCATGCTGTTGATGGTATGCAGACCTTTGTCCCTAATCCCAGGGCTCTCTGCCTCTGCTCTAGGAAATCTGGGCAAGCACTGGTGCTGGGCATGATGGCTTGAGCCTGTACTCTTATCACTGTAGTTTGAGGCAGAGGATCCAGAGTTTGAGACAAGTCTGGGGTTCATAGCAGACAGTGTTTCAAAATACTAACAAACAGCCCTGAGGTTATTGGTCTGGGTAGTGGTGATGGTGGTGGTGGCAGTGGCAGCAGCTAGCCTGGTCTTTGGGACTTGATGATTTAAAACATTATTCTTACTGATTGATTTGATTGCGTATATACATGAGCATGTGATTGTATGTATGTCTGTCTGGTCCAGGATAGCTTTGGCAAATGAGACTCTTTTGTGTTTCTATATTTAGGATTGTTTTGCTAGTTCTCTGAAGACTATAATTGAAATTGTGGTGGGGACTTCATTGAATCTGTATAGGGCTTTTGGTGATACGGTGGTTTTTTTTTTTTGGCCTTCATTTCAGCCTTCATTTCTCTGTCATGGGTGGAACATGTCTGCATGGTACATCCCCTTTAGACTGGCTTAGAAGGTGTGAGGGGAGGCCCTGGGGTGTAGATGTGTTAATGTGCTGGGAAGTGGGCATGGCTTGAGATACTATTGGGCCTTAAGCACTTGGGCTATAACTGTATTTTCTTTCTGACATTTAAGATTCTATGTATAAACAATGGTTATGCAGTCAGTCAGTCCTGGAACAAACAACCATCAAGAGAGTTCTATATACTAATTCCATTAGGATACATTCTTGTAAGTAGAAACACCTAGTTAAAGAATCTGTTCACTTTGAGGGGTTGGTGAGCTGGTCTAGTGTGTAAAGGTGGTTGTCACCAGGCCTGATGACCTGAGTTTGATTCTTGGAACCTACATGATGGAAGAAGAGAGCTGACTTCCATACATTGTTCTTTGACCTCTACACATTCACTGTGGCTGTAAGCCCTTCCCCCCTAAACAAATAAGTAAATAGATAGATAGATAGATGGATGATAGATAGACAAATGGTAAAAACAGTGTATACTCTGAAGTTCTTGATGTAAACAGTAAAATTGCCTCCCAGAAGGCATTAAACAAAATAATTAAACAATATTCTGCCTGAGAGTGTGACTTAGTGGCAGAACATTTGCCTAGAATGCGTAAGGCCCCGGATTCCATGCCAGGTACCATCAGAAATAGACAGACACACACATAACAGAACCCAGCTTCCACATTTCTCTTCTGCAGACAGTGTCAGTGTTTCCTGTTTTCTGCCATCCTATTGTCAGGTTGTTTTCCTAATCTTGATCATTTTCATTAGAATTTGTAGCAGTTACTTTTCTGTTATTGATAAACTATCCCAACAAAAGCACCATTAAGAAGGAAGAGTTTGTTTTGGCTTATGGCCCAAAAGAAGAGTCCACAGTGGCAGCATCAGGAAGATGGCTGATGATGTTTCCACTCATACACAGGAAGCATAGAGATAGAACAGGAAGTGAGCTGAGCCATAAACCCTCAAATGTCCGCCCCCTAGTGATGCACTTCCTCTAACAAGGCTACACTTCCTGATGGTTCCATATCCTTCCTAAATAGCACCATCAACTGTGAAACAAATCTTCAAATGTGGCCTATGGGGACAATTCTATGCAGACCATAATAGTGTCGGTGACTGTTTTATATTATTTAGGTTCAGGCTGTAACTTTTTCTGTCTTGGGTACTGCAATCATTTCTTCCAACTTGAAATTTTCTCGTCTAAGACGTTTGTGCTTCAGTAATTCAGATCTGTAGATTATTTTTTCCTTTGCAGATTGTGCAACTGATTTCTGTGTATGAGAGATTTTAAAACTTGAAATTAAACATTTATATACATTTGATTTTTATTTCTTTTAATAACTGTATTTTAAAATGTAATTCTTTAACACATAGCAAATTAAGTTTTGGCATATAGAACAAGATGGCTGAGAATTTTTTTTTTTTATGAATATCTCCCCAAGTTCTTCAGAGATTCAAGTATCCTACATCTGTGTGAGCAAACTTTGTTAATTTATCTTTTTCTAGAAAATAATCGATTTCAATGGGATTTCTCAAATGTTATTAGCCTTGAGCTGTACACAGTGTTCTTCATACTAAAATAGAAAGACTCTAATTTCTAATAGGTTTTATTAGATATGGCTTTTCCCTCAGCTGTCTTAGAAGTTAAAACAAGTATTTTTTGGCATTTATTTAATATTTTTTCTGTGTGTGCATCCACGTATGTACCACAGTGAATGTGAAAGGGCAGAGGTCAGCTTGTGGGAGTCAGTTCTCTCCTTCCACCATGTAGGTCCCAAGGATCAAACTTAGGTTTTCAGGCTTGGCAGCAAGTGCCTTTTGCTACTGAGTCATCTTGCTGTCCCCCAAAACATCAAAAAAAGTTTAACAATCTTATGGGTTGAAGAGACAGCTCATCAGTTAAGAGGACTTGCTGCTCTTTCAGAGGATTCAGGTTCAGTTCCCAGCACCACATGATGACTCTCAACTGTCCCCAACTCCAGTTATAGGGAATGTGACACCCTCTTCTGACCTTTGCAGGCACCAGGCACACACGTGTGGTGGTATGTAGACAGACATACATCCAGGCAAAACACCCATACACATAAAATAAAATAAATGAAATTAAATATAAAATTAATGACTCCTTAGAAACATTATTAATTACTCCCATTAAGCTTTGTGTCTGGATTGGTTGGTCTGGCTGGCTTACTTTGCTGCCCCCCCCCCCCCCAAATCTTGTCTTTCTTTAGTGCTTAATCCATTTCCCCCACTCTTCTTGGTGGATAACAGTGCATGGGAAATTACTGATTTTAATACCACATAGTTATGATTACTATGAATTTTGATATTCAGTGGCCTCAAACTTTATTACTTTATAAAGAATTTAAGATACAGTGAGTTTACGTTCTATTGTTACTCAATAGTGATTTGAAAGAAGGTTAGTGGTTTCTGAGAGGCTGGAATGTGAAACTTGTAAGTCTAATTCCAAATGTTATTGCTTCTGGCCCTGAAATGGCACTGCCATACTTATCTTGACACCTTATCAAGATAGTCACCATGGCCTCATACATGATTGGCTCTTATGATTCCTAAGGCTGTTTAGAAGAAAGCCTTATCTGTGTTGTAATGAACTAGTTTAAACCAACACATTTAGTTCTTACCATTTGTATTCTTCCAACTTTTACTTAAAAACAGGTTTATTTTATGTATGTGCATGTGCTTGTGTGAATGTATGCATGTGTTATACAGATGCCTTGGAGGCCAGAAGAAGGCATTGGATCCCCTGGAACTGGAGTTACAGACAGTAGTGAGTCTCCAGATGTGAGTGCTGCCATTGAACCACAGTCCTCTGCAAGAGCAGTAACTGCTCTTAACCACTGAGCCATCTCTCTGGCCCCTCATCTTATTATTTTCAATTTTTCTAATAAAGGCTGTAGGTGTATGTTTCATTATCTTACTACATAATTTTCTCAATAGCGAGATAATGTCACGTTTATTTCAAAGAAATGTCTTGACTGATAAATCAGCCAGACTCCATAGTGTACCAAATACTTATCTTCTGTCATGAACTTTGAGTTCTGTTCTTCTCAAATTACAGTTGTGAATCTGATTTCTTGCTGTTCAAATTGTCTGTTGTGTCGTTTCCCATTAATTTTTAAGCCTTTCTTGTGGTGAATATTACTTTATTTCAGAAAGATTTCCTTTCAATGGAGTGGAATTTATGTGTGTGGGGAGCAGTTACTCATGTTGAAAGCACTTTTGCTCATGTAAAACAATTGCTAAACTCATTTGCACTTATTTTTAATGTCTACAATTTAGTCTTTTTAAACTTTATATGACTTTATGCTTCCTCTTTTTATGATTTTTCTGTGTTTAATGAAGCACGTGTTATTTTGCCCTGGTGTTTTGAAAAGTTATGTTCTGTCTATGAGCACTTTTAATGTTTTAAAGAGACACATCTTATCTATATTTGTGTAATTTTCAGTCAAGAACAAAATTGTACCCAACATAAAATATTCAGTTGTAGTGATCTCATCTTCCACACACATCTCAATCTTGGTTAATGTGACCATGTGTTAGGTCTGCTAGATCTATATTAATATTAATAATATTAAAGCAATAATTTTAATATTCAATTTCAATACTTCTTATGTTTTATACAGTTATAATTCTTGAGATTCATCTTTGCCTTGCTCAGTCTCCATGCTTGCTGTCAACCTTTTCATTCCATTGATCTTCTATCTGACTTTCCTTTTGTCTCTTCATTTCTTTTGATTATGTTATCAAGTTTGTGTGTGTGTGTGTGTGTGTGTGTGTGTGTGTGTGTGTGTGGTGTACGGGGTCACTTGGCCATTCATTCATGTGTGGCACTCAGGATTTGATGTCAGCCATCTTTCCACCTCACTCTTCATGTTAGTTTTTGAGACAGGGTCTCTCTAAACCTGGAGCTTGCTGCTCTGGCTAGACTGGCTGGCTGGTGAGCTCTCAGGACTCATCTGTGTTTGTCATGCTCCTTACCCAGCATTCCTGCACTGGGATTGCAGGTGCATGGCACCTTGCCTGATTTTTTTACATGGATGCTGGGGGCCTGGTCTCAGGTCCTCATGCTTGTGTGATAAGCCCTTGATGACTGATTATGTCCCTAGACTCTTTTTTTTTTTTTTGTGGTGGTTGTGTTTTCAGAAATGCTGAGTGTCTCACATTCAGTTTTCCATTCTCTTCCCATTTCTCTCATGCACTTCGTTCTCTCTTTCTGAGAAAGCCTCCCATTGTAGTGACCTCTGCACTGACTCTCCTTTCATGTGTCTTGGTGATGTTGTTATATTTTCAGGTTTATTTCAACAGTTTAATTTCACTGTTTTAATTTTAAAGCTCGCTCAGTTTAATTTCCTTTTGTTAGTAAGTTCTCTTTGGTCTGTCTCATGTTATTGTGTGTTGTTTGTCTTTTACTGGACATGAGTCCTACTGACTGCTTCCTGTTCTTTTCATGGGTGTTAGGTGTTATGCTCTTTGTTGAGAAGACAAACGGTTTTCTGAAATGTCTTTTCCATTATGTGGTAGATCATTGCCAGGATCTTCAGAGTACTCTTCCTTTGATTGGCACTTCGCCTAGAGCCCAAACTAGTCATCCTGCAGAACCTTTAGCTGTTGCAAACTATCACTTTCCATATTTGAGGGTGCTAGCTTCTCTTGGGTTTGTGCTGGATCAAGCTTACAATATGCTGGATCAGGCTTACAACCAGAGGGCAGGACAGTGTGAGTGGCTAACCCCATCATCTCTGTGTTCTTAAGCATTTGGACGTGACTATGGTTCACAGCTGAGGGTGACTTCTCACTTCAGGGAACCTTTGTGAGTGTCTGAAGATATTTCCAGTACCATTTATAGGTGGGGTTTATGGGCCTTGTATCTGGTGGGCAGGGATATTGTTAAGCAGGCCACAGTGCATGGGGTATTCTTTATCAAGATGGCTAATAGTGCTGGAGCTGAGATACTTGGTTTATATTCTCCATGGTGCTGAATTCACATTCTATCTCAGTTATTCTGCTGTATTGTATTCTGATTTCACAGAACATGTGTGAGATCCAATTTCCAACATGTGTAATTACCAGGTAGAGATAAGTAGATGATGGATAGATAGACAATAAATGAAAGGACAAGAAGGTAGATGACAGGCATATGGGTGGATAGATATAAAATGGACAGACTGATCAATGATGGATGGATGCATCCATGAACAGACAGATAGATAGATAGACAGATAGATAGATGAGAGAAATATAAATGATGAATGAATTATGGCTAGATAGATGAATAAATGGATTTATGATAGACAGATGATAGATATGAGAGATAGATGATGGGCAAAAGATGATAGGTAAATGGATAAATGATAGATAGATAGATAGTAGATAGATACATACATACATGATGTATTATGAGAGGGATGGATAGAGGACAAACAGATGCTAAATAGATGATAGGTAGACAGATCATAGATAAATGATTGGTAAATAATTATAGATGATAGATGTTAATGATAGATAGATGATAGTTAGACAATAAGTAGATGATAGATGATGATGTATACATAGATGATGATGGATACTTGTTGAATATAAGGGTATCCCTTTCTCCCAGATAAAACACTTTGATACATGAGGACATGTTGCATGATACACATCTGCATTTCCAGCCCTCTCTGTTTCATGTGTAGAGAGTTATTGTCTCTCAAAGGAAACAGGGCACCAGAAGTTGGGGTGTGAGAATGGGTGGACCAGTGTTTGTTCACTGACTTATCCAGTTATCAAGTGTCATGCAGAATGTGCTAAACTCTGTGTTCCAGCCCCCTCTGGAGAAAACATGCATGTCAGATGTGGCTGCTGCATGAGCTGCTGAGATGGCTGAGCACAGCTGGCAGTTGGCAAGGACTTCCTGAGAAGCCCTAAGGTGTCTTAGGACAGGCTCTGGGAGGTTTCCTCTACAAGACCACCTGCTTTATGATGAGCAGACATTCCTGGGAGAATCCATTTCTTTTTCTTCATTATGAATGTTTTAAAATGCATGTGTTTCCTACTGACTTTGGCTATTTTAGTGGAAAGTTGATACAAGGAAAGCTGGTATAAACATATATATATATTTAGATAAGAATTCACCACATAGTCCTGATTGGACTCAAGCTCATAGTCTTCTTGTTTCTGCCTCTTGAGTGCTGGGCTTGCATGTGTATGTCATGTATGTCATGACGTACATTTTTGCTTGAATTAAAAAATGTTTATTAGTGTATGTCAGTTGTACAAATTAACGTGTTTCATTCTGATACTTTCATGAACTCTAGTAACACATTCTGATCAACTTCACACCACTGGTGTCTCTTTCCTCTTACCCTTCTCAGTGATTCTCTCTTTTTCCTGATAACCTCCCTTTTATGTGCATGTTGCTTTTTCTCCATTTTACATACATAGGATTAAACAGTAAACACATTGCACTTTTCTTTGTGAGTCTTTCTTGTTTTGTGTCATCCGATGACGTCAGTTCCATCTGTTTTTCCAACAACTTCCCATGTTTTATTCTTGTTTGTGGCTCCATTAACTATCATCTGTCTACTCACTTACCTACCCATTTACCTATCTGTGGTGGCTTGAAGGAGAATGTCCTCCCTAGACTCGTATATTTGAATACTTGAGCCTCAGGTGATGGAACTCTTTGGGAAGGATTAGGAGGTGTGGCCTTGTTGGAGGAGGTGTGTCATGGGGGCGGGCTTTGAGGCTTCAAAAGCCTCTTGCCATTCCCAGTACTCTCTCTACTTCCTATTTGTGAATTGGGTTGAGAGCTCTTAGGTATTGCTTTAGCACCATGCCTATCTGTGTGTTGCTATTCTTCTCTCGAGGACGGTCATGGACCCTAATCCTCTGAAACTGTAAGTCCCCCAAAACTCTTTATTCTACAAGTCTTCTTGTCATGATATCTTATCACAGCAATAGAAAAGCAACTGATTATCTATCTGTCTGTCTGTCTGTCTGCCTGCCTGTCTATCTAGAAGTTCTGATACTTCCATGAGCTTTAGTAACACATTCAAGAATAGGATCATATTTGTGATAGAGATAATTTGATTCCTTCCTTTCCTACTTGTATCCCATTTCTTGTCTTTAAAATATCTTTAAATTACCCCCGCCCTCTGTGTGTGAAGGTGTGTGTGCCACAGAGCACCTGTAAAAGCTGGTGGACAACTGAGAAAGTCAATTCCCTTCATCTACCTTTAACAACTGAGCCAACCAGACAACCCCTATTCCTTGTCTCGTTGCTTGAACAACTCAAGGCCACAGTGATGAGAATGGGAAATCCCTTTTTCATTCCTGATTTTAGAGAAAGTACTTCACTTTTCTCCAATTCTGTGATGATGATGGTGGGTTTGTTGTATGTAGTCTTATTATTTTGAGGAATGGTCATTCTATATATGCTTTATCTAGGGCTTTTATTAGGAAGGGATCTTGGATTTTGTTGAAGGTTCTTTACCCATTTACTGAAATCATCATGCAGACTTTTCCCTCTTCATTGAATGTTTTTTTCTTCTTCCTTCCTTCCTTCCTTCCTTCCTTCCTTCCTTCTTTCCTTCCTTCCTTCATTCTTTTTTTTTTTTTGAGACATAGTTTCACTTTGTATCTCTGGCTGGCCTGGAATTTACTTTGTAGACCAGAATGATCTCTCCTTACAGAGATCCACCTGTCTTTGCCTCCCATTTGCTGGGATTAAATGTGTGCATCACCAGCTTTCCCTCTATTGTATTTATGTACTATTTTGTATTTATTAACTTATTTATATGTGTTGAACCATCCTTATATTTCTGGAATGAAATTATTTTGATGATGGTATGTAATCTTCATGCTTTGTTGAGTTAAAGTTACAAGCATTTTATTGAAGATTTTTGCATCTATGTTCATCAAAGATACTGCTCAGCAGATTTCTTTATTGATTATATCCTAATCTGGTTTTAATATCAGGTTAATCCTGGCTTCATAGAGTGAGTCTGGAAGCATTTCTCTCTTCCTATGTTATGCAATAACTTTAGGTACATTAGTGATGATCATTTTTTTTTTTTTAAAATATGTGGGAAAGTTTGTCAATGAATCCACCTAGTCCTGAACTTTCTGTCTTAGGAAAACTTATTACTGTCAGTCTCGTTATGTGTTATCCATTTATTTAGGTTTTATGTCTTCTTGGTGCAATTTTGATCAGTCATATATAACTAGAACTTTCTCCATTTCCTCTTAAGTATAATCCTTAATGGATGTCTGAATTTCAGTGTTATCAGTTGTAGTGTTCTCCTTTGTAACATTAGCATTTTTTTTTTTTTTTGCTTTTCTTTTTGGTCATTATATGACTGTGTAGCCCAGGCAGGCCTCAAACTCATTATGTAGCCAGATTAGCTCTGAGCTCACACTCCTCCTGCCGCAGCCCATGTGTACTAGAATTATTGGCATTTGCCACCGAGTCTGCCTCTAATTTTACAATTTTGATCCTTTTTCTCTTCCTTTTGGCTAGTTTTGTTAAGAGTTGGTCAGTCCTTAAGTCTTTTCAAAGGACCATCCATGAGTTCATTGATCCATTTTAAATGATGGTTTTTTTTAGACTCTATTTCATTAATTTCAGATCTTAGTTTATTCCTCTCCTTCTATTGGTTTTGGGTGTTGCTTATTCTCATTTTTTTTTCTAAGAATGTGCAGTGCATTGTTAGGTTATTTCTTTGACGTTTTCTAATTATTTAAAAGTTTTTGGCATAAACATCCTTCTTGGAACTGCCTTGCTGTATCTCACACATTCTGATTCTAAGAACTTTAAAAATTTCTCATCAGTAACTTCAATAAATGACTGTAATTTGAAATTTCAATCCCCATGTGTTTGGATGCTATCTGTAGTTTGTCCTGCTGGTTTCTAGTTTTACTCTGTTACATTGATGAGGAAAGAATGAGGAGAGGGAGAAAATGAAATAGGAAATGGAGAACAAGAGAAGAATCAGAATATTCGAGCAGTGAAAGGAAAGAAAAGCAGGAGAAATATGAAAATGAGGCCATGATTGGGAGAGAGAGAGAGAGAGAGAGAGAGAGAGAGAGAGAGAATAAGATAACTTGAGCATTAGAGAAGAGAAAGATTAAAGTACCTAAAGAAAATAATGAAAAACAATATACAATTAAAAGAAAAATGGAACACGCACACAAGGGCCTGACCAACCAAGCCATCAGCAGATTAAGTGTTGTCTCTGCTGTGGTTGTGTAGGTAAGAGTGTGTGTGTTCACCTCAAGCTGACTCCTTCTGTGTTGTCTTGGGCTCTGTGCCCTTGAAGAACATGACGTTTTAGGGGGTACCCATCCCCTTTCCCTCCCCTCCTCTCTCTTCCCTCTTCCCTCCCTTCATCCCTTGCATGGCCACAACAACACTGATCTTTGCTATGTTTGGTTCTCAGGCCCTTTGGAGCCCAGGAGAAGGTGTGACTCCCACAGCAGGTCCTGTGCTTCCCATTACCAGTGACTACAGTTTGCTGATGCTGTCCCTGCATGAGATCACCTGCTGGCTCTGTCTCTAGATGCCCTTCAGCTGACCTCAAATCCACCCACCTTAAAGGAAGTGAGCTTCACTGTCCTCGTCATCTCCAACCTAAATTTTACTGCATGTATTGTCAGCAGGTTTGCTTGACCTGCATTCTGCTGGTACCACCCTGGCCTATGAGGAAGACATGGGCAGCCTGGCAATACTTGTGGGTTCTGGGGAAAGGAAAATGTAAGGACTTCAATTTCCAAGGCTGTAAGCTTGGGTGAGACCTTTTCCTAATGTTTATTGTACCAAGTGTTTAAACAAACATGGAACTGTTCACAAGCCCCAACCCAACACAAAGTTCCATATCAGCCAAATCCAGCCTGCCTCCTGTTCTCAGCTGTTTCTGTGCCATTTTTGCCCAGAGCACCTCTTCCTCTTGCCTTTCTTTCAGTCCTTTCTTCTGCTGTTCTGCGAGGCCACCACAGACTGAGCATTGAGATTCATGCTCATCTTCACATCCTACAGGGTCTCTAAGTCTCTGCCCAGAATTGAGCTTTGTTGCACCCCCATGTCTCCTACCTGCTGAGACGCTAGTCTGTGGCAGTTTGGCTTCTGAGATGCTGAGATGCCAAAAAGAGCTGCTTGCCTGCCATCTTGGCTTCTTCTTTCATGTTTGACACATGCACCATGTGTGCCTTTTGTCAAGCTCCTTGAGAGGTGCCATTACATTTTTGTTTCTTTTTTCCTCTCACGGAACCAGCACATGGGGACATCTGGGAACATTTTGTTAGCAAGTGAGATTTTTGTCTGTGTTCATCCCACAAGGACCTGAGAAAGTTAGCATGTGTCTCTCTGTGAGTAACACGCATGCCTGGAGTCGGGGTTGGAGGTCTGGCTCCACCTGTGAGGGCTGCAGGGAGTGCTGGATGTGCTGCCTGTGGGTCTGACATGGACACTGGGAGAGTTGTATCTGCAGAACATTTCTGACTGCTTGCCCAGCATCAGCTGCAGACAGGCCTGTGTGAGGGCCAGCCACTGCAGCAGCTCCCTCCAGGTTAAAGCCAGGGCCATCTGGCCAATAGGAAGGAGCCGAGCAAGGCAGACTCTGTAACCATGGCCAAGATCATATTTTGACAGATGCAGAATAGCTTTTCTCTTTGCCTCTTAGATAAGATGGGACTCCTTGTGTTTTGGAGTGAGCCATCACTCCGAAGCATAGGCACCTGAGGCACCCCAAGGGCAAATTGAATGCTTTGCAATGACATAGCCAGTCTTTCTGTGCATGGCTGCAAACTTCCCAGGCACAGAGGCTAAGGCATGATAGTACAGAGGGTATATAGGGTACATAAACCTTTCTCACACAGGTGAAGGGAGAAGATAGGGGGCACACCCCTGCCATGGGCATTCCTTTTGAACAGGGATTGGCTGGAGATCCACTGGGTCACTCCCTATGCTGACACTTCTTTTTCTAGGTACCTAGATTAGTGGATTTGGCCTAGGACATCAGGCTAGAGTACTCAGTTCCTCTCAGCAGCTGTGTGCCCTCCTCTCTCTGGACCCCATTTGTTTGATGCATAGGGAAAGGATGGGGCAGGGAATGGACAGAGTTCTCATTCTGAGTCATGGAGAAGGTTTTCTCATAATTGTTGGAAAGTGGGCTTTTCAGCCAATAGCTTGGGCAAGGCTGTGGAGAACTGGCCACACTGATAAGGGGTGTCAGCCGGGTCAGACAAGGTGCAGAGTCCACACATTGAGGGCATTCATCCTCTCCTTTCAATCCAGTCTCCTCCCCATTTGACTCTGAGCACATTGGGCATGTGACTGACGCCACCTACCTCTACCTAATCATCCCTCCAATGGTCACTGCAAATACTAACTGTGTGTTGTTCCTAACCCTATCATACAATGAAGTCATAAACAATATCAGAAAGGGGAAGGGTAAAAGAGTGCTCTCTTAGCATGCACCGAGCTCTGGTTCCATCCCCAACACAGCATAAAACAGATGCTGTGACCTTTAATCCCAGCACTTGGAAAGTGGAATCAGAAGAATCAGAAGTGCAGGTCATCTTTGGCTACATAGCAAGTTTGAAGCCAGCCTGGGCTACATAAGGCACTGGATCAAGGAACAATAAAAGCAGACAATACCAGAAAAGTGGTAACACCAGAAGTGGACATTATCAAAATGAACATTGTATATTGATCACTTGCTTGGGAATCAGGATATTCTGAGTGAATTTCAAGCTAATATTGACTAATGCTTGCTGTATGCCAGTGTTGGTTACTGCAGCGAGTCTTTTCCATGTGTGGTAGTTGACTAACTCCTCGTTACTGCCAGTTACAGTAAGCCCTGCTACTATCAGCACATTCTACAGAGGGAGGAATGGAAGCTCAGAGAGGTTAAGCAACTTTCCTGGAATCAACAGCGTACAAACATAATAGCTTGCCTTTAGCCCATGTAAGCTGGCCAAAGTGCCCAGGCTTTAAGGCACTGCATAATTCAGCCTTTTTGGTTCTCTCAAGTTTGCAAACTATTTAAACCCTGTTTACTCTCGTAATACCGATAAACAGACTGGTGTCTTGGAGAGGAGGGGAAGCTTTCTGGAGACCATAGAGATGGAATTTAAACTCAGGTATGGGTAATTTAAAGTTCAGCTCTCCTGTTACTATGTCTTGTCAGCAAATTCTCCTTTAAGAGAGAGAAACCCATTGCCTGAGATATCTGTCAGCTCTTACCACACCTACTGGAGGAGGGGAGGAGGCTGAGAAGGGAATGTTTTTTTCCAATCTCCCACAGGCCTTTGGCCCTTCCTCCATAGGTCTCCGAACCAGCCATGTTTCATCCCATGACCTCAGTGAATGACCCACTTGGTGTCCACACTGAGATGGGGATGGCCCTCTGTGCAGCAGAGAAACAGTGGCCATCTAGGGCTAAGGGACAACTGTGATGTGCTTTTTCCAAAAGCAGCTTTTGCTGCGGGAAGAGGAGGGCAGTATGTGGACATCAAGTCCAAGGGCGGGAGGAGAAGGTATGATGGATTGTGGAGAGTTTGCACAGAGCAGAGAGGCTGAAGTTGACGTCAGACCTCCAGCTGGGCCAAATTGCACTGGCGACTGGCCTCCTGCAAGGTACACCTTCTCTGCAACGATTCAGTTTCTCTTTGTAACCCTGGGCTTCCTACAACACTTATCCTTGTCCAACCCAATCTTGTTGGCCAGAGCCCAATGGCCAAGGGTAGAATGCTGGATCTCAACTCATTTTGCTCAGGGCTGTAGGGTGGGCATGCACAGGAGCCTGTGGGCTGCAGCACTGCAGGGCTGAGGGGCCGCAGCTGCTAGAGGTTGCTGGCCCTCGGGTAGAGACCCAACAGCGTGATGAGTCCCTCCCTCCGATGCTTTTTCAGCCTTCCAATGTCTCTGTAGCCCCTGCCCCAAACAGAAGAAGTATGCTTTGCAAAGATGCTCGGTGGTGGAAAACTGCGGTTGCGTGGATTGGGAGGGGGAGGGAAGAGAGCAAGGCGCAGTGCAGATGCGGCTGAGGCTGAGGCTTGGCTCCAGCTCCTGCCAGGGGCGGAGGAAAGAAGAACAGAGTGGGCAGATGACCTGTTGGGATATGGGCAGCTGGTCCGCGGCTTCTGCTGCCTTTCAACCCGTGTTCTTCTATGTGAGAGGAGGCAGTTGGTAGCAGGGTAGATGGAGTCTTTATGCCCATAGAGTTGGGACCATTCAGAAGAGAGAAGTGGTTGGGAGCCAGGCAAGGGCTGCAGAAGTCAGCACTGGGTGACCTCCAGGATTGAGGTTATTATGGTATATTTCAGTCACCATAGTGACTCTAAGGTATTCTGGGCAGAAGGCTGGGGATGACATCTGGATCCTTTATGTTTGGGGCCTGGGGAAAGAAGAGCCTAGGGATTAAATAGACTTCAGACTGTGGGGTTCCCCTTGTCTCTGAACAATTAGTGGCCAGTGTGAATTATATCATGTCTCTTTGTCGCCTGATGGGGCCACAAGCCTGTTTCCCTTGTGAAACTGATCAAGACCCAAAAATGTGCATGAGCAGAGATTGGTCACTGTGCCACTCGAGTGGCATACCCTTGTGGAGATCTGTAAAGAGGCTGATTGTGAAGGCTGAGGTCAGAGACAGGTCCCTTCTCCCCCAAACTTGTCCCCTCATTCATCTGTACTATGAGGTATGATGGGCAGGTCTTTGATGGATAATGGCATGTAGTGACAAGTGATGAGTGGCAAGTGGCCACTGGATCCTCAACTACTGCTGGTAGGGTTGGGCCCACTGTTAATCCTGCTTTCCTACAGTTTTAGACAACAGCATGATTTTCTGCACTGGGGCAGTGATGTGTCTGACTCTAGTGTTATGCAATGCCTGAACAGGGTGGCATTCACTGTCTAAGCAAGTGATTGATTCTCAGTGACGCTGGATGCTCTTTCACTTGACAAATGTGATTGATCACAAAGCCGACAAGAGACTCAGGGGTGTAGGGCAGGGGACCTGGGGTCCTGGGTCCTGGGGCCCTGGGGCCCTGGGTCCCTGGGGACCTGATGACTCAGCTCCCCTATGGTGTTGGTTTCTCACCACCTCATGTCATCTGTGGGGTCAGAACATTTTGTGAGCCTTTCCTGGAGAGGACACTAAGTCCTCCTGGTGTACACAGAGGTCCTCAGCCCCCCCCCCCCCCCATCCCTCAGGTTTCCTGAATCCAGGGCAGTCCAGAGTCATTAGCTTATCTCTTGAAGAAACTCTTGAGGGAAAAGGACTATAAAATTTCTCCTCTGTTGAGCCAGGCAAGATGGCAAGTGGGATTGGCCTGTGTGTGTGTGTGTGTGTGTGTGTGTGTGTGTGTGTGTGTGTGTGCATTTTATGTGCATCTGTACATGGATCATAGAGGAAGGGTGTCAGGGACTCACTTTACAGACTCAGAAACATGAGGGACACAGACAAGGTAGAGGGAACAAGTATGAGGAAACACAGTAGAAGCAGTTTTCTGACTGTGAACACCTGTGTGTGAAGGCTTGAATTTTCACATACAGCCTGCTAAGCCAGTGTTGGCAGGAAGGATCACCTTTACTCTACTTAGGGCAGATGGGGTTTACAAAGACAGCTTTGATTAGGCACTGTGATCACCCTCTGCTCTAACCTTGGGACTCCAAGCTGTGTGAGCCAGGTTTTTGCCCTGTCTGAGGAGCTGCCACTATTCACTTAATAAAGACCATGAAGACTCATGTAAAGAAAGCCTTGGGAAGTCAGCCATACCTGAGTGAGAACTACATTCCAAAGGAATTGCCAGCCCAAGGGGATGGGCTATGATGCAGAGAGATTTTGATTGTGGGGTTAGAGCGAAGAAAGGGGTAAGAAATAGTAAAGAGCAGATTAAAACAAGCCAGCTGACCTAGGAGATGGCACTAGCCCATTAACCCCCGACTCACAACTTTCTTCAGGGCAGTTATGCTAACACCCAGTCCCTAAGAAATTTTGCTTGTCTTTCTCTGTCTCTAGAAGTAAAAATCTATCATTTGAGACCAACTCTGTTCTGCCTCTGCTTTGAGAACTGAGATCCACCCCATTACAGGCAGGCTTAAAAAACAAAATATCCTTCAATTTCTCTGTTAAGTTTGTAGTGAAAACATGAAAACTTGTTTTGCAAGCACACACACAACACATCTTCTCAGCTTTACCTCAATGTCTTGCTTGACAGCCCTGCCCACTTACTGGGATAAGTGTCCAGTGTAGTCTCAGAGGGCCAGATATGAACTCTGGCCTTTACTAATAACATACAGGGACTATTTGAGAGACATATTTTCTTTTGACATGCATTTTGCTGTTGGTAAACTGGGTGATGACTCAGGATGATGTGAACAGGCTATTTCCAGCCTTCATCTCTAGAGAAGCCCATGGAGAAGGACTTGGAGATGGGGGACATGGAGAAGGACTTGGAGATGGGGGAGAGGAGGCTGAGCAGCCAGGCTGGTGGGCATCTCACTCTTCTTGAGTCTGAGTCAGCTCTGAGCTCTGAACTTCTCTTGAGTTGATTCTGGGAATTTCAAGGGCTCCATGCCATCTGTCTGGTCCTCCCTGCTCTCTGTGGAGTGGGAGGGAGTAGTCAGGATTCCCTTCAGGGCCAGGAACTCCCAGAACTCCTGGCCATGCTTGAATATTCATGGCCTTTCTTTCACCCTGCATTGTCCCATCTTCCCAGCTGGCCCCTCTCCAGGGTCTGAGCCCCCAGCCCATTTATGAGGAGGTCAGGCTCCATTACTGGCATGTGGGTCAGCTTGCTATTGTTAACTCTCAGAGAAGAATAGTGTGGAGGAGGCAGGAGGCAGGGAGAGGCTGGGGATGGGTACTCCAGTTCCACTGAGACCCTTTTGAGAGGTAAAAGGAAGATTTGTGATGCCAAGCGTCAACAGAAAGATGGATGGAGGTGCCCAGACTGTGAACTCTATGTTTGAAGTGGGGGTTATGGTAATGAGCGGTGACCCTGGAGATGGAGCTGTTGTGGGTGGGGCCACCTCTCCTAACAGAGGTGGTTCCCAAGTCTCCCCCTCTGACTTTCTGTCCCTTTGATGGGCACCCTTTGTCCCTCAGCAATCTGTCATTCTGTTTCCAGCACAGCTAGCTATTGATTGATTATCTGTGTTTAGCACAGGGGTGTCACCTGCTGGGGAGAGATTGTTCGGGGACATGCCTTGGATAAATAAACAACGGAGTAGCAAAAGAAGTTTATTTGGGGACTGGGAATTAAAAATATATTATACTTATTTGTGTGTAATGTGTATGTGTGTGTGTGTGTGTGTGTGTGTGTGTGTGTGTGCTGAACATGCACTCTCCCCTTTGTGTATGTGTATCAAAGGACTACCTCAGGTGTTGTTACTCAGTAACTGTTCAACTTAGTTTTTGAGACAGGCCTGTCACTAGCCTGGAACTATTCAAGTAGGCTAGGCTGCTTGCCATTGAACCCCAGAATCCTCCTGCCACCAGCCCCTAATGCTGAGATTATAGTCAGGCACCCCAAGCTTGGGTTTTAAACACTGTGTTCTGAGGCTCATATTCAGCTCTTTGCCCTTGCAAGACAAGGATTGACCTGCTGAGCTGTCTCCCCAGCCCTGCTTTCTTATTTTCCATCTCCTTAGGCTCCTGTCCTTTGTCACTGGCCAACACATAGCTAGAAGAGTCTAGAAGGTTTCAAAGAGAATGTCCCAAAGACATTCAAAGCATTTTGGGATGATGTGTTTTAGTGGATTCTCCTCCTCCATCTGCCCTGCCTACTGAAACCCTGATCTTCCCTTGTGTCCTACCTCCAAGATCTTCTCCTCTGCCACACCCTATGTATAAGTTCAGCCCACTCCATCTTTCCTCAGCATCTGCTGTTACCCTTTGTTTTGAGGTTTTACTCACACTTACCCACTTCTTCCCACACTAACCTATCCCATCCCCCAGCCCTCTCTCACTGATACTCCCCCTCACAACATCACCCTCCCTGAGCCTTAATGTCACATGTATGGAGTGTTATTTTCTTACTGGGGTTCATCCCATGTCATTGTTGTCATTGTCATCATTACATCATCATCATCATCATCATCATCATTACACACACACACATACACATATATGTGCACACACTACAGGCTAGGGAACCCCATATGAGAGACCATATGAAGTGGGGCCCTTCTGGCTCAGTCATGTTGACAATTATCCCATTCACATGTCGTTGAATTAGACTCAAAGAATTTATAGAATTTTTGCACTTACATTCAAGAGGCACATGGCTTTCCATCCTGTGCATCTTGGTCTTGATAGGACTGTAAGGGTGAAGTCACAAGTGACAGGGGGATGTCCCCTCCTCTTCACGCTTCTAAGTTATGATACGTTAAGTCTTCCACAGAATTTTTCATTGAAGTCACCTAAACTTGAAATTTTCTTTCAGGTGAAGTTTCTGTTTCCTTCCCCTTGTCCTTATTAATTAATTAATTAATTCTCTCCATGGAGATGTGAAGGTTAGTTTCATCAGTCAATGGGACACAGCCTAGATTCTCCTGAACAGAGTCTCAGTGAAGGACTGTCTGGACCAGGTTGGCCTATGGGCACATCTGTGGGGGATTGTCCTGATTGCCTTAAATGATGTGGGAAGAGCCGGCCTGAAAGCAGGCAGTGCCAGTCCCCGAGCTTGGGCCTTGGACTGTTGAAGAGTGGAGCAGGTGAGCTGAGCACTAATGTGTTCACCTCTCTCTGTTCTTGACTGTGGGGGTGATGAACACAGCTGTTTTAAGTTTCCGACTTGACTTCCCTGCTATGACAGACTGTGACCTGGAATGGTGAGGTAGAATTAATCCCTTCTGAGTGGCCATTTGTTGGGATATTTTTATCACAGCCACAGAGGTAAAACTAGAACAGTAGTCCTGGCTGTGGAAGTCACACCTCTCAGGTTCAGGGATTATAGGTGTGTGCCACCAAGCATGTCTTGTCTTCTCTCTTTATTTCCACCAATCTGACTAATGGTTTATCAATTGGATTGGTTTTTTTCTCCATTGTTTTCTGCTCTTGCCTTTATGTCCTAGTTCTGATGTTGGAGGCGAAGATGAGTTTTGTCTCTGTTTCTGCCATTTGATGCTGAGTATTTTCCTCTAAGATGCCTTGGTGATACCCTGTCATTTTGACATGTTGTGTCTTCAATATTAATTAAAGTGCTTACCATAACTTAATATGTATGGGGAATTTCCATGGGTCACTTAGAAGTATGTTAGCTACTTCCCGGCTATTTAAGTGTCTTCTAGTTCTGGTGTTTTAAAAATACTTTAAATTTATTCTTCAAGAATATCATATAAATCTATTATCTATCTATCTATCTATCTATCTATCTATCTATCTATCTATTGATTATATCCCCCTTTCCCCTCCCTATCATCTTGGATACCCCCTCATGTCCCCTTCCCAACTCCATATCCTTTAAAGCAGTAACTCATTGAGTCCAATGAATACTGCCCATAAACCCATGGGTGTGAGCCATCTTCTGGACATGGGCAACCTAAGAGTGGCCTTCCCCCTCAAAGTGACTCTCACCCAGCAGACATTTATTTATTTACACATACCCCAGGCTCACCTCAAACTCTCCACCTAGTAGAGGATGATCTTGAGCTCCTGATCACCTTCCCTATGCCTCTTGGATTGCAGTGTGTATCACTATGTCTATTTATGAGATCTGCAGTATAAACACCTACCAGCAGCAGGACCCCTGTTGGAGGGAACTGAATCACAGAGTGGTAACTGTGATGGGGACAGGACTAGAAGTCATAATTTCTTGCCATGGTCTGATATACACACTATGTCCTTACTGGTCCACACCTCTATCTCAGGAACAGCAAGGTGTGCTCTGTCTGAAGGGATGGACAATCTGCTTAGCGTGGTAGTGGTGAGATGGGAAATCTGGGGAATTAAGAAAGCGAGACTTAGGCTTGTGTTTACGTCATGCAACACTAAGCAAATTGAGAATCCAGTCAGGTTGTCCACTGGTAAACACATAACCTCATTAATGCCAGTGTATAGGGTTGAAAAGAATCGTGTGTGTGAGCACTGTTGGTGAAAACCCAAAACACCTAGTCTAAAGTGAAAACAGGAAAACAGCTGTGGGGGGAGCCGAGCGACAGCTGTTGAGAGTAAATATGGAATGAAGACTAAGTAACTGTGGAAACTGTGATTATGAATTAGAATAGAAATGTTATATACCTTGACAGTGTGGAAATAATGGAACAAATAGAGATATCGAATGGGGGAAGGTAAAGAGTGGAAGAATATGAATTCTGACATTTTTATGAGACTAAAATGATGTTATCCAAAATGAAATCATGGTAGTATAAAAACAATGAACATAGAATTGTTTTAAAGACAAGATTTATTTAAATTTAATTATGTGCCTCTGTATCTGTGTATGTGTTTGTACATGTGTATGTGGGTGACCCCAGAGGCCAAAAGAGGGCATCAGACCCCCCCTGGAGTTGGAATTAACATTAGGCTGTCTCTCAGCTCAAGCCATATCTTCTTAATGATGTCACACTTTCCCCCTTGAGATAGAACATTTTTTGGAATTAAAATAACCTGTTCTCTACAGTTCAAATATTACTTCTATTCACTTACTTTTTCATTAAACTATAATTATATGTACCACATTTAGTTTTAAAAGAGTTATAATCATCCCTACTTGGTTATATGCACATATATACATAAACAAAATTTTAATCACAAAAATTTCTGGAATTTTGCCCATATAATAATATATGGGAACACTGGATTTTAGGTGATTGCTTCTTAATTTTTTTTAACTTTGTGTATTGGATTTTTTTTTAATCATAATTAAAAAAAGATGCAATTATTTTTAGAGGTAAAACCTAGAAGAAATCAGAGCATGTATTAGCTTCCTTTTTTTTTAACCATTTAAAAAGATTTATTTTATTTTCAGTTTTGTGTGTGTCTGGCAATGTGCATGTGCGTGCAGTTGCCTGTGGAGGCCAGAAGAGGGTGTCAGACCCCCTGGAACTGGAGTTACATGAGTCTGTGATCCTTTCATTGTGGGTGTTGGGACTGAGTTCCAGTCCTATGCTAGGGCCACTGAGCTTCAGCCCCATACATTTATCTTTATAAACCTATTTTACATATTTGCATCTAACCAAGTCTATGTACAACCTTGTTTCTTGTATCATTTCTGTTTCATGTATTATTCTATTGCATTCAATATGATGATTCTAATATAATAATTGTAAAATGGTAATATTCCTTTATTTATTTTTAATTATATGTAAGTGTTTTGTCTGCATGTATGTAAGAACCTGGTACATGAAATGACAAAAAAGGGCATTGGATCTTCTGGAACTGGAGTTACAAGTAGTTTGTGAGCTGTCTTGTGGGTGCGGGGAACCAAACCTGTGTCTTCTGTAAGACCAGCAATTGATTTTAGCCACTGAGCCATCTCTCTGGCTCCTAATACTGCTTTATAAGACAAGGTTGGGTATGCTGAAGGGTGTATGACTATAATCATTAATATTCCTTTTATATAACAGTTTAATCATGTCTTTATTTGAGGGATTTATATTGCATGTAAGATTTTTGTATTGTAATTACTGTAATAGTTATATGTAATTGCTGGTACTTCAAGTTATTGTGAAGGCGAGTTCCTTGGAGACAATTTATTGGGCCACAATAGCTGTTTGAAGCCTTAGAGGTATGTTGCCAGACTGTGTCAGTTAACCAATACTGGTCCTGATGATTCCAGGAGCTCTTTGAGCAGAAACAAATTGGGTAAACAATATCATTTGAGTAGAAAAGAATGAGTTTTACTTGGAGGTCAAGCCTCATGCATAATTACATTTTCATGAGGGGAGGTATAGAATCATGACAACAGAATAAAGCCAAATATTTACAGAGGACAGGTTGAATGGGGTCCCCTATTCTGTGTGTGTTACTGGGGATTGAACCCAGGCTCCTTGGCATGCTAGGCAAATGCTCTTTCACTGAGCTACTCCCCAGCTCTCACAAGGTATGTTGACTTCTGTGGTTACATGTTTTGTTACGTTTCCTAGTATAGTTGGGATCTTAAATATCCTCCCAAAGCTCATGTGTTGAAAGCTTCCTTTCCATTGTGGCTCCATTGGGAAATGGTAAAACCTTGTAGAGGTTGGGCTTAGTGGGAGGGGTCATTGTGGAAATACCATTAGTGGTATGTCAGATTTGGATCCCTTCCCCTATCTTACTGCTTCCTGGATACAGGGTGGTCAACAGCTTTGATCCATAACACACTCCTGCTGTGGCATTCTGCCTCAATGCAGGCTTCAAGGAATGGTGCCAAATCACTGTACAATGAAGGCCTTGAAACCATTGGCTAAAAGAACTCTTGCCTTCTTCTGAAGCTGGATTTCTTTGGCATTTTATCACAGCTCTGTAAACCTGACTAATACATTTGATTTTAACCTGAATGAGTTTAGTCAATGAAGTCAATGAGTGTTGCCTTAAGTTCAAACCCCTAAGAATTTTGTAGATCTTGCTGTAGGATCTACAGGATGTGTTAGGTCCATCAGACCCAGACTCCTCCTTCTTGTTGACATTGACTGCAGTCAATTTTAGATAATTGAGGATGACCTTGATTTTCTAACCCTCCTGCCTTCACCTTCCAAGTCCTAGTTTGTGCAGTGCTGGGAACTGAATCCAGAGTATCACTTATATTAGACATGTGCTCTACCAACTGAACCACCTCCCCAGATCCTCTTTATGACACATGCTAATGTTTTCTCTTTGCCAGTTCAGCCACCCTTCTGTGCTTGACTGAGTCTTCCAGGCAGTAGTTAATCCATTTAGTCCACACTCAAGTGGCACAACAGCACAAGGGTGACATAGTGTTTCACATTCACAGCATTTGAAGCAGAGTGCATGGATTCTCTCACAGAATCTCCCAGCACTTCCCTACAGGCTGTTACTGCCTTCATATTTTAGACCAGGAAATAGAAGCTAAAAACCAAGGGGAACAGAAAACAAAGTGGGCAGATTTGGATGCCCACATGAGCTTACTGGAGGATAGAAGATGGAACCTTCATGGGTTTTGTTTTCCAGGAAGGACCTGGACGTTATATTTACCCTGTATTTTCATGTAAAAACTAATTGCCTTTATATCTGATGATGTTGTATTGGATATAGTCCTCTCTATCCATATACACTTTGTTTCTTGTAGGGCTTTCTGCATCCCTTGATGAACTGGCAATGCTGTCACTGAGAACTGGCAGACTAGATTTATTGAAAAAGTTATTTTACATATTAATTATTTATTGTGTGTATATGGGCTGGAGAGATGGCTTAGCCGTTAAAGGCTAGGCTCACAACCAAAAATATTGTGTGTATATGTGTATGTGCCATGGTATATGTGTGGATGTCAGAGGACAGCTGGCAGGAATCACTTCTTTCTTTCTACCTCCTGGTTCCTGGAGATTGAATTTAGATTGAGCTTGTCAGCAAGCACCTTTATCTACTGAATCGTCTCATTGACTCAAGATTTGTTATTTTCCCCATTGAAGGAAAAAAGTATATAACATATTATGCATGCTATATAGTCGTTTATATATACTTGTATACAGATATGTATCACTGTCTGGGTTTTTATGCTTATGCACACAGTTTTTACTTTATCATGGTGTCCAAATTGACTTGGTCCACTTGACATAGTAGAGTCCTCTGAGAAGAAAGCCTTGATTGAGAGTCGTCCAGGACAGACCGGCCCTTGGACACATCTGTGGGGACAGGCAAGTGGTTTGGGCTACATAAAAAAGCTAGCTGAATTTATGTTGAGGTCTTTGATCCACTTGGATTTAAGTTTTGCGCATGGTGACAGATATGGATCTATTTGCAGCCTTCTACACATTGACATCCAGTTATGCCAGCACCATTTGTTGAAGATGCTTTCTTTTTTCCATTGTACATTTTTGGCTTCTTTGTCAAAATTTACATGTTCATAGGTGTGCGGGTTAATGTAAGGGTCTCCATTGGTCCACATGTCGGTTTTTATGCCAGTACCAAGCTGTTTTTATTACAGTAGCTCTATAGTAGAGCTTGAGGTTGGGGATTGTGATGCCTCCAGAGGTTGTTTTATTGTACAGTATTCTTTTGGCTATCCTGGGTTTTTTGTTTTTCCATATGAAGTTGAGTATTATTCTTTCCAGATCTGTGAAGAATTGTGTTGGTAATTTGATGGGAATTGCATTGAATCTGTAGATTGCTTTTGGTAAGATCGCCATTTTTACTATGTTAATCCTGCCTATCCATGAGCATGGGAGATCGTTCCATTTTCTGACATCTTCTTCAATTTCTTTTTTCAGGGACTTAAAGTTCTTGTCATATAAGTCCTTCACATGCTTAGTTAACGTAACCCCAAGGTATTTTATATCATTTTTGGCTATTGTAAAGGGTGATGTATCTCTGATTTCCTTCTCAGCCTGTTTGTCTATTGTATATAGGAGGGCTACCGATTTTTTTGAGTTGACCTTGTATCCTGCAATGTTGCTGAAGGTTTTTATTAGCTGTATCAGTTCCTAGAAACAGGACCCTAGGAAAGACCCAAGGATCACCCAATGACAGAGAAATGGATGAGATCTACATGAACAACCTAGACGACAGTGGGAGTAATGAAGGGCAAGATTTGAGGGAAAGAAAGCTTAGGGGACCAGGAGATCCCAGCTGGATCAAGAACAGAAAGGGAGAATGAGGAATAACAGACCATGATAAATGAAGACCACATGAGAACAGGAATAGGCAGAGTGCTGGGGAGGTCCCCCAAAATCCACAATGATATATCCTCTATAGACTGCTGGCAATGGTCGAGAGAAAGCCTGATCTGACCTAGTCCGGTGATCAGATGGCTAAACACCCTAACTGTTGTGCTGGAACTCTCGTCCAATAACTGATGGAAGTGGATGCAGAGATCCTCAGCCAGGCCCCAGGTGGAGCTCCAGGTGTCCAACTGTCGAGAAAGAGGAGGGTCTACAAGAGTGTGAATTGTTGAATCCAAGATTGCAAAAAGCACGGGGACAAATAGCCAATCGAATGGAAGCACATGAATTATGAACCAAAGGCTTTAGAGCCCCCAGCTGGATCAGGCCTTCTGGATAAGTGAGACAATTGAATAGCTTGATCTGCTTGGGAGGCACCCAGTCTGTGGGACCAGGATCTGTCCTTAGTGCATGAGCTGGCTGTTTGAAACCTTGGGCTTAAACAGGGACACTTTGCTCAGTCTGGAAGGAGGTGACAGGACCTGCCTGTACTGAATCCACCAGGTTTAAATGAATCCCCAGGGGTGCCTTGATCCTAGAGGACATGGGAATGGAGGGGAGGGGTTTGGGGGGAGGGTAGGGGTGGGAGCGGGAGGGGGGAGGACAGGGGAACCCATGGCTGATGTATAAAATTTAAAACACATAATAATAAAGGAAAAAAAAAAACTAGCTGAACCTACACCAGGAGGGAGGCAATATGCAGCCTCCTCGTTGGTACCGGGTTCCTGAACTCCTGCCTTGACTTCCCTCATGATGAACCACGACACACTCTTTTCTCCACAAGTTGTTTTTGGTCAGAGTCTTTTTTTTTTTTTTTTTTTTAAATAGGGTTATTTTAAATTTTCTTTTTTTTTTCTTTTTTTCTTTTTCCACAGCCTTTGGTTCATAATTCATGTGCTTCCATTCGTTTGGCTATTTGTCCCCGTGCTTTTTGCAATCTTGGATTCAACAATTCACGCTCTTGCAGACCCTCCTCTTTCTCGACAGTTGGACACCTGGAGCTCCACCTGGGGCCTGGCTGAGGATCTCTGCATCCACTTCCATCAGTTATTGGATGAGAGTTCCAAGACGACTGTTAGGGTGTTTAGTCATCTGATCACCAGACTAGGTCAGATCAGGCTTTCTCTTGACCATTGCCAGCAGACTACAGAGGATATATCATTGTGGATTTCTGGGGACCTCTCCAGCACTCTGCCTATTCCTGTTCTCATGTGGTCTTCATTTATCTTGGTCTGTTATTCCTCATTCTCCCTTTCTGTTCTTGATCCAGCTGGGATCTCCTGGTCCCCTAAGCTTTCTTTCCCTCAAATCTTGCCCTTCATTACTCCCACACAACTCCAGGGAGGCTACCTAGAAAACGGGACCCTAGGAAAGACCCAAGGATCACCCAATGTCAGAGAAATGGATGAGATCTACATGGTCAGAGTCTTTCATCACAGCAACAGAGAGGAAACTAGGATGTGGGGTGTGGCATATCTGTCTCTTTTCCTTAGGCAAAGTCAGCTCTTGTTTCGTTTGGGAGTAACTTCTGCTCCATGCTGAATGAGTATGGCTGAATGTCTCTGCAGGTCACCAGTAGCTGTCTTAGGGCACTTTGTCCTCCATGTTGATACATTGTTATTGTTTTTATTTTGTTCTCTTACTGGTTAAATTGGAAACCGTTTTTCATGCCATTTATTAATTTATAGATTATCTATTGTTTTGTTTCAAACTTACTGGTTTATAGCAGCAATATTTATTTAAACTTATTGGTGTGTGGTGTATGCATGCGTGTGTGTGTGTGTGTGTGTGTGTGTGTGTGTGTGTGTGTGTGCACCTGCCTGTGTGCCCATGGAAGCCAGAGCAGGACATCAAATGCCTCTTACTGGAGTTGGCTCAGTAGTCAGCTATCCCCAATGGTCCTCCTGTTTCTTCTCCACAGAGGCTGTCCTTTGGCCTCCACATGCACCATGACATTGCATGTGGACCAGCACACACATGAACATGCATACACACACATACATATTCACACAAATACACACTTACACACATGCACACACATACATGTGCATACACACATACAACTCCATTCACTGTAACACTCACTCTGCTTGCATTGAGCTGTTTCCTTCCTTCTGCATCACAGGCCTGGATGCCATTCATTCCTTTCCTGTCTTTACTGATTTTTATAGTTAGGGAGTATTGGGAAGAGCCTGTGAAGTTTTCTCTTCCTCATCATGTCTACCTAGTCTTCTTGTTTGTCCTGCATAAGTTACATGTTAAATAATACTTTGTGTTCAGTAGTTTCAGAATAACAAAATGCTGTTTTTTTATAATTTAACTTTTTATTGATTCTTTGTGGATTTCACATCATGCATCTCGATCCCAATCATCTTCCTGCTCCCCTACCCATCTGCCCTCTGCAATCTCTCCCCCAAAACAAAACAAGATTTAAAAGGAAAGAAAGAAGAAAAGAAAAATCTCATTGTGGAGGCTGTAGTGTGACACAGTGAGTCACACAGCATACCCTTTAGTCTACACATCTTTACTTACAAGTGTTCATGGCAACAAGTCATTGGTCTGGTTTGAGGCCTCTGGTTTCTGCTGCTCTATCAATACTGGGCCCTCACTGGGATTCCTCTTGAATACCCTGTTGTTGTCCTGTGTCTTGGAGATCCCAAAGCTTTGAGTCTTCAGGACCGGCCTCTATATATGCTTCAGCAGATCATAGATAGGGTGGATGTTGGGGTGGATCAACTCATAGCCCTGGTTCTGGGCCTGTGTGGTTGCTAGGTTGATCAGCTGGCTACCAGGGTGAGCTCTCCAGCACCTGCTAGCTTACCCTACACAGCAAGCAGCAAGAGATGGGGCTGGTTTTTCTGCTTCCACACACTTGGGGCTGGCTCACTCACACCTATACCACAAGGGCCAGCTCTACTATGCTGCCCAGGCAAGGTGCAGTGGCTACTCTTTTGAGTGCCGCAGCTGGTGAGAGTCAGGGACAGCTCTCTTGATCTCCTGACCTCAGGGCCAACTCTCTCACTTGCCACATGCAGCAAGTGGAGGGAGGGCTTCTCTCCCTCACCCATGCCACCTTATGGCAGATCTCTCACACTCACAGTCAACAGGGTCAGCTCTTCTGGGCTGCCCATATGAGGTGCAGGGCCTGCTCTCCCAAGTGTGGTAGGCAGTGCAGGCGGGATCAGCTCTGGCACTCCTATGATCAGGGTCATAAGAGTCGACAGGGGTCAGCTCTCTGGCTTGCTTCAGGCAGCGAGGGGGAGGCATCTCTCCCTTGCCCATGCTGCAGCATGACAGGTGAGTGGGGCCAACCTCCCACCCCCATTCTTAGGTCCCTCTCACCCAAGCTTCCTCCAGCAGGGTCAGCTCCACTGTGCTGCCCAGGTGAGGTGCATGGCCTGCTCTTCCGAGTGCTGCAGTTGGTGAGGGGCTGGGTCAGTTCTCCTGCCTGCCTTAAGTGGCAAGGGGCGAGGGGACAGGGAGGGCATCTTTCCCTCTCCCACACCCCCACATGGAAGATGAGGGAGCGGGACCAGTTCTCCCACTCTCATACCTGCTTGCCTCCCCACTCCCTCAAATAGGATTGGCTCTGTCATGCTGCCTAGGAGAGGAGCAGGTCCCACTTTCTCATGCTGCAGCTGGTGAGGGGTAGGGCCAGTTAACCCTAGTGTTGTAGTCAATGAGGGGCAGGGCCAACTCTGTGGAGCTCTATCCTCCTGCCTTTGGTGTTAACAGGGACCAGGGACATCCATACAGACCAGATATGTCCCTTGGCAGCAGCCCAGGCCTGGACATCACCATGGCCCTGAGTGGCAAGCAGGCCACCCACCTCAGCCCGCACCTCACCTCCTTCACCTCTTCAGATCTGTTTCTCTCTATAGGACATGAACCATTCTATCTCTCTCTCTCTTCCCTACCTTGCTATATATTTGCTCACCATAGTAGTAGCGATAGCTCAAGCATGTGTGTGGGTCTTCTTCTCTGGCTCAGTCTTAATGGACAAAATGCTCTTTTTACAAACTCTATTTCCTGTCTCTTTCTTAAAGTTTCCTTCAGTACTGCTCCCTCTCTTGTCTTTGGCCAAAGTGACTTCTCTCTCCACTGAAATTTCACAACCCTCCTATGTATGTTAACGTTATAGTATCTATACCCACATAAGGCTATGGGTGCTGGGGAGGGAACACGAAGAGCGTGATTGGTTTCTGTCTACCCCCTCCTACTGTGACAGTGATTGTAGGTGCATGATGGTGGTATGCCAGCTTGATGTAAACTTTAACTGTTGTTATACATTTAGCTTGTTGAAGTTGGGGTGTTTCATTCACTTTTACATCCCACACAGTCTCACACAGTATATGATACAAAATAGGGATGAAAATGTCTCCTGAAGGAATGAATAAAACACATATCATATTAGCTGAGAGTAGGAAGACTGTGTCTCAGAGAGAGGTGAAGAGAGGGATAGCCCTAGCCTCCAGGCAGAAGTGCAGGCCTGCTTGACCAAGAGGATGCTGAGTTGATGATTTTTTATGAGCCTCTGTGGACAGACACACAAGCATAATGAACGTGGGGTTGGGGAGAATACTGTGGATAAGAACGCTTGCTGTGCAAGCATGAGGACCTGAGTTCAGACCCACAATTCATGCAAAAAGCTGAGCTGCACATGCTCCTGTAACCCATTGGGGTTGGAGGTAGAGGCAGGAGGATGGCTGGGGCTTCCAGGCTCAATGAGAGACCCTATCTCAGAGGATAAGGTAGAGAGTAGTAAAGAAGAACACTCTGGCCTCTGCATGTGCACCTGCACACATGTAAGTGTACATGCTATGCAACACACACACACACACACACACACACACACACACACACACTCACGAAAGAAAGAAAGAAAAAAAATAAAGATGAACTCAGGTGTGTGGTCAAGGTCAGTGGTTCTTAATCTGTGTGTTATGACCCTTTTGGGGGTCGAATGACCCTTTCACAGGGGTCACCTAAGGCCATCAGAAAACACAGATGTTTACATTATGATTTGTAACAGTAGCAAAATCACAGTTGTGAAGTAGCAATGAAAATAATTTTATGGTTGGGGGTCACCACAACATGAGGAACAGCATCAAGAAGGTCAAGAACCACTGGTCAAGGTTGAGAGCAGATAAGCATAGAGAATATCAGAGCCTCCATGAGCAGGAGGAGCCAGACCAGGGAGGCTTTCCAAGGAGCCCTGCAGCCGGAGGAGGAATGGGGACTCAAACTGCTGCATTCTAGCTGTTCAGGCCATCAGTTTTCGCCTGCCTTACCCACACAGAAAGTGCAAACTCATTTATAACTAACTCTCCAGGGGAAAGGCAGGAGTGCTCAGAGACCTAGAAAGAGTTGAAATTCTTAATTAATTTTGTTCTGGGAAGGCAAATCAGGGCACTCTTTCCTTTTCTTACTATTAGGCTGCTATGTGGCTAGCATGTGGTAGGATGGAGTTGATGCTCTTTTCCAAAATTGGGCTCTTTGCTGGCATCTCATTCAGATGTCTCATTAAGTAATGAAACAGCATTCTCCATAAATCTATGACTGACAGGTGAAAGAAACTGGGCAGTGGGGCTGTAAAGAAGGGACTTCTGGGGCTGGGGAGATGGCTCAGTAGTTAAGAGCACTTTCAGTTCTTATGGAAGACCTGAGTTTGGTTCGCAGTGACCATGTCAGGCAGCTCACAACTGCCTGTAACTCTAAGCTCCAGGGAGTTGGATGTTCTTTTTTGGTCTCTATGGGCACCACACTCATATGTGCACAAACAGACACATACACATACATATAGTTAAGAATAAAATGAATCTTTAAAAAAGAAAAAGGGATTCCTCAGGTTTTGCTCTTAATATCCTGAGTTTCAAAATATTCTGTTTTTAGTACTTTGTTTAGGTCTAGCATGTAGTGTTCAATAGTTTTTTTTTTAAACCATAAGGGGGTTCGTGTATTTAAACCACGAGGATTTATCAATATAGAGAACAAGAAAAATCTTTCAAGCTGAAGAGATCTCAGAGTGAAGGGAGAAAGCAACATAGCCCTCTAGAATAAATGACATCCTGAACAAATTAGTGTATCTCGAAGAATATTGGATCATAGATTGTGAGAGTTAAAGAGTCATGACTAGGGAGATAATTCAGTTGGTGAGGACCTGAGTGTGGCCCCTCCCAGAACCCACTAAAACAGACAGGTGTGGTAGGTACCTCATGCTTTCAATCTTAGCACTGGGGAGGTAGAAAGAGCCAAATCCTTAGTGTTTGCTAGTGAGCCAGCCTAGTTTATCCAGTGAACTCCAGGCTTGGGAGAGCATCGATCTGAAAAACAAGGTAAATGGAACCTAAGACCTGAGGTTGACCTCTGGCCTCCACACACATCTACCCTTATTGCATATGTACACACATACCTAAGTGAACCCATGTGTCTACACACAGAGGGTCATCTACTGGGGTATTCTAACAAATAGGGGTAATCCTTAGTGCTCGAATATCATTTAAATAATTTGAGAGTGTATTGGAAGAAAAACAACCTTAAAAGTCATTTCCATAATGAAGTAGGCTAATACAAATGAGTATATTGAATAAGCAATTGTATTGGCAGAAACTTGAATGTAATTTTGAATTATATGAAGAAATCTGATCTAGACTGAAATCATGTTCAGTGGAGAAGGATGATGAGCAGGAAGGAGGCCATGCTGGTGGGTGGGAGCTCACCTCCTCACAACCTAAGTCCTGTAAGGTCTACTTCCTGTGAGAGTTTCTCCTCCTCACCTTCCCTGTCAGCCATTCCCAGTTCTTATCAACAAGGTTTCAATTGCTTCCCCCTCTCTTCCTGTATTAGTTACCTTTTGGTTGCTGTGACAAAACACCAGACCCAAGGGGACAGATAGAAGGAAGGGTTTTTTTTGGAGTTATGGTTCCTCAGGGATAAGAGTCCATCAGGGGTGTGGGGAGGCATGGCAGCAGTCAGCAGGAGCAGAAAGCTGAGAGCTCACAAGTTGAACCACAACACCAGAAAGAGAAAACTGAAGTGGAGTGAGGCTCTTTATCTCAAAGCCTACCTCCAGTGATGCACTTCCTCCAGCAAGGCTGCACCACCTAAGCCTCCCATCCCCCAGCAGCACCAACTGGGACTGAGTATTCAAATGCCTGAGACTGTAGTAGACATTTCTCATTCAAACTACTATATCTCCCTTCCACCTCCCCTTTCCTACTCCTTCCCATACCTTCCTTTCCTTTTTCAAGACAAGGACTCACTCTGTGTGTTATTTAGCTCAGGATGGCCCAGAATTTACATATAGCCCAGGCTGATCTCAAACTCATATTGATACAAGTGCTTAGACTCTATGTATAAGCCACTAGGTCAAGTTCTTAATAGCTTTTCTTTTGGATGATATTTAGTGGCATCACATTAAGGTACTCATGGAAGGAGTTGAGGTCATCTGGTTTGAGGTTTATCAGGTAGACAGCCAGTCTTCCTCCTCTTTGTTAATGTCTTTCCTTTCATTAGTAAAAAAGATATTCTTTATAGGTTTTCAATTATTGAACGTAAGAGAGTCTTCCCTCTTTTCTGAATGGTGATAATAAGAAAAGAGTGCAGCCCTGTAAACTAATATCTGTATCTGACAGACATCCCTGCATGTTCTGGCTTCTGAGCACAGCTCAAAAGCCACTGGTTTATCTGCTGCTGACTGCTTCTGAATAACCATCACATCGCCTGATTTCTAGTGACTTCAGACAATACTGTCCCATGTCACTTTTTTCCACTGACTGGTGGTTTGTACTGGTTTATCATGAAGTTCTGTTGGGATATCATGGCACACCTCTTCACCCTTAGATCACTTGTGTGAAGTGGTTAGAGGAACTGAGGGTTGACTGAGTGTCATTCCCTGCTCCCCCCAGCTATCACACATGGACCATCTTGGGCTTTTTACGGCATTGTGGTCTTCTCTTACATGGATGCCAGCTCCTCTCAGAGTGAGCACTTCAAGAGACTACACAGAAACCGTATGTTCATGGAACTCACCCAGCATTCATTGCTCTGTTTATGTTTGTCGAAGTAATCATAGACCACAGGGACAGAAAGATAAATTCCACTGTGTGGTGGAAAAATGGCTGTACAGGAAGGAGTACTGATGTCAGCTTTTTAATTTTTTTTTGATAGAAACCACCACAGGAAATATTAAGTCCAGAGAAGGTAAGGAGTTGACCCAAAGCTGCACAGCTGACAGCAGAAGTACCAGAATCAGAAAGAAAGAAGATGCAATCTTCTCCCCATGACAGTCTTATTCCCAAGGGTGCTCGCCTAACACTGACATTAAAACCCCATTCTACTGAGTATAGATGAGGAAGCCTTTGTATGAAAAATGCATCATGCTTGACATAAGTTTAGATATAAAAAGAAGAAATAAGATGATTATATTAGTATATTAGAGAATGCCAGAAGCTTAGAAATAAATCTAAATAAATCTAAAAGACATCTAAAGAAAAAATAAAGCCTTTGAAAGTGATATTAAAATGGACCTAGGTAGGAAGGGGTGGAGAGAGAGAGAGAGAGAACGCGCGCATATTCATGGATAAGAATTGTTAATATCATAGAATCCATTCTGTAAACTTGTTCTCTAAGTTTAGAAGATTACCAGAGTAAAGCCAGCAGGATTTATTTTCCCCACAGACCTTGATTAAGATGACTCTGAAGGTTCTACCATAGAGTAAAAAGCCAACAATAGCCAGGATGTTTCTTCAAAAAAAGAGCAGACAGAGATGTCACACCATGCCCACAGCAGAACTGTTAACAAAGGAAAAACCTGGAGATAGCCCAAGAGTCCATTTGAAGGAGTCAGCATGAATAAGTGATGGCTTGTTCATAGACTTGCATTCTATGCAGTGGTCAAAGAATGAACCACAGAGTGGTTCAAGGAAATGAAAGACTCTGCAACTTAATATTTAAGGGAGTGTGAGTCACAGTTAGTTTGAGACAAGAAGCCAACCTACCCTTGATAAATATCACCTAGCCTAGGTGCTCTACCACTTCAGTTGAGGAAGGGAAGCTGTGGTATAGTTGGGATTTTGGGAAGGTCATTTCATTTCTTCACGGACAAAACTTTTGCCTCTTTTTGTCTGTATCACTGCCTGCTTAATAACTGACATTTGGAGTTGGAAATATTTACCCCTCTAATTGCCCTCATATACCTTAAGGAAGAAGAAACAAGGGTAAAAGTCACTGTGGCAGGAGGGATGCAGTTAAGACAAGAACATATGTGTTCCAGTTAGATGCTACATGTTCCCCATAGGCTTATGCTTTTGAACACTTGGTTCCTAGCTGATGGCACTGTTTTGAAAGACTGTGGAAACTTCGTGTTGCAGTCTCACTGGAGAAAGTGGATGAATGGGGGTAGGCTTTGAGGTCTTATAGCCAGGTCCCATTTCCTATCTACCTTCTGCTTCTTGTTCTGTCAGGATGTGAACAGGTGAGGAGTAGCTGAGGCTGTGGTGGTCATTATCATCATCACCATCATCATTACCATTATTATTATCATCATCATAGTCATCATTACCCCAATTGTTATTATTGGCATAATCACCATCATTATCATTATTGTGTAATATCACCACCATCATCGGTCTCATCATCATCAGTAGCAGCATCATCACTATTCTCCTCCTTTTAATCATCATAGTTGTCATCATTATCATCACCACTATAATTATCACCACTATTGTCCTCCTCCTCCTCCTCCTCCTCCTCCTCCTCATCATCATCATCATCATCATCATCATCATCTACTGTTGCTGCAGCATAATCATCATCATAGCTTTTGATTTGAATGAACATTGTCTGCCATAGGCTCTTGTGTTTGAACACTTAGTCCTCAGTTGGTGGAGCTGTTTGGGGAGGTTATGGAATCTTTGGGAAGTGAATCCTTGCTCGAAGAAGTATGTCATTGGGGGTGGGACTTAAGTCTCACCTGGCTTACAGTTCTCTTTCTCTGCTTTGTGCTTATGATTGGGGTTGTGAATGCTCATTTTGCTGTTCTAGTCCCCCTGCCTACCATTTGTTACCATGCTTCCTTGCCAGGATAGACTCTTATATCCCTGAAGCTGTAAGCCAGAACAAACTCTTTCTTCTTTAAGTGCCCTTAACCATGGTGTTTTTATTGCTATAATTAGCAAGGCAATTCCACGTAGTTTATATGGTAATTAAAAGAGGTTTATTTCAGGGGTAACTCACAACCAATGTGGGGTCAATTACAAGATCCAGGAGAGATGAGGTACAATCCAGCGTAGTTCTCTGGAGAACTCTGACTTGGTCTGCAAATCCAGCATCTAGGACCAGGGGCAGGTCATAGGCAGGTGTGGCAGTGTTTTGAGGTCAAAGCTGGAACAACTACCCACTACATGTTTTGTCAAAGCAAAACCAACAAAACTAACAGTTACCATAGTCATCAATATCATTATTGACATCACTGTCACCATTATCATCTACGTAAGTCTCCTTCTCTACCTCCTCTTTCTCCTCCACATCATTGTCATCATCATTTTTACTGATCATCAATATCACCATCACCATCACTGGCATCACTACTATCATTGTCACCTAATACACGATCCAACTATGCTTTAAGATCTTGGGTGATACACTTGACATTCTAAGTTTTGATAGCTTGTCTATCCCATTGATGTCACACATTTTATACCCAACCCATTGTGGGTAGAATGTTTCTATGGATGGAATCCTGAACTGTATAAATGCAGAAAGAAGGCTGGAGAGGTGGTTCAGTGACTAACATTATATACTGCTCTTTCAGAGACCCAAGTTTAGTTCCTAGCACCCATGTCAGTCAGCTCACTACTACTTAAAACTCCAGCTGCAGGGGATCTGATACCCTCTTCTGGATTCCTCAGTCACCTGAACTGATGTGTGCATAGACCCACTTCCATGCACACATAATTCAAAATAAAACAAATACATGGAGAAAGGAAGCTGAGCACAACATGCACACACTGCTCTCTGCTTCCAGATGCAGATATAATGTGACCACCCAACCTTCTGCTCTCACCATTGTGCCTTCCCAGCTTGCTGCTGTGTCTTCCTCACCATGATGGCCTGTATCCCCCTGGGACTGTGAGCCAAAATAAACTCAATAAGATGCTTTTGTTAGAATATTTTATCATAGAAATAGAAAGATAATTAAGAAAAAAAATCTATGTATCTCTATTCAGCTATCATCTATGTCTATCTATATCTATCTCTGTATAACCTGTATTTATATCTATACCTATCTATCCCTCTCTCTCTATATCTATCTCATCAATCATTCAATCAATCAATCAATCATCTATCTCATCTATCATCTATCTATCTATCTATCTATCTATCTATCTATCTATCTCTCATTTATGTCATCTACTTATCTATGTATATCATTTAAGTCTATGTATCAATCATCTCTATCAACCAGATCTATCTATCTGTATGCATGAATAATATATATGTAAGTATGTATCTATATGTATTAATATTACTTTATTGTTTAATTTCTTTCTCTATATCAACCGTATGTATGTATATATGTATGTATGTATGTATTTATGAATGTATGTATGCATGCATGTATCATCTATTGTTTAGGTGAGGCACTGAGGTTTAAGATATGACTTTTCTAAGGCTGTGTAGTGTGTTAGTAGTAGAACTAATTTTGAGACTCAGATTTGGATGATGCCCAGTCTAGGCTTTTTTGATATAATCTTCCCCAAAGAATTAGATAACAAAGAGTAGAAAGACTCAGGAACAACATTGTCCAACCCATTCAGAGATGAAACACTTGTAATTGCACTTCTTCTTCCTGGAGCCTAGCCTGCTGAGTCAGAACTCAGCATACTGATTACTTTTTCTAGGGGCCAAACTGATGGAGGGCAGGAGTGTGCAGAATTCTGTTCCACACAACAAAGACATCAATATAAGTGCCTTCTCTTCTCTTCAGCTGGTCTGTCCATAGTCAAGTGTGCTGTCAAAGGCACTCAGCAGACTGACCTCAGGACCATTTCAGTTCAGAAGATAAACTAATAGCTCAGTGATGAAAGCATTCCAAGGTCAAACATGTGGACCCAGTTCACATGTGTGCTGTACTCTGAAGAGTGGGGTTTATGGAGTTGGAAACAAGTTATGTCTCAAATATAAGCTGGACTCACACACTGAGTTTTGGTTTGTGAAATGGAATCAGGCTGGACGTCAGGGCACCAGGAATCTCTAACAAAAAGGCATTGAGCCCTGTTCTAGCAGGGAAAACCATCAAATCTAGGTACACTGGATGCTATCAAAATCCAAAGTGGGGACTGGGTGTCTGCAGTTCAGCTAAATGCTTGCAGCTGCTTCACATAGTGACAACTCTGCATCACATTTTCTTACTTATCTATTTTATGCTTCCTGACATCATCTGACATGATTTTTACTCATTTATTTATTTGTTCTTTATTTTGCCTGTCTCTGACTTGAATATTAGCAGTCAAGAGCAGGCTTATGTGTTTTGTTTGCTGGACCATCAACTTCTCAAGAGTTGGTTTCATATATATTTGTGAAATGAATAGACACTTGAAAATCGATCCTTACTCTGGGGACATGGGAAAAGGCACCATAGAGGTGAATGCTGCTCTGGGAACTTGCAGGGGCTGGGCACTGGTGGATATAGGTGAATGTTGCTGTGGATATTGAGAGTTCTGCTTGTGCACCTTGCTTTTCTTTGGATATCTTTCCAGATCGTGAAATTGTAAGTGAAAAGGAAGGTGTGATTAAGTCCCTTCCTGATCTAAACTTCAGGACACTGGTTTGCTTCTGAAAGTCCCTTCTAGCAAGATTCAGGAATTTCATGCGCTAAAAACATTAAGCGTTACAGAGGTACAGGGTATGCGAGGAACAGAGTGTTGGTTCTGTCCATTGTTAAACATAGATGATAGAGAGATGATAGGTAAATTGTATGTAGATATAATATATAGATAGATGATAGATAGTTGATAGATAAATTGGTAAATAAATGAATAGCTAGATGATTGATAGAAAGACAGATAAATGTCAAAACACTAAATTTAATAGAAAGATTATAGATATATTGATGATAGGTTATTGCTAGAAAGACAGCTGGATAGGTAGGTGATAGAGATATCTAGATGTTTGATAGATGCATGAATAAAGAGATGATAGCTAGATGGTAGATGATTGATGGAAAGATAGGGAGATATAGAAGTAATACAGACAGTAGATGAATGATGGATGGATGAATAGATGGACGGACATCTGACAGACAGGAAGGCAGCCCAGGGTAAAGGAGTATGTGGACTCAGGAGAGACTGTAATGCAGAATCTGTCTTCATAGAGCCTACCCCAAGATCTTTGAGGCTTCAGTGACAAGAAGTAAGCTTTCAGCCAGTGGTGCATGCTTTTAATCCCAGCACTCAGGAGGCAGAGGCAGGCAGATCTCTGAGTCTGAGGCCAGTCTAGTCCACAGAGTGAGTTACAGGACAGCCAGGGTTACACAGAGATACCCTGTCTCAAAAAAAAAAAAAAAAAAAGGCAGCTCTCTAGATTGGAAGATGGTTCCTAGTAAGTTTAAAGCTGCCTCATAGCTCACAGTTCACAGTTCACAGCTCACAGCTCAAGCCCCATGGACTCTGGCCCGGGTTATTGCACACACCTGTTATTTGATCTTCTGCTTTCAGTTTCTTTAGGTCTGTCCTCAATACAAGGTATTCTTTAAAAGATGTCTCACCCTGACTTTCTTTTAATGTCTTCTAATCACTCTTTCAATCTGTACTGTCAACATCTTCCCATCACATGTAGAGCACCGATCTAACCGCTCACATTGGCCTCCAGGGTTTCTCCACGATGTGTCCTCACCACGCCAGGTGTCCTCCTGCCTCATGATTTTTGTAGGGCTGTTCTTTCAGTTTGGAGAGCCTTCTCCAAATAGTCCCCTTATTTGGGGCTTACTCCCTTCCACCCTCAATTCTTTGCTTAAGTGCAGCCTTCTCCTTGAGGCCACTTCTAATGGCCCCTCTAAGAGTGTTGTCCCAGCAGACCCATGCACAGCCCTGGTAGAAGGCAGCACCCCAAGGTTGGGTGGTCTTCCTTACTGTTCCATTTCTAACAGCCATGACAGTGGCTAACATGTGAAGGGGGGTGGAAAATGCCAAATGTTGACTGAAGCAAGGGGTTCATGATGGTCGTTGTTGGCTGTTATGCTACAGGGACTGCTTTCTTTTAAAAATGTGTTTTCAAAGATTTTGTTCCAGTGAAATATTAATATTGTATGTTGAGCCTAGTCTCCTCACCTTTCTTGCCCCACTCCACTGCCCTTGGCCCTCCTTGTTTCTCGAGACAGTCTCGTTTCTACTTTCATGTCCTATGTGCATACGGGAGTTTATGTGACTGTACAGACTCTCAGAACCACAGATGACAGAAAACATGCATTCTTCGCTTAATATGGCTATGTGTCATTCTTTACGGTTGGAAAAAAAAATCCCGTTATGTATACACACTACATTTTCCTTATCCGTTCTTCTCTTGGTGGACACCTGGGTTGGTTCCATAACTCAGCCATTGTGAACAGCACTGCAGTAACCATGGGTGTGCAGGTGTCTCTGAAAGATGCTGATGTGGTGTCTTCTGGGGAAATATCCAGGCGTGACCCTAGGCTTTTAAAGCAGCAGACTGAAGCAGTAGATGCTAGTCAGCTCAGTTGTTGCGTGACAGTGCCCTGCAGGGAAGAAGCCAGCACCCCGCTCGCTGTGTCTGTAGTTAAGGAGTGATGTGATGGGGGTTCACTTAAAGGACTTCCTAGCGAGCCACTGGGAAATGGACAGGCTCGGAATGCATTTGGAAAGAGTGAGGTCCGGCTGGATGATGGATGGAGTCAAGACTGAGAAAGGATGGCTTCTAGGTCCCTTGGCAGACAGTGGTGCCATTATTGGAGACGAGCAAAGAGGGAGAAGGCCTGGCTTCTAGCCATCAGTCGTTTGTTTGAGGCAGCCTTAACAGTTCTTCGGGAGGTGTTGGAAGTCCTTTTACTCCTGTTTAGTTCACATTCAATGCCCACGTGAAAAATTTGAGCAGACAATCGAACGGATGAATCTAGAGTTATGGGTGAGGCTGGGCTAGCAGACACAAAGGGGAGAATGGAGCATTTCATGTAAATGGAATCCCACGCAGGATGTCATCCCTAATCACAGAGGAATTGTGTCCCCCCCTGTGTGTGGGGGTGGAGAACAAGTGAAAGGAGAGTAAGTGAAAAAACTGACAGAGGAAAATCTGTCAATCAGACTCCTCTCTGTGCTGCATTACACCTGGTGCCCTGGGAGCCACAACCCCATGCAGTGCGGGGACTGAAGGACCACAGACCAGTTTGTATCTTCTTCAGTTCAAGTGCTCTCGAGACAAGAGGGGCAGCAAAGCTCTATCGTTTATTTTGAGGGGATGAATGGATTTTCTCTCCACCCTCCCACAGAGTGGAATCCTACTACTTACGCTTGGAGTGTGTGCCCAGAATGCACATAGGCACAGATGTGCATGAATACCCCATGCCTATTGCCAGGACCAGGGGCGCATCTATGTGAATGTGACAAAAATCTCTGAGCTGGCCAGGCAATGGTGATACACGCCTTTAATCCCAGCACTCAGGAGGCAGAGGCAGGCAGATCTCTGTGAGTTCCAGGCTAGCCTGGTCTACCAAGCGAGTTCCAGGAAAGGTGCAAAGCTACACAGAAATACCCTGTCTTGAAAAACCAAAAAACCAAAAAACCAAACCAAACCAAACCAAAACCTCTGAGCTTTCCTGGCCTCGGCTTGGCCAGGGACAAGGCATAAAGTAAACATCTTTTTTTTTTTCTCTTTTTGGGGGCCCTGCCACCCAGTTCCCAAATAAATCACTGATGGAGGCTTATTATTAATTATGATTGCCTGGCCTTAGCTTAGCTTAGTTTCTTGCCAGCTTTCCTTAACTTTAGGTTAACCCATCTATCTTTTGCCTCTGGGCTTTTCCTGTTCTCTTCTGCAAATCTTATTCTTATTCCATGGCTTGCTGGGTAGCTGGGTGGCTGGCCCCTGGAGTTCTCCTCCTTCTCTGCCTCCTCCTTTCTCCCTTTCTCCTCCTCCCAGATTTCTCCTTCTATATATCCTCCCTGCCTGCCAGCCCCACCTATCCTTTCTCCTGCCTTGCTATTGGCCAGTTCTTTATTAGACCATCAGGTGTTTTACAAAGGCACAGAAACCCAGCTTCACAGAGTTAAACAAATGCAACATGAACAAAAGTAACACACTTTAAAATAATTTTCCCCAACAATCTTTTATTTCTAATTCTCCAAGGTAAGGAGAGAGCAGACATCGCTGAGCCTTTGTTTTTCGGTCAGTATGCTTTCCCTGGGCAGTTGGACCATCTCCTATGATGTTCAGGGCAGGGGAAGTCACCTTTTCTGTGCAGACTGGGAGACTGGGGCTGAGGATTCTTATAGACCATCCAAACCTGGTGTTTCTTTCACATCTGCTGTGGTTTGGATGAGAAATGTCCCCCCATAGACTTATGTGCTTGAATTCTTGGCACTCAACTGTTGGTGCTGTTTTGGGAGGTTGTGGACCTTTTAGGAGGTGGAGCCTCTTTGGGAGAGGTGGGTCATTGGGGGTTGAGGTCTCATGCCCTGCCCCACTTCCTGTCTGCTCTCTGCAGGAGTGTGGCTGCAATGGATTCAGCTCTACCCCACCCTGCCACCAAGTTTTCCCTGCCAGGATGGACTGCATTCCTTCTTAATCTACGAGCCCGGAACCAACTCTTCTCTCCTTCAAGTTGCTTCTCGTCAGTGATTTGGTCACAGTCATGAAACTATTAATGCATACATCACAGCAGTTTACCCTTTCCTCTCAAACTGCCAAACCTCTTCAGTTTTAATCTTCATGTGGCCTGTTAACCATGCATGAATGCACTTGGCAGGTCAGGGCTTCCCAGCTGCTCCTCAACATGACTCTGCCACTTGATACTGAAGGAAACTGAGTCTCGTGAAAGTGAGGAGGCTTGACCCAGACCCCAAGTTTAGATGCTATACCCTATTTTACCTGTTCCACCACTGAGACCCAGAACATCCTATTTTAATCAGTCTCTGTTTCTTTGTTTTGTTCTGTTCGAGACAGGGTTTCTCTGTGTAGCACTGGCTGTCCTGGAACTCACTCTGTAGAGCAGGCAGGTCTTGAACTCCCACCTCTGCCTCCTTAGTACTAGGATTAAAGGCGTGTGCCACCACCATTGCCTGGCTTAGTCTCCATTTCTTGTGCATGCCAATTCACTCTCCTCTTTTATTCACATTTTCACACTTCTCTGAATGTGATCCTGGTTGTTGTGGCTTTCAGAGAATTTTCTCTGTACCCAGGGCTCATGTTGTACTTGCTTACCGGCAGCAGTTTATTTGTTTACTCACCTTCTGACTATGGAGCAGGCTGGAGAACTTAATCAGAATCTTGTATAACCAGAGCGAGATGCTGCCTCAGTCCAAACTCAAAAGGAGAGAATGGGGGTCAGGAGAATTGGAATAAAGATAGCTTGCTTTGCAAAGGGAGAGACTCCTGTCCCTCACTTCCCTTTTATTGCCTTCCTGTGAGGAGAAGGCAAACCAAAGTAAAAAAAAAAAAATAAGGAGCGAGATGGTCTTTGAGTGGCCCCAGGGCACCCGAAAGTGCTGGAGTTCATTAGATGTGTGGAGAATATCCTTTGAGTGGCAGGTCTCTGAAAGAAAAAGAAAATGGTGATTGAGTTACGGAGAAATTGCATCAAGAACAGATTTGGTCTGGACTCTTTGAGAAGAGCCTTAAGTCTGAGCTGCAAGTCCCCACTCAGTGTGGTCCCCAATAAACCAACCACATCACATGGATGACATGCCTGAGGGTCTGAGGTGCTTTCCTCGGTTTTCTTTCTTCCCCTTCCCGCCCTCCCTCTTTCGCCCACTCTGGCTCACCTCTCCCTCCTTCTCCTTCTCTCTTTCTCCCACTCTGCTTCACGTCTCTCGTTTTTTCTTTTTTCCTTCTTTTGTTTTCTTCTCATGTAGCCCAGGCTGGCTTCAAATTCACTCTGTCGGTAAGGATGTCCTTGAACTCCTGAACCCCTATGCCTCTGCATTCCGAATTCTGGGATTACAGGTCTGTGCCACCATGCCTAGTCTACCGGGTGCTGGGGATCAAATCCAGGGCCTTGTGCGTGGTAGGCAGGCACTTCACCCACGGAACCACACCCCCTAACAGGTGAGAAAGCCTAGAGTCAGTTTCTGAGAGTGACCTGCCTGAGGCAGCCGGGGCTGGTCAGGAGCCCAGATGTGCTGAATCCCAGGAGGCTCTGCTCACTGCGCCAGCACCATACTCTCCTGACAGGACTGCCAATACTGTGTGGAGATTCTCCCCGGTTAGAGGAGGAAAATGTTTCAGAGTGTTTCTAGACAAAGATTCACTGTGGGGCTACTGACTATGGCTGTGGTCTATAAGGTCAGCTGCAGTACCCACGAGTCTTTGAATTACCAAATGTGGCTGGAGGCGCCAGGGCAAAGGTTCAGGGTTATTCGTTTTAAACAAGAGGAAACAGCCTGACATGGTGGTGCATACATGTCATTTCAGCAGGAGAATCGCTGTGCGTCTGAGGTCAGCCTGAGCTACATGGCAAGTTCAAAATTAGCCTGGCCTGCAGAAGTTAAAAGTTAGTCCAAGGGCTAACATTTACAGATTTTCACATTTCCTCCCTCCCTCTCTCTCTCTCTCTCTCTCTCTCTCTCTCTCTCTCTCTCTCTCTACTGCACACCCACTGAGATTGGCACCCATAGCTCCCTGCACACTTTCTGAATCTGTATTCTCAGCTCCCGGGGCAGAAAATACATCATGGTGCTATGTGGCCATTTGGGTTCAGTAAGAGGTGTCTGGACTGTGCTGGCTTCTACATAGAGTCCATTTTTGGTGGGAACTGAAGTGTTTTGGCAATATCACCCAAAGAAAAGGTTACAGAGGCCAGGTGGAACTCAGGTGTCCTGACCTCCAGGGTGGTGTACCTGTCACACCGCAAGAATGTCTCTACAGCCCTGGAGAATCTGTGTGTGGGTGAGTGTGAAGGACCTGGAAGGAACGGGGCCTCCAAGTTTCCCCTGCTGTCCTCTCTAGGTCTTGTGAGTGAGGACAGGAGAGTGTTGCACAGGACAGACTTCATGACCTCAGGGCAGGACCAAATGCTGCTAGGATTTGAACTGTATTCTGAGACTTATACACACAGAGTTGGGCCATTTCTACCACCTTCCTTAGGGCTTTGCTGCTCAGAGTATTATTCCTGGACCTGCAGTAGCTGGGAGCTCGGTAGAGATGCATCGTCAGAGAGTCTGCATCTACCAAGCTAATGTGTGGTGTATGGAAGTCTGAGAAGCAGGGACATAAGCAGTATCCCCAGGCTATTGCTTGCCAGCTGCCAATCTAGATAGAATGAAAGGATAGCTTTGTCTTATGTGCACCACCTATGGAGAGGCAAAACTTTCCAGGAACACGATGATAAGACTTTAAAAATATTAAAATTAATTTAGAATTAAATTCTACTCATATGTGTGTTTGCATGTGTGTACACACATACAGAGATCAGAGAACGGTAGGAGCCAGTTCTCTCTGTCCACCATGTGGGGCCCAGGATTGAACTCAGATCATCAGGCTTTGTGGAAAGTTCCTTTATCCATGAGTCATCTGTCCAGTCCCTGAGAACTCTTTATCATTCTCCTTGTTGATTATTGGTCTGTGCCATAACAATGGGGGCATGGGTTGCTGTGGGCTGGGTGGTCACCATCACTGAGTTGATCTCCCTGGAGCCTGTACCACCTCTGTCATTCTTAAACTTCATGTTGACAAACCACTCTTGCTCCAGACTCTGAGTGGTGCCTCCTTAAGTCACATTGACTTTGCCATCAGGCAGCACTGGGACCTGGGCAGAAGTCACCAGGGCACTGGGGGCTCATACTTCCTTACCCACCTATCGCCAGACTCTTTGGGGAAATTTCCATAAGAAAGGAATGCTCAGAAACTTTGTGAGCTATTGTCCTCCCTGTTCCATCAAAAGGTTCTTTTCGTAATAGTGATGGCCCAGAGGACACCAGTGACTTTCCCAGGCCAAGCTAGAGTCAAAGTCCCAAGTTTCCAGATTCTGGGATCTATGGACTGTGTGATGCTTCATGTTAGCTGTCAGCTTCAACAATCTACACTTATCAGGGAAGGGGTCTATTTTAGGTTGGCCTGTGAGTGTTTGTGTGGGGCACTATATTGATAAGTGGGGAGACCTGTCCACTGTGGGTGGCATATTCCCCAGGCAGGGCATCCTGAATTGCATGAGTTGAGAAAGCAAGAAGAGTGTCATTAATATGCAGGCATGAACTAATTCATTACTGTCTGTTCTTTTTCCAAAAAAGATTTAAACAGATTTTATTTTCACTTTTAATTGTGTGTGTGTGTGCGTGTGTGTGTGTGTGTGTGTGTGTGTGTGTGTGTGTGTGTGGTGTACCTATGAATGCAGTGACTTCCGAAGCAAGAAGAGGGTGTCAGATCCCCTGGAGCTGGAGTTACAGGTGGTGGTGATCTGTCTAACATGGGTTCTGGGAAACAAACTCACGTCTTCTACAAGAGCAGCAAGCACTCTTAATTGCTGAGCCGTTTCTCTAGGCCCTGGTTCTTGGTCTTGACTGTGGGTATAATGTGACCAGTAGTTTCAAGTTCCTGCTACCCTGATTGCCCCAGCGATAGACTGTAACCTGGAAATTCGAATCAGATAAGCCCTGTCTCCCTTGTCCTTGTTTCATCACAGGAACAGGAAATGATGCTGGGGCAGACTGCTTTGCAGGACCCATGCTGGTCCAACCCTAAGTCCTTAACTCAGGTAATCCTGTATGTGGACACACCCAAGTGGGAGTGGGAGTGTGTGCATTTGGTACCAGGAACTCCAGGTTTCCCATATGGATTCTCTCTCTTGTTTCTCATGGCAAGCTCTTTTCAGCGGGAAGTCCACCATTCCACCGGAAGCACCAAGGCTTTACAATATTGCTTCCCATCAAATTGTGTGTGTGTGTGTGTGTGTGTGTGTGTGTGTGTGTGTGTGTCTGCATGGAGCCCAGAGGACACCTCAGGTGTTGTTTTTCATGTGACCTGCACCTTGGATTGATTATGAGATAGAATCTCTCACTGGCCTGGAACTTGCTAACTAGGGTAGGCTGGCTGAACAGCAAGTCCTATGGATATGTCTGTCTCTGTCTCCTCAGCTCTTGGATTCTAGGCATGCACCACCTTTCCCAAACTTTGATGTTAGCTTTGGGAACCTAACTTAGGTCCTCATGCTTGCCAGGCAAGTACTGTACTGACTGAGACATTTTCCTAGCCTGAACAGAGCTCTTTAGTGGGAGACTGTGTTTTAAGTCAGAGGGATACATATTAAAGGTGGAACTTAGCCCCTGGCATAAGCTAGCTGGGGGTTAGAGAGGGAAATTTTGGCTGGAAAGAAATATCAGAATATTCTAGGGCTTTTGAATTGTCCCATCAAAAGTATTGTGTAGTCCTGCCAAGAGTGCTTGGCATAAGAGGACTCCACCACTATGTACTTGAGTTTGTGCCCTGGCCCTCTCAGGCAGAAGACACTGGTGCTGGCAGACCCAGAGTAGGGAGGTGCCAAGCCAAGTTGGAAGCCAAGACTTCCAGCTGAGATGACCACAGAGGTGGGGTGGCGAGCTGGGTATGACTGGCTGTTTATAAACAGGGTCCATCTTCTAATTAGATCTTGTAGACTTGTCATTTGGGGTGAGAGAGGAGAGTGCAGTTTGCAGGATGCAGAGGTGAGGAGATGTGAGCCCTTTCCCCATCCCTAATATCTGGGAACAGTGGCTGAATCAGCTTTAATCCAATCACAGAGTTTGTAAAGGGATTATCTTCCACCAAAGCACAGTGGGGTGAGTGTTCAGGCTCAGTGTGGGTCAGCCTAGCCCAACCGCTCTGATGCTGCATGGTAGGTGTCTTAGTCTCTAACCTCCCTTTCTTTTCTGTAATGCTGGGCCAAGGATTGTAGCTGCTCCCTAAAGAGTCCATAAGATGATGCATTTAAATTCTTCACAAGACCTGACCCAGTGAATATTCAAAACACAAAGAATCTTTCAGGTGGTTGTGATTCTCAGCATCACCACTATCGTCTTGTTGGTGGGACTCAGGGCTCTGATCAGTAAGAGTCTTGTTGGCTTTTGTTGAGTGTCAGCTAAGAAATAAGGCAAAGGACATGTGTGGTGGTGCATTTTTGTCTCAGCACTGGTGAAATGGAGATAGGCAGATCCCTGGAGCTCATTGGCCAGCCAGCCTCACTGAATTTGTGAACTCTGGACTTAGACAGAATCCCTGTCTCAAGAAATATGGTGGAACATGATTGAGGAAGAAACTCAACCTTGACTTCTGGCCTCCACATGCATGCACACACATTTACACACTGACCCATGTGCATACATTCACAAAACACATGCACCACACTCACCACCACACATATTTACATACACATGTATACACACACACACACACACACACACACACACACACACACACACGACAGGAATAAATCAGAGCAGAGATGAAAATGTCCCCTTTCTTGATGTTAACTGAGTGGACAGAGCTACAGAGCCCAGCTGACACTTCTTGGCCAGCCCAAGCCCACATCTCAGCAGCTTGCTCCTGTTTACAGCAGGGGAATGAACATGAGTCCTCCGTAGGTCACCCTGCTACCAACAAAGAGAGAAAATGAAAGGCTTGCACTCTTGATCCCTAGATCCTCACCCAGAGAAGCCACCCTCCCTGCTGAAGTCAGGTGGGAAAGAGGCCTGGGGAGAGGCCTAGGAATTCGTAATAATGAATGCCACGCTACAGGGAAGAACACATTAGGAACAGACAAGAATAGACTGCCTGTTACATGATAGCCAGCGAACCAGAAATGCATCTCATGTAGTTGATGCTTGGTCACTTAACATAGCCTTCCCTTTAAAAAAAAACAATCATTTTCAGAAATAACTATTGTGATCAGATACAGTCATTATTTTTTATTAAATCTCTAGATTTTTTTAAAAAAGGGACTGACAAAGAAAAATACTTCCATTAAAGTTATCACTTAAGTGCAGCCACAGTTCACATCCAATCAACTTCTCACTTGTTGAGCCCATCACACCTTGTGTTTTGTACTTGGTTTCACTGTTTTCAGCTTAAAACCCCAATAAAAAATGCCACCCGTCAAATGGAACGACAGAGTGGAGTTATCTCAGCTTCCGTTTGCCTTATTTACAATCCTGTGCTGTCAAGACACTGGTCTATTTCAGATATGGTATTTGTATTTTAAAGACATAGTCTCAGGCAGCACAGGCTGGCCTCAAACTCCTTATATAGTGGAGAATCATCCTGAGATCTCCCTGCCTCCACCTCCCCAGTGCTGAGATTATAAGCCTGGACCATCATCCTGGTTTATGAAGTGCTGCGGACTGAACCCAGAGCTTCATGGGTGCTAGGTCTGTGCTTTCCCAACTGAGCTGCACCCCTGTCCCCAAAGCCTGCTGTTTAGACCCACAGGTGACCTGGTCGGTGCCTGAAGTGAACTCAGGCCATCATATTTCACACCATCACACACATAATCTTGTTACCCTATAAGATTCAACAACAACCTCGGCAGTTGGTTAGAAGTTAACCCAGCCGAAGTTGAGTTTATCATGGGCTTTTACGTATGAATTTGGTCAGTGTTGGTAACAGACTGGTTTCTGGTCGCTTAAGAAAAAGCCTTCTATGGGGCTGGAGAGATGATTCAGTGGTTACACTTGTTGCTCTTGTTAGAGGTTCAGAGTTTGGTCCAGCACCCACGTCAGACAGCTCACAACCACCAATAACCATGACTTCTCTTGGATTCTGCAGATGTGCACACATGTGACATTCCCCACATATACATAAATAAAAATTAAAATAAAAAAATGGCTCTTGATTTGAAATGCTTGACAGAGAATGCATGTCCTCATGTCCTCATGTCCTCATAGCTATGCTGGGACAGATGGCTTCCCTACCTAGCTCTTGTGAAATCTTCACTGGACTATATGTCAGGATTCCTGGGTTCTCTTCTCTTGCCTGCATCTGGCCAAGTCTCAGTTCTTCTCTGGTGAGCTGGGACATCACTGGAGTTTCTTTAGTGCCCCAGACTCTTTACTGGGAGAGGCAGACTGGGAGCTCACTAGGAATCCAAGCCCATCTCTGCTGAGGGAGCATGTGTGTTTTACAAGGACAAGCCCCCAAAGGAAGATCATCTGCCTTTGATTTATGTCACAGCCCCCATGCACTCTGTGCCTGTCATTCTGCAGGGCTGCAAGTAACAGAGAGGAAATTTCTGGGCTGGCTAGGTCAGGGAGGAAGCTGTGATCTGTGGAGGAGCCTGATGGTTCCGAGCAACATTCCCAGGGCATCCCTTGCATGCAGGGCTTGGAGTTGTCTTGATGTCAGCATGCTGGATGTCCTACCAGTACTCCTAGTTTTCAGAGGCAGAGATGGAAGTTGTACTCAAGGTTACAACCTTGGTGAACAGTGGCCGTGGACTTTGGATGCAGGCTATGTGACTTGACTAGATATTGAGATAGTAACCTCTGGGAGAAGGGTGAGAGACGTGAGCTGAAGATTTCCTCCAGATTTTGGGTGCCTGTTCTGGGCTGGCAGCATCCAGGCAAGATTGCTGCTAGAATTCGGAATGGTCTGTAGGAAGGCGGTCTCATCTGTTGTAAGTCTTTCCAGCGTGTTATGCTTTGTGAAGTGCTGTCAGTGTTCCGAGGGGGCTTTTGGTCTCCAATTCACTTCACTCTCCTTTGAAGCGACACATGCCGACAAGTCCCAGGAAAGACAAATGACTTAAGTCACCAGACTTAATGCAGGAACACAGCTAGGATCTGGCCACCTGGTACTGCCGCAGCAGGCAAAGGTCTGGCCTGGCTTGTCTCTATTTTCTCCAATCTTGCCCTTGGGTACTCGGCTTGCATTCTTAGCAGCTATGCAGCATTGCTGCATAGGGCATTTTGATTTCTTCACTGCCATGTGCTGAGTTAAACAAAGGTGTGGGAGTCAAGCTCTACTCACACCAAGCCCAGAAGCTTTTGTCTGTGGGTAGCTGGTTGCTCCTGTAATAAAATATACCTCAGGCTAGAGAGATGGCTCTGAGTGGGCTGGAAAGATGGCTTAGAGGTTAAGAGCACCGACTGCTCTTCCAGAGGTCCTGAGTTCAATTCCCAGCACCCACATGGTGGCTCACAACCATCTGTAATGAGGTCTGGTGCCCTCTTCTGTATGCATAATAAATAAATAAATATTTAAAAAATGTACCTCATAATAATTTTATAGTTTATCATTTTTTGATATAGTTTTTGACAGGGTCTCATTTTGCACTCCAGGCTGGCTTTGAACTCCTAATCCTTCTGCTTTGACCTCTCAAGGGCTGGGATTACAGGTATGCACTACTACACCTGGCATGGAACTTATCTATGTAACAGAGAGTGAATGATCATTCCATTCATTCAGATAACATTTGGTCACCTTTTCTGTCAGTTCTAGGTTCCCTGTAATAAACAGACACACTCCTTGCCTTCATGGAGCATGTGGCCCAGTAGGGGTAGAAGTAGAAAAAAGCCATGAGTACAATTATTTAATTATACCCATCACTACTGGATTTATATTTGTACAGGAGGCTGATAAAACATTATGGCAGTCTACAAAGAACTATGGGCTCCTTTCTAATCCTAGCTTTCCCATGGAATCTTATAGTTCATTTTTATTATGTCTCACTTTGTTTAAGAAATGTGGCATATTTTACAATACACTGTCAAAAATGTCACATTGTTCTTTATCCAAAGCAAATGAAAATTTCCTTGCCACCAGTTGCCTTTCTGGAATAGCTACAGATCTGAGGCAGACAACAGGCGAAGGTAATGTATCTTCTATTATGACAGCCTCAGCAATTCTTTACCTTTCCTCAAGTTTGTATTAAGAACTGATGGCAGGAGAGTCCTTCCTGCTGTGTCTCAGTTTGTGGAGGGATGCTGCAGGTAGAGTGCTTACAGGAGTGTGTGAAGATCCCAATGCAAATGTTGCAGCTCTTGTTTTTTTCTCTGGGTGTTTCTGTCAGGGCATGCCAATGTTCTAATTCAGCTTCACAGCACCACAGGAATCCCAACTTTACAGAGAAAAACAGGCAAGCTGGTGAACCTCACTTAAGGACAGAACTGCTGGCTATTGGCTTGAGGAAATTTTCACAGGCTACACGGAGTCTGAGACTTAGACTTGAGTTAGAATTTCACTGGCTCCCACCAATCCAGACACCCACCACTCATCCAGTCTCATATCTTCCATAATATCATCTATTTATCCATCCATTCATTCCCTCATCCATCTTCCTTCTCTCCCATCCATCTTTCATCTACTCATCCACCCATCCTCTCATCCTCCCATCTACCCATCCCCCATCCATCCATCCTCCCTCCCATCCATCTATCCATCCATCCATCCATCCATCCATTCATCCATCCTCCCTCCCATCCATGCACCCATCTATGCATCCATACACCCAGCCACAATATTTGCACACCTCCCTCTATATAAACTCTCTGCTAGACATCGAGAATTCTTTTGAAGAATAGAACAGATGAGTTTCAGTCTTTATAAGTCTTGCATTTTAGTGTTGCAGACTTATATAAGTGAGTAAATAAACAAGATTGCTTACAACTGAGATAAAGATGAGAGAAAAACCACCAAAGTCATGGAATAAGATTAATTTGGTGGCAGTGAAAATAATGGATGTTTTAAAGGCACACTTAGATTGAATCCTTAAAGAACAGAAGGCATCAGCCGAGTTGGGGGCTGGTGTGAGGGCTGATAGCCATGCAAAGACTCTGAGAAGGGACTCAACATGGTGTGGAGGAGAAGCAAGGTATGTGGAGAGTAGAGGGAAGAGATGTGGAAAGAGAAGGGTGGGGCATGGGGTTGGAAAGGACTCAGGGATGGATCACCTGAATATTTGATAGTTTAGAGACAGGCAGTCTGGACCTTATTATAGGACTCTATATACTCTAGGGAGGGCTTGTTTTTTCATGTTTGATTACTTGTGTGAGAATCATGTTCAGTGCATTTGATAACAGTCAACCCCTTCCACCATTCCTCCCAGACCACCCTCCTTCCTTAGCCATGTCATTTGTGTCTTAAAAAAAAAATCTCTCCATTCCAATTTGTGCTGCTTTCATACTCTTAGATATGTGGCCATGCACTGGAGTATAGTTAGCCTACCTGAGATTATGCCCTTGAAGAAAACTAACTGGTTCTCCATCTCCTAGAAGCTATCAACGGCCAAACTTCATGCTTACCTCCTCTCTCTGTGTGGGGATTTTGTGTGATGTAAATCTGCACAGGTTTTGCGCATATGAACTCTCAGCCTCTGGGAGTTCATATGTGCAGCTGCCCCACTGTGTCTGGAAAACCCTGTTCCCTTGGAGGCATCACCACCTCTGGCTCTCATAACCTTCTGGCTCCTCTTCTGCATGGATCCCTGAGCCTTGGGAGGAGATGTGATGTGGATGTCCCATTTATGCTTAGACATTCTGCAGGTTTTTTAATTCTCTGCACCTTGGCCACTTGTGGGTCTCTGTGTTAATCAACATCTACTGAAAAAAGAAGCTTCTTTGATGAGAATTCAGAGGTGCATTAATTTGTGGGTAAAATGATATTTCATTGAAAGTTGTTTTAATTTTGTGTCTATTAGCAGAGTGACAGTATTAGGTTCTCCCACCTAGTAGGGCAGGGCTTCCTAGACAGATTTCATCTGAGATCACTTTTGCCCAAAAACTTTTGTGTAACCCTGAGGGTTAAAATTTTATGTAAAATTTTTTTTATGTAACCCTGGCATAGAAAATAGGTATACATGGGTTTGGGATTTAGCTCAGTGGTAGAGCGCTTGCCTAGCAAGTGCAAGGCCCTGGGTTCAATCCTCAGCTCCACAAAAAAAAGAAAATAGGTATACAAATAGAAATTTGCTGATAATAAATGGTAACATTTATTTTTAAAACAATTCTTTGATATAGATATAATTTTATCACTAGTTAAAATACAAAAGTAAAATTTTACACTAAGATGGATGTGCTTATTTATTTTTACATAAATAATTAAATCACAGCTAAATACTTGATCCTGCAGGACAGGAAGTATCTTCAATATTTCCCACCCTTTTGCAATTTGAAGCTCAGCTGGAGGGTTGTACGACAGGATGGAGACAGAACACTGAGTGAGATGAACCCAGGGGCTATGGAGGAAGGACATAGGAAGGATGGTTGTCTGTAGAATGGATCAAACAGCTGTCATCATTCAAGAACCACAAAATGTCACAACTTGAAGAAACAGTGGGTACCCACAGTATTAATTACTCAAGGAAAATGACCATGACATTCTCTACTTCTGCTTACATCTACAATACCCTCCCAAATAGAAATGGAAGGAAGACTTGTTTCCTGACTGAGGCATGGTTCAAGATCTGGTGTGTAACATAAAAGGAACTCAGCTTGAATTGGTCTAGGCAGGAAGAAGCGTGATTGGTTGGCAGGATGGAAGAAAGAGAAGACGGACCTCAGGCTGGGTGAGGATTAGGTGCAAACATGTGTGTGTCAGTCATCTGATTTCTTTGAGTGAAGGATTTGCCTTCTTTGGGGCTGGCTTCATCTTCAGGCTGGTTGTCATTGGCACTGGTGTGTTGGTAGGAATCTTCAGTGTAGGACTGACTGTATGTCAGTGGCGACAGAAAACAAACCCCCATTCTTACTGTAACAACATTAAGTCTTGGTATGCATTCTCTGCCATATGGCTTTGATTGTGTTCTTATCACTGAGACATTCTTGGTGGTCACAGATGAAGGATAGGGCCAGGGCCAGGTTTGGACTGTTGGGGGGATATTATTCCACCTAAACCACAGGGACAGCAAGTGGGCAGTTGGCAAAACAAACAAACAAACAAACAAACAAACAAACAAACAAAATGCAGGTGTTGTGACTGGCAGACATAATACATGCTAGGAAGGGGGAAACAGCAGACCCCAAAAGTCCCCATGAAATCCAGTTCTGGGTCTTATCTGCCAAACATAAACTTTCCTATGCCACCTACTGATTCCTTGAACATCAGAGTGGAGGGTATAATCTTAGAAGGTAGAAGTCATGGTTTTTCATCCCTCTTTGGTTACATCTGAATCAAGCCAGAAATCTTTGGGATGAAAAGTTGGGTAACTCAGTCTTCTTGGTATACTTGCGGGGAGTGAGATGGTAGAGAATGGTGTTGATGCTATATGACTTGGTTTTTTTTTTTTTTTCCACTTAAACAGGCATTTCTTAAGTCTTCTGGATGGCTGGTAGGTTCCTTAGAGAACATTTTACCCTGGTATCATAGGCTTGTCAGCACTATGAGGTGGCTTCAAATTCTCTCATCTAAACTAGTAAAAGTTCATTTAAAAAAACAGAAAACAAAAACCCAAGGCTTGGAGCAGCAAATCCAGAAAGATCTTCAAGCCAGCCTTGCATTTCTAGTCCTGTGAATCCTGTGTTCAGCACCTTCATTCTGCCCTTGCTAAGTTTGCTGAGCTAATCAACTGTTCCTTTCTCCACCTATAATGTTTTGTTTCCCCTGGGTAATGATGTTGGCCCAGATTTTATTTTATATTTTAGTTCTTGAGCTTGAAAACCCCTCTGAGGACCCAGGTTCATGGCAAGATGCCCAGTAGTTGAAAAAACTCATCCATGACTCACTCTGCATCTTTAAAAACATGTAACCATAGGTATCTCTCATGGCTTAGTCACAAACTCAGACCCCACTTGACCCTGTGGGGACCCTAGAATTTACTTTCCTCTGAATCTCTGAAAGTGGCCCATGTTTTGATTCTGAAATGCACCCCCACCGATGCATTGTATGCTTGGTTCCCAGTGGGCATCATTGTTTTGGGAGGGAATACATGCTCCAGGAAGTGGAGTTCAGATGGAGGAAGTAGGTCATTGGTGGCAGGTCCTCTCTCCATGTTGCCTAGCTACTATGAGTTGACTATCTATCAGCTCCACTCTTTTTCTGTGATGGAACCAAACTGTGAACTGAAGCAGAGCTTTATTCCCTTGGTTTGTTTATGTCAGGTATTCCATAACAACGATGGGAAAGCTGGCCAACCACAATCCACACGTGTTCTTCAATGAGGACTCTGGTTAAGGGAGCCAGTTAAGTATACGACCTGATGAAGATACTCTGGGTTCAATTAGTCTTGCCTGTGAATTCAGACTTCAGCATTTACTGTGTTACTTTTAGCAGTTTATTAAAGTCTCCCAAGTCTCACATTCTTTACTATTATTTATGTGTGCTTGATGTATATGTGAGTGTGGTATATGGCTATATGGTGTAAGTGCATGTATGTGTGCAGGCATGTGTACTCAGAGGCCAGAGGAAGGTATTGGGTGTCCTCTTCTGCCATTCTATGCCTTTTTCCTTTGAGTCAGGGTCTTTTACTAGCCTGGAATTATGATGGAAACCAGCAACCTCCAGCAACTCCCATCTCTACACTTCACATGGTGAGTCACATGTGTGCATAGCTATACTTGGCTGTAGCTGAAGTGTTCTCCAGTCCCACCAGGGGCCCGCAGCTGCTCAGACCCAAATAAACACACAGGCTCATGTTAATTACAAACTGTATGGCTTAATGACTCAGGCTTCTTGTTAGTTAGATCTTACATCTCAAATTAACCCATTTCTATAAATCTATACCTTGCCAGATGGCTTGTGGCTTACTGGTATCTTTACCTCTTGCTTTTCATGGCAGCAGCAGCTCACAGGGTCTCCTGACTCAGCCTTACTGTTCCCAGAATTCTCCTTGTCTGTTTATCCTGCTGATACTTCCTGCCTGGCTACTGGCCAATCAGCATTTTATTTATTAACCAACCAGAGCAACACATTCACAGTATACAGTGATATCCACAGCACTTCCCTTTTTCTTTTTCCTTTTCTTTTCCAAAAAGGAAGGTTTAACTTTAACATAGTCAAATTACATATAACAAAACAATTAACAAGCAAGAATTATAGCTATAATATCTAGTCTATTTGTATTTGGCAAAATTAAAGAAGATATCCTATCTATCTTATATTTGTGAGTCTAAGGTTTCATATCTAACTAAGGAAGTTATAACTATCTAATCTTCAACTACATCAAAGACCTTAGAAGGATATAATATTACCTAAGTAAACAGGAAGTACATTATAAGCAACTTTCAAAAATCTAGAATGACAGAGACAGCTGGATTCCTGGACAGTCATCCAAAATTCCTCTGTAAAGTTGGGGCATCTGTCTTCAGCCCACAGGTCTAGAGTTGCTCAGTCACTTCTCTCTGTGTCCTGTAGAATGTCTGACAGTTTCCTCTGTGAAGTAGGAACCTGAAGTACCATTTCACCAAGCAAAGTTCAATGGTCACTTTCCTATGGGTCCTGCATATCTGGTCTATACATTATTTTGTCAAGAACAGTTTCATGGCCAAATGACTATTTTTCCAAGAAGGGGATAAACTCCATATAGAGTGTCTTCATTGCCCATCCTCATCTCTGAAGTAAATTGGTGCTGCCAGGAGCAGACATGCCTCACTGTCCAGAAAGTCTAAATTTTTAAAACAATTTAGATGCCATATTCTGTAGATCTTTGAAGTGTTTGAAGATTACCTACCGAATTGAATTATATCTATGTATACCTAGAAAATTTAACATGACTATAAGTTTGACTATCATAGAAGACTAATTATTAATTTGTATTTTTAAATTATCCATTACAATGTAAATGAGTTACATAGCATAATACCTCAAACAAGAGTAGAAACATATATCCAGTATAACAAAATTAAGTTTAAATTTGTATCAATAAACTAAAATCCATAGCAATGTAAAACATTTCTAAACTAGTTATTGCTCTTCAAAAGTAGGTTCATTAATCTACCCTTTCATCCTATCATATCTCCTGGCTTTTAGCTAAGTACTGGGATCTTAACTCAAGTCTTCATGCTTATGCAGCAAGCATTCTTTTCTACTGAGCTGTCTTTCCAGCTCCTCATATTCTTTATATTGATAATGAACAGGCCCATACAAGTTCTCCCTATGCTGTGGAGAGGGTGAAATAAAATGCAAGCAACAAGGTCTCAATACAGTGACCAAGAACTTCCTAGGAGTCCAGTCTGCACTCAAGAGAGCACTGGTTCTCACAACAGGAAGAAACCCCAAGGATGTGTCACTCTAGACACAAGGCTATTCAGAGCGCAGTCATTGCAAGATGAATTCGACTCACAACTCCCTCTGTCCACCTCTTTGCAGAGCCTCCAGTGTGTAAACATTCTAGCTTGTACTAGAAATTTCTGGTATCATGTAGCCTTGACTTGTGTGTGCTGCCAGAAATTAATTGACTAGCTCTGACGCTTTTCTCTCCTTTAATGTAATAGATTCCTCCTCTGGTCAGTATCTTTCACTGAACAAGGAAGGATTTGATGAAGCAATGCTTATTGGGCATTTAGCCCATGGTGGCCTGGCATATGGTAACACATCAGTGAAACTGTAGCTGCTGATATTACTCTATGGCCACTCTCAGAATTTGTGTCAAGCACCTGTCCTAATGACTACAAAGAGAATGTCATTTATGATGATGAGGGATGTTTGAGCCACCAACACACAAGCCCCAGATTCTTTTTTAAAGCCACCACTTTACTCACATTCATCATCCTACTTTTTTTCTGTCTGGCAAAGTGATTTATTAGATCAACTCTTCATCTTTCTTTTTAGGGTGAATTAATGTCAATATTTTTAGACAAGAAAAGCCTTTTTTTCATAGATCCCATTCATTATCTGCTATTCACTATCTTCTCCTCTTTGCTAATCTGGTTTGATGCTTAAAATAGATGTTAGAAGCCAAAGTTGTTCATTAGTGAGACACAACTTTCCACAGCTTTGTTGTTTGAGTTCATCCCCACTATTGCCATACATTTGGGGAACACTTTCTCCAGATCCTACTATTTGATCTTCACAGTGGTCCACCATGTAAGGATGTTTCAGTCCCCATTTTTCAAGGGGGGTCTGTGGAGGAGTTAAGTAATGTGCCCAGGGCCAAAGAGAAGCCACTGTTCCACCTTTGGATATGTTTTTTTTCTCATCCTGATGTTCCTGGGGTCCCTTGTAGGGTTGGGTGTGAGCCTTCCCTATGATGGGTTGTCAGGGGGCAAAACCATTGCAACAGACTATCCAAGGAGCCTGGGAACTCCATAGCCTCACTGTTGGCTGGCAGCTTTATAGTGTAAGGTTTCCTTTCACTGCTGGAGGAGAGCTAAGGTCTGCAACCCCATCCCAGACCCATATATTTGCTTTTATTTATTTATTTAAGAAGTATGACACCCCCACACACATACATGAACACATACATTAAAAAAAAAAAGCCGGGTGGTGGTGGCACACACCTTTGATCCCAGCACTTGGGAGGCAGAGCCAGGTGGATCTCTGTGAGTTCGAGGCCAGCCTGGGCTACAGAGTGAGTTCCAGGAAAGGCACAAAGCTACACAGAGAAACCCTGTCTCAAAAAACAACCAACCAACCAACCAACCAAACAAACAAAAAATAAACCTTTACAAAATCCTGTGTGTGTGTGCGTGTGTATGTGTGTGTGTACATGTCACACTGTGCATTTGGAAGTCAGAAAATGACCTTGTGTATTAATTCTTACCTTCCACTTTGTTTGAGAGAGGACCATTTGTTATTCTTCACTTCACACACCAGGCTGGCTGGTCTGCAAGCTTCAGGAGATTTTTCTGTCCCCATCTTCCATCTCCCCATAAGAGAGCTGAGATTACAGTTGTGGTCCCTGTTTTTCAGGGTGGGTCTTCAAAGGAGCTAAGTAATGTGCCCAGGGCCAAGAAAAGCCAGTGCTCCATCTCTGGGTATGATTTTGCCTTGCTGTTCTTGGGGGACCTTTGTGGAACTTCGTATGGGTTTCCCATGTGATGGGTTTTTATGGGGCAAAATCATTGCATCTGATCACCACATCTGGCTTTTCATCCTTAGATTCAAACTCAGGTCCTCACAGCAAGTGATTTACCCACTGACCTATACCTCCAGACAGTTTTAGCCTTTTTGATGATCTCAGGACTGGGGGGTCAGTTACTCACAGTACAGCAATAACTGAATCTCAGCTGTGCACTTGCATTGGCCCAATTAGCATTTCTTCTTGGGCACTTGGAATGCACTGAGATTTTTGTATGTCTAAGGTGCAATCCATAATTGGCTCCTGGGTGATTGTCCAGGGTTCAGGTTTCTCTATCCCAGTGAATGACCCCTCTGTTTGGACACTTCGGTAGGAAATGCCTGGGACTGTCATTCACATGTGCTCCCTGATCACAGTCACATCAATTTTGCCTTTCAATCATCATAGGGCTGTCCATTTCACGCGATATCCACCCTCCTGGTCAAGCCTCATGTCACTTCCTGCTCGGACTTCTGCAGTTTAACATGTTTATATCTCTTCTGGCCTTTTCTATTCAGCCAAAGTGAATTCTGGGATACTCATGATCCTGTTTCCAATCCCCACTTCACTGCACCCTTTCATTTTGTTTTCCTTTGATTTTAGTGACATGTCTGTCTATGAGTCCCTTCATGACCAGCTCCTGACTCTCTCAGACTCATCTCCTATCGTGCTGTCTCTGCATTTTCTTTGCTCAAACTTGCTCTTCAGTTAGCTCTCTGTGACAAATGATCTAATCAAAAGGAAAGGATTATGTTAGCCCATGATTTCAGAGGTTTCAGCCCACTGTTGCTTGACTGGCTCTGTGTCCTGTAGAACACAGAATGTCACAGTGAGTGTGTGGAGGAGTAAGTCATGTTAAAGTGGCTGAGAAGCATTGGAAAGAGGAAGGGGCTGAGGCACATTATCGCTCTCAAGGGCATAGCCTCAATCATCTAACTCCTCCCCTCGGACCCATCTCAAAAACAGCTCCATGGGCTGGTGACCTTCTTTACCATATGGATCTTTCAGGAACCCTCAGATGTAACCACCCCACCTTCTTACTCTGTCATTCACTGTTTCTACCACAGACATTTTGTCTGTAACAATCAATAGTCTCTGTCTAGAAGTATTTCCTAACTATATCTACTCTCTCTTTGGGTCTTGAGTTACAACTTCCATAGAGGTGGGCTAGAGGCATGGCTCAGTGGCTGAGAGCACATGTTTCTCTTGCAGAGGAATTTTTTATTTCCCCCTTGAATTCAGGAGTGACTCAGAGCCTGATAAGATGTTTTGTTCAATAGCCATGTTTGTCTTATTTCTCCATTTTCTCATGCCATTAATTTATAGTTTTATTCCATTATGATCTGATAAAATGCAAGAAGTTATTTCAGTGTTTTTATTTGTTAATGTATGCTTGGTTTATGGCACAAAATGTGATCTGTTTTGTATAAATTCTGTGAGTTGCTGAAAATAATGTATATTCTGCAGTGTTCGGGTATATTATTCTGTAGATGTCTGCTCACTCCACTTGATCTTTGGTATACTTCAGCTCTGACATTTATTTTCTAGTTTTTGTCTGGATAATTTAGCTTTTAATTACAGTAGGGTATTAAAGTGTTGCACTGATTGTGTGCCAGGGCCTATTTGTCTCTTTAGGTCCACTTGCAAATGAAATTCAGAGTACCAACCTTTAATACACATATGTGTATAACCATTATATCATCTTGGCAAAGATAGCCTTTACCATATGTGTATAACCATTATATCATCTTGGCAAAGATAGCCTTTACCATTGTAGTGCTAGGAGATGGAGGAAGGAGGATTGTGAGTTCCATGTCAGGTTAGGTTACATGCAACTCTCTATCTCAAAAGAAACAACAGAAATATAGATTCTCTTTACCCTCTTTTTCTCCTTTGATTTTGGCTTTATGTTGGTCTGGTTGGGTATCATTACTCCTACTTCCCTTGCTTCCCTTTAGTTACAATTTGTGTATGTATTTACTAGCAAAGTGTGTTTCTTGCAGGCAGCAATTATTGGGTCTTATTTAATCTAGCAGCCAGCTTATGCCTTTCTGTTTATCAATTCTATAAAACAATGGGTTTTTACTATGATACTTCCCTGTATGTATATAGAGTACTTTTTAAAATCAATTTTACTCCCCATATTATCCATAGTTATACCCTCATTTTCTTGTTGATTCCTCTCATCTTCCTTAATATCTCTCTTTATAAAGTCATCTCTTTAAACTTCTAAATTACACATATGAAAGAAAGTAGGTGCTACTTGCCTTTGCCTGGCTCATTTTGCTTAACAGATGACCTGAAGTTCCATCGATTTTCTTTCAATAGTATTTTTTCTTCATGGCTGATAATATTCTACTGCATACACTTTCCTAATCCATTTACCCACTGATGGGCACCTATGCTGATTCCATGCCTCAACTATTTTGAGTAGTGCTTCAGTAAGTATGTATATGCAAGTGTCTATATTGTATATCCTGCCCTCGATTCCTTTGCTTGAATACCTAGAAATAATATAGCTAGATCAGATGTTATTTCTGGTTTTGTTTTTTGGAATCTCCACACTAATTTCTGTAGTGGCAGTATTAACTTATATTTCCACTAATTATGTGTGAGTCATCCTTTTCCCTGTAACCTTGTCAACAGTTGTTAGTTCCTTGTTTCTTGACCTCAGGTTCTTCATCTGCGAGATTTACATCTGAAACCATATGTGCACACATGCATGCTGTGTGTGTGTGTGTGTGTGTGTGTGTGTGTGTGAGAGAGAGAGAGAGAGAGAGAGAGAGAGAGAGAGAGAGAGAGAGAGATTTGTCCATGTGCAGAGGGCCAGAGGTCAACATCAGGTTTCTTTCTGTATTATTGTCCACCTTTTTTTTTTTTTTTTAAAGAGCATCTCTCACTAGACCCAGAGCTCTGTTTCAGATGGATTGGGTGTCCAGCAAGCTTCTGGGATCTGCTTTTCTTCATCTCCTCTCAGCACTGGGGTTACAGACACATGTGACCACACCAAACTTTTACACCCGTGCTGGGGATCTGAACTCAGGATCTCATGCTTGCACACCAAGCACTTTAACCACTGAGCCACCTCCATGTCCTCAGACCATTATAATAACATTCTTAATAGCTAGTATGTGCTAGTCCTATGCTGGGAATGCCACTGTACACCAGGTGGACCTGGGCTCATAGGCTTCTTTGGGTGGGTGAAAAGGACACACATAGGCAAGCCAACATGAGATGACTGCAATGGAGGGAGTTTTTCTGTCTGGAGAGTCTAATGCACAGGGCTGGGTGTGGGTGTGAGACAGAACAGGCCTACTAGGCATTGGTCTTCATCCTAGCCGTGTACACGAATGGCAGTTTTTCTCCTCTGTCCTCTCTCGAAGGTTGCATGCTAGCTAACTCTTTGGCTTCTGACCCATGCTCAAACTGCTTGTCAGAGTCTCCCTCAACACAATCTAAGGGGACTTGGCTCTTGGGAGAATCTGCCCCCCCCCCCCCCCGCCTTCCTCCTATCTTTCATCCTATTAATTAAGTAATTGTTTATTTGGCATCTGGTTCTGCTTGTAGGCCAGAAGGACATAGATTACATCTGTCTTCTTCATTGTCTGATATCTGCCCTGAATAGAGAAGCTACTCAATACATATCTACTGAGTAAATCAATAAAGTGATTAGAGACCACACTGACATCTAGTATGTGCTTTGAAAATCAGTGATTTCTGAAGATTTGTGAAAAGCCTTATTTGGAGCTTTGAAGACAGGAATTGACCTCATCTTATGAAGGAGGAATACTTAGCCCAGGGATTGGTGGGAGTTTGTCTAGGCTACTTGGCAAGGCACTGAGAGTTCTGTCCAGGACAGTGTTCTCTTAGAGCGCAAGGTTCTTTTTGCAGTAGCTCTGGCTGTTTGAGCTGAAATGAGGTAAGTTCTTGGAAGCTGTGTGTCTTAAGGTATGGTCTTTGCCTCTGTAGTACAACTCTAGGTAAGCTGGGTAGCACCCTGGAGGGTGCCCCTTCTCCACTGCCTGTTTTGTGTTTAGGATCTCAGCGATCCTACAATGTGTCCTTGTGTTTCAGCCAGTCTGGCTGCTGCTGTTGTCATTTTGAAAGGGCTGTGTGATTGGCAGATCTAACCCAGACCTCATTTGGCAAAATGATCTAAGTGATCTGCTGCACGGAATGCGGAAGTGATATTAATGCAGGTGTTTGTTGAGAGACATTCACACTGTGAAGAGAGCAGCAGGCAGATGTTATAACTGAGGGCTGGGGAGGAGGTTCGGGGCATGTCAACTCCACAGAACCAGAGGATTCAGATAGACTGTTACAGCTTGAATATGTAATGTCTCTTACAGGCGTGTGTGTTTGAGTACTTAGCCCCCAGCTGACGCTAGTGTTTGGAAAGCTGTGGAGCCTCACTGAGGAAGTGGGGGTAGACCTTGAGATTTATGGCCAGGCTTTATTTCCTGGTCTGTATCACTTCCTGGTCCACTGAGATATGAGTAAGCATCTTCATGTTCCCATCACTATCGCTTACGTGCCATGATGGACTCTTGTCTTCAAAACATGAAGGCATTGTTAGAGTACTGAGCCTCCGAAATTCCCCTGAGAAATTCAGCTCCCCGCTGTATATATATAATTCAGCTCTATAAGCTGGAGGATTTTCCTAGGATGGGATTGGAATCAGGTGACCTATTATTTTAGGAGTGGCCCTTGGCAGGGCTTTATATCCTTGCAGCAGCTTTTCCTAATGTGGTCATAACTCCCTGGGGTAGGAGGAGAGTAGAGAGCTCAAGAAATGGGGTTCCATAATGAAGAAGATGGCATTTCAAAGCCCAAGTCATTGGAGTGGGGCTGATATGCTCTCTTCTAACTTGCAAAGCACTGTCTGTTTTGAGCCTTCTGTTTGTCCCAAGTCTTACCTGGCTGTGTCTAATTAGGCATCGGGAACTTGGGTGAGTGATAACCTGAGTGAGGATACCTGCTGGCCTGACTGAACTCCTGGAGGACTCTAGGAGGCTTGAATCTCTGCATCTTTCTCTGAGAAGCATGGGTACTTAGGCTCCTGCAGCATCCAAAATAGTTTATTTATCCACTAACCCCATCCCTGGTGTAAATCAAGTTCCATTTTGGTCATAGTCTCCATGTGGCAGTTGGGAAACCATTTCAGAATTCTGTTGTTGTGATCCCAGATCATGAAAGCAAAGCAGAGAGGGTGACAGAACCCTTGGCTGTCTCCAGAAGTGGGAGGTCAGACTTCCTGGAAAGAGTCAGTGCAGGGCTGTATGAAGGTGTGATCCTACCATGACTCCCCTGTCCACAATGCATTTCCTCCTGATGGGGATTTAAAACAATTTCATCATGCTTTATCAGAGCATTAGGCACACTTGTTAACTAGACGTGGCAAAACTCTGTAGGTCAGATGACACATCAATCCCACATTCTATGTAGCCTCAGAGCCTATCTCAGTATGCCACTCTTAGCTGAACTGTCCATAAGCTGGAAGTTGTATGTACTTTGAGGAAATCTGTATTGGTTCCTTAGAAGTCCTGTAACAAAATGCCAGGAACTGGGTAGCCCAAAAACAACAGACTACTTCATATCCTAATGCTGGGGACTCCAGTCTCAAGGTGTCAGGAAGCCCATGCTCTTTTTAAAGGGTTCTCAGGGAGAATATCTTCTTTCTTTGAGTAGTCAGTGATTGGTGTGCCTTGGTGATACTTTTGTCTGGTTTCTGCCTCTGCCTTCCCACAGCCCTCTCCCATATGCATCTGTGCCCAAAGTTTCTTCTTTTTATTAGGATCCCAGTCCTGTGCTACCCCAGTATAGTTTCACAGTAACTTGACTGCAGAGACCCTTATCCAGACAAGGTCATAGCTATAGGTTTCAGGTGGGTATACATTTTGGTAGGGTATGCCTCAACACAGAGTAAGACCCACTGCTACCCTAAGCTGACTTGTGGCAGTTGAGAAATCTGAGGCCCAGAGGCAGGATGTGATTTGTGACTGTTAGGATGCAACCAGTAGGTGTAAAGCAGAGCTCAGAATTCCACATGGTTTTCTGTGCTCTATTTGAATGAAGCATTCAAATCAATATTTCTCCTTTTTCCTGACTCACACAATCTAGTTTCATGGGTTGATTCTGCAGGTCCATGCCCTCCAGGGTTACAAGGCTGAACACACAGAAATGTGGTGTTTTTGTTAGGGTTACTATTGCTGTGCCAAAACACCATGACCAAAAGCAAATTGGGGAGGAAAGGGTTTATTTGGCTTATACTTCCATATCACTGTTCATCACTGCAGGAGGTCTGGACAGGAAATCAAGCAGGGCAGGAACCTGGAGGCAAGAGCTGATGTAGAGGCCAGGGAGGGGTGTTGCTTTCTGGCTTGCTCCTCATAGCTTACTCAGCCTGCTTTCTTACAGAACCCAAGGTCACCAGCTCAGGGGTGGTCCCACACACAATAGACTGGGCCCTTCCCCACCAATCACTAACTAAGAGAATGTCATTGCTTATAGCCTTATCTTATGGAGGTATTTTCTCAATTGCAGCTCCCTCCTCTCTGATGACTCCAGCTTGTGTCAAGTTGACATAAAACTAGTTAGTACATAGTGATTCTTGTTCTTAGGTTTTTTTTTTTCAAGACAGGGTTTCTCTGTGTAGCTTTGTGCCTTTCCTGGAACTCACTTGCTAGCCCAGACTGGCCTCGAACTCACAGAGATCCACCTGGCTCTGCCTCCCAAAGTGCTGGGATTAAAGGCGTGCGGGCCCCCCCCCACCCCGACTCTTGTTCTTAGTTATCATCATCATCATCATCATCATAATTATTATTATTACTATTATTGTGTTTGTGTGTACATGTTGTGTAAATGTGGAAGTGTACATACTACAGTGCACATATGGAAGTCAGAGGATGACTCTGTGGGGGGTCTGTTCTGTCCTCCAACTCTTGTTTGAGTTCTGGGGCTTGAATTCAGATCATTGGGCTCTGTGACAAATACCCTCACCTGCTGAGCCATATCACTAGCCCATTACTTTTTAGTTACAATGCATTCAACAAGATAAGCATTTGCTGTTGTTTGTTTTATTTTGTGTTTGAGATAGGAACTCTTTATGTAGACAAGATTGGCTTTAAACTTCAGATTGTCTAGCCTCAGCTTCCAGAGTGCTAGGTTTACAGGCATACATCACTACTGCCTTGGACTGGGTTTTAAAAAGTGTCACTGTCTTTCAGAGTCCTGACATGCTGTATGCTAATTGCCCCTTTCCTGGTTCCTATATACCCTGAACTCATAGGACTCCATGCTTCTGGACATTAGATGAATTTGATATGTAATAAGGAATAATAAATGAAAACCCATTGAATCTATTGCTTGTAGGTGGAATTTTTCACTGGGATGGCCAGTCAGCTCTATCCCTTCAGTTGCTCCCACATAAGTACATTGAGACTTATTATTAAAATTATAAATGACTGGCCAATAGCTTAAGCTTATTGCTAACTAGATCATATAACTTTAATTTACCCATATTTCTATTTATGTTCTATTACATGGCTTGGTACCTTATCCTAGTATTCCATGTTCATCTCTTGCTCCTCTGCTCCTTGAGACCCCTTAGATTCTACCCTTCTTTTTCCCAGCATTCTCTCTGCCCTGAAAATCCTGCCTAGTCATCAACCAGTCAGCTCTTTATTAACCAATGACAGTAATACATATTTATAGTGTACAAAAAGATTATTCCATAGCAATTGCTTTTTTCTCTTTTGATGAAGAAGACATTGGAATAATAAAGCCAGTCTGGGGCAGGTAGAGGCAGCTGGAAGTCTCTAAGTAGACAGTGTTAAAGCTAAAGATTAGCGAGGAATCAGAAGTGGGACTGCTAGAGGCTGTTTATCTTCGTTCCATTTACTTTGTGCTCATTAAACTCATTTCTAGTGAAAACAGAGTCTGTATGTGGTATTTCTGGGCATTGTCATTGTGAATTATAAACTTGATGGAATCTAGAACTACCCCCTGGAGATGGTGGGTTTCTAGGCAAGCCTGTAGGGGATTGTCTTAATTGTGTTAATGGGAAAAATCTGTCTTGACTTGTGTGCGTGTGTGTGTGGAGAGAGAGAGAGAGAGAGAGAGAGAGAGAGAGAGAGAGACAGAGACAGACAGAGACAGACAGAGACAGACAGACAGAGACAGACAGACAGAGAGGGACTATTCCCTGGGTAGGCATCCTCAATTGTATAACAGAGAAAGTGAACTGAGCACTAGGAAGCATTCAGCATTCTGTTTCTCCAGTGTGGATGTGATATGAACAGCTGTTTTGGGCCCCTGTGGCCTTGTCTTCCTCACCATGATAGGCTGTGTCCTTGGACTGTGGGCAAGAATAAACCCTTCCTCCCCTAAATTGCTTTTGTCAGAGTATTTCATTATGGCAACAAGAAAAGAAGCTAAGATTGTTTCATGAATCCTAACTGCTTTAGTATCTTAACTCATTAAATAGATGCTTTTATGTACACTTTATAGCTCAGGAATGGTAATTACTTTGTCCAAGTTCACAAAATCAACATACCGCTGAGCGGTGGTGGCACACGCCTTTAATTCCAGCACTCGGGAGGCAGAGGCAGGTGGATCTTTGTGAGTTGGAGGCCAGCCTGGTCTACCAAGCGAGATCCAGGGAAGGTGCAAAGCTACACAGAGAAACCCTGTCTCGAAACAAACAAACAAACAAACAAACAAACAAACAAACAAACAAACAAAAAACAAAATCAACATACTGTGGGATATAGATTGAAAGTATTTCTGTTCCAAACCCACTTTAATTTCAAAAATTTATACTTATCTGTGATGTGGGTCTCACTTGCATTCCAAAAGCAAAGGAAAGAGGTCCCCTAACTTTGCAAAGATTTTTGTTTGGTTGAAGGAGCTTATTTTGGAAACTGCTGTAAGTATCAGACTGCATCTAAATAAAAAATAATCTTGTATTACTTAGAAATTCTCATCAGATATTTGTTGTGTTTTTGTTGTTTTGCTCTTATGGCTCTTTGCTCTTTTGAGGGCCCACCACCCAGCTCCCAAATAAATACACTCAGAGACTTATTACTTATAAATGTCTGGCCTTAGCTTGGCGTGTTTCTTGCCAGGTTTTCTTAACTTAAATTATCCCATCTACCTTTTGCCTCTGGAATTTTATCTTTCACTATTTCTGTATATCTTTTATTTCCTTCTTAATTCATGTCTGACAGTATGGTTGGGTGGCTGGCCCCTGTTTTTCTCCTTCCTTAATCTCTCTCTCCCCAGATTTTGTCTCCTATTTATTTTCTCTGCCTGCCAGCCCTGGCTATCCTTTCTCCTGCCTTGCTATTAGCTGTTCAGCTCTTTATTAGACCGATCAGGTGTTTTATACAGGCAAAGTAACACATCTCCACAGAATTAAACAAATTCAACATAAAATAATGCAACACATCTTTGTACCATTAAACAAATACTCCACATCATAAACAAATGTAACACATCTTAAAATATCATTCTACAACAAATGCTTTCATCCTGTAGCCTTCCACTTTCTTTTAAAAAATATTATTTATTTGTTTGTTTAGTGTGTGTGTGTGTGTGTGTGTGTGTATGTGTGTGTGTGTGTACCACATGCATGCTGGTGCTTGCAGAAGCCAGAAGAGGGTTCCAGGTTCTCTGGAACTGGACTTGCATATGGTGGTGAACTGTCTGACGTTGGTTCTGGGAACTCCACAACTTCTCTTAACTTCTGAGTCATTTCTCCAGTCCCTAGGCTTCCCCTTTCACTAGACTGAGTCATCTTAAAATTACACAGTGGAACTTTTACTATTCAATATATTTTTGTAGTGCTAGGGATTAAACCTATGGCTTTATGCATGCTAGGCAAGTACTTTGCCACTGAGCTACACCCCAGCTTCTTAAGTAGCTTTAAAAGGCTTTATTTTGTGATTTACACACTGTAAAGTTTTAAGCATAGAATACTGGGATTATTAATGCATTAGATTTGTGGTAGAGTCATCAGCTCATATGGTCCCTCAGTGATTTTTGTACTGAAGTGTGCATTAGCCATCTAGAAGGATGGGAAGAGAAGCTTCAGGTATCAGGGACATAAGTAGAAGTGTAGCTATGGAGACAAAGAGATAGTGTGTGGAGTGTTGTGCTGGGTATAAAATGAGAATGCTAGATGATACCAAAGGTAGGGTAAGAGAATGAGCATTTAGATCTAGGAGTGTGTGTGTGCGGTGGGAAAGTCATTGAATACCTATTGCCTGAGAGTATGCTCATGGGGATGGAAACAGAAGGAGGTTAGGATAGTTCTCCACTCTGTCTTGCAGAAGGGACCCCACAGGGCCTTGTAATCAGGTGTCCAGGAGCCAGTGTGCTGAATTGGAGGATGCCTTCATTCTCCACTAGTGCTCTGTCTTGGTTAGCTTGTGCTTCATACGTGAACAAGTGGCTTTGTCCCATGGAGACCCTGATAGTTCTAATGTTTCATCACTTATGTCCTATTTCATCTTCCTATTTCCTGTCCCATGTGCTGCCTCCTGCCTTCCCTTCTAGTTGCTTCTCCTGTCCTGGCACTGAAGGTACTGTGGTGGTCACCAGTTTGCTTAGGACAGACGTTGGAATTTGTCTGACAGTTCTAAATGGATCGGTCCTTTGCTGAATTGATTTTTTTGAGGCACTGACTTTTGCTACCAGCTTTTGGGTCCACACAGCCAGTTTACATAGATCTTTGACTTTTCTCTGATTTCTGCATTGACCTCTTAAGCTTTTGTTTCCCTGCTCATCACAAAAAATGGCTCACAGCTACCCTTAGTAGGGCACGCCCCCCCACCCCCCACCGCCCCATGAGAAGGGTGAATTTTAATACCAATTGTGAGCTTTTTAGCCTCCTCAAAGGCAAGGCTGAGGTAATGGAAGACATTGCTACAGTTATTATTTGATACCACATATATTGGTTTTCTTCCCCTCTAAATCATTGCCTGGGGCTTGATGTGAAATTGGTTTTTACCCTCCTCACTCCTGCTGCAGCCCTCAATGCTCTCAATCCATATTTAACTTTATTGCAATTCAGCACCTGCTCAGTTAGCACACTTTCTTCCAGGCGTTTAATGTGGGACCGCTGCATTTTGTTCTATCTGAACTCTGGGGAGTCAGAATGCCCTCACTGCTTAGCCTTCTAGTACTTCCTCTCAGTCTGTGTGAGGGCCAGGGAACCTGAACCCCATAAGGGCTACTCCTGCACTGTTACTAAATATAGGGATCAAGAGTGGGCTCTGAATCCAGGCTCCTGTTTTGAATCATGGCTTTCCTACTTACCTGCTTTAGGCAATGTTAGGCCTAGAGTTCTGTGCCTTAGGCTCCTCCTCTCTAAAAAGGGAGCTATGCTATTTGAGGGTTTTGAAACAATTGGGTTAGTCTGCGTTAGATTCCTAGCAGGATGCCTGCACACACTAAATCCCACAAATGCCTTAGTGAACACTCTTTTTCTTAGCTATGCAGGAACATTTCCCTTTCAGCACATTAGGGCAGCATCAGGAGGCATGGATTATGTACCAAGCATGGTGGCTATGATTCTGTGTGACTTGGGTCTGTCACTACTCTGAAATTCAATTAAATGAGACTAATAGTCCCAGAATAGCCCTGCTTACTGCCTCTGGTTACACAGTGACATGACGGGTGTGAATGGGCTGTGTAAATGTTAAAGAGCTCCCTGAGGGAACAGTGGCAAGATTCTCTGTTCTATGAAGGAATGACTTAGTGAAGTTCATTCTTGGGTGAGGCGGCTTGCTTTTGGGGAATGAGCAGCCTCTGTGGAAATCACCCTGTCCCTCTTGATAGTCCTCTTTCAGGGGTATCACTTATCAGTATCAGAGTTCTTAATTACAAACAGCAAAAAGCAAATAAATATTAATCACTTATGAGGTAAAGGACTTTATTGAATGGGATTGAGTAGCTCACAGAGGGTTCTGGAACACCAGAGAATGAGGAAACTATGGATCATTGAAAAAAGCCACCTCACATAACTGATCTGGAAGGGATATGGTGGGGACTGCTGATGGCACTCAAACACAACTGAGGTGTAACATGAGGCCAAAAGTGAGGAAAAGAAAGTGAAGGATGCTTCTAAGGCTCTGTTGGTAAAGAAAACTCACAAATCTCAGAAAGTTCATGAAATTTACAAGATTTACAAACCCCTTCCTTCTTTAAGTTGCTTTTGTCTGGTGTTTTGCCATAGAAGCAAGAACATAAGTAGTACATTATCAGTTACTATTGTTAACTTGACACAGCTGAATGAGGACAAGTCTTGGTAGAGTAATTGCCCAGATCAGATTGGCCTATGGACATATATGTGGGGGTTAGCTTTGATTGGTAATCACTGTAGGAGGGCCCAGATAACTGTGAGCAGCACCATTCCCTGGGTAAGTGGTCCTGGGCTGTTTAGGAAAGCTAGATAAGTATGAGCCAGCAAGAATCATCCTCCATGGTTCCTGCCTCCAGGTTCTGGCATGGAGTTCCTGCCCTTTCCTCAAATATGGATTGTAGCTTGCATGTGTAAGCCAAAGAAACTATCTCCTCCATAAGGAAGTCAGAGTGTTTTATCATAGCAACAGAAAACCAAACTAGATCACCATCCTATACTTTGTCCCCTTACTCTGTTGATTATTTTATTTGCTTTATCTCTTTATTACTTGTTTTGTTTTTTCTTAAAAAAAGTTTTGAGGTTGGGAAGATAGCTCAGACACAAGCACTTGCCTTAAAACATGAGGACCCGAGTTTGAACTCTAGGATGCACATCAAAAGACACAGGTATCAGTGCTTGGTATGGATTACATATTTTCCAGTTATAGGCAAGTGGGGTCCCTTGGATCTCCAAGCATCATAGGCCATTGGCAATGCTCTTGGTTACTCTCTAGTACTTGATTTTAAGACCCTATTGCTGAAGACACCACATACTTGAATGATAGGACTTGGAGTATTCAAGCTGTTACTCACCTGGAAGCTCCAAACTTATTGGCTAGCTTTTTATAGTGCTAGAAGGTCTTGTGCATGATACCAAGGAAGAAATATAATGCACAGTCTTACCCGGCTATGAACCTTGTGAGCTACAGTAATGACTGGTTTGGCAAGACATGACCTCCGATGCACTAGTAGCCTGAATGTAGTGGGAGTAACCATCCACTTTTTGATTGGATTTAAAGACCACTCCACAAGAAGGAACTCACTCTTGGTACTATTAACTAGGCCCCAAACTCATGGCTGACTAGATCATAGGACCTAGGGAAGAGTATAATACTATTTTTCAGCTAAATGGACACAGCAATAAATTGTGTCCTATGTTCTTATCTTTTATCAAAGATTAATGTACTTACAGACCCTCATTAATAAAGCTTCCTTTATATAGAATAAGAGACTGTGGAATGCTTAACTTTAAGCAGGACTCTGTAATAATACCTCCCACAAGGATGAGGGACCATTAAAGAAGAGGAGGCAGTTGTAGGAGGCCGAGGCAGTGGTCACCTGCAGTGAGACAGTATTTGCCAACATGACAGGGCTGTTGCATGCATAAAGTCATAGCTGTTGACTGCATTGACAAAATCTACACACAACCAAGTCAGACAGAATTACAGTCTGGATGGAGGAGGGATCATGAAGTCCCACCTCTGTCTGAGGAGCCATTGGCAATTGATGGCCACTGAGAGAGGAAGAGTCACTTTTTTCCAGGGATGTGGCTCCTGAGAGGTCACCTATGCTCCATTAAATGGCCCTACATACATGCTCATCCAGGTAACACTAAGTGGACTCAGTGGGCTTTTTAAAAAGCACATGAATTTGGGAGGAAAAATTGGAGGAAAGGAAATTTGGGGATGGATTTGATTTTATAGTATAGTTTTCCTGCCAAAACATATTATATGTATAGATGAAATTCTCAACAATAAAAATTAAACATGGTGGCTTATATCTACAACCACAGCTCTGGGATGTGTGTGTGTGTGTGTGTGTGTGTGTGTGTGTGTGTGTGTGTGTGTGTGTGTTGGAGACAGACAGGGGCCTTCCACATGATCTGATTCCATTTGGCAATTTATGCTGTTATTATTGGAAGAAGTTATTGCCCATGCCCATATCTCAAAGTGTGTCCTCTAGGTTTTCCTGGTTTCATAGACTGAGTTTGAAAACACTGCTTCCCTCTTTTAGGATTTGTTTTACCTTTAATGGCATGTGTATGCATGTGCACATGAGTGGAGTGCCTGTAGAGGCCAGAAGAGGGCGTTGGATCCTCTGGATCTGGAGTTACAATAGGTTGTGAGCTGCCTAATGTTGGTGCTGGGAACTGAACTCAAGAGTAGTAAGTGCTTTTAACCACTGAACATCTTTTCTTTTTTACTATGGAATAGCTTAAGAAATAGTTTTGTTCTTAAAGTTCTAGTAAAAATTCATTTGTGCCTCTATCTGGTCCCGAGGTTTTTATTTGCTGGTAAATTTTTATTACTGCCTTGATTACTTATTGATCTGTTCAGAGTTAAAAAAAATCCTCTTGGTTCAGTTTTGGTAGTCTCTCTCTCTCTCTCTCTCTCTCTCTCTCTCTCTCTGTAACAAACATATATATGTTATGTTTATGTTACTCTTATTTAGAACATGTGTCCCTGGATATTGGATTATTGTGAAATGTTGAATATTTTTCCAGTTGGATTTTATAGTACAGTTTTCCTGCTACTTCTTCAGTGGCTATAGGTATGTTTTGATCCATTGTACATGGTTTCATTGGGTAGGGTCCTGTTTCCTGTATATCTCCCATGAGTGAGGTATTTTAGTAAGGTGTGGGCTGGGCTTTAGTTATGACTCCTAGTTTTATCAGCAGTGGATGGTATGACAGGCTTGGAATTGATCTGGTCTCTGGTCTCAGGTAGGGGTGGTGTCCACAATCCTTTTGCTGTCTGTCCACGGTGGAGCTGCTGTGGTGGAGGCCCAGGAGTGGGTATGCAACCCTCCCTACTTTCTTTGGCTACATGGATCCTTAGTCATTGGTTGGGATCATGAGAGTGTGTTCTTCCCTCTGCTCTGGCAGTAAAATATTTGCTGAAGCCTGTGTATGGCTGGGTTGTACATGGAGCAAGATACAGGTCAATGCTGGAGCATCTACACACATATTTGATGTGTCTATACCATATACGGATCAATAATGAATAAAGGAAAAGCCCAGGACCAGCTCAACAGTAGCAGGAATTCAGGGGACAGAAATAATATAAGCCAAAAAGTTTTAAAAGATGGTTGAGAAAGTAAACAAATTAGGAGAGAAGAAAACACAAGGGGAATTAGAATACTCAAAGAGAAAGTGAAAGTGAGGAGTGAAAGTCATCATTTTTATAAAAAGAAATAAAAAGTGATAGAATAAGATGTCGACTATCAGGCGAATAATAATAATAAGAAAACATAGATATGTAAAAGAAAAAGCCACATGGTTCACATGTATCTCCATGCATGTACAAGTTGGTCAGTTGGAACGGGGCCTGCATCTCTGGGATGAGCTAGAAACCCAGTACAGTGGAAACTCCCAGGAATCTATGAGGGTGACGCTAGCTAGGGTTTCCAGAAATGGGAGATACAGAGCCTAAACCAGCCATCTCCTGTAACCAGACAAGACTTCCAATGGAAGAGTTGGGAACCCAACCTAGCCTTTGATCTACAATTTGCCTGCTTATAAGATATGCTGGGGTAAAGGTGGAACAGAAATTATGGGAGTGACCAACTAATGACTGGTCCACCTTGAGACTCATATTGTGAGTGGGAGCCCACCCCTGACACTGCCTAGAGGGCCAGGACCTAGAGGCTAGATAGCCCAGAGACCTATGATAGAACCTAACATGACTGATTAAAAAAAAGTCAATGAAATGATTCCTAATGATATTCTGCTGTCCTCATAGATTGGCTAGTCCAACTGTCATCAGAAAGGCTTCACCCAGCAACTGATGGAAACAGATGCAGAAATCCACAGTCAAATATTAAGTGGACCTTGGGGAATACTGTGGAACAGGGTGAGGAAGGATTATAGAAGCTAGAGGAGCCAAGGACACCACAAGAAAACCCACAGAATCAACTAACTTGGGCTCATAGGGGCTCACGGAGACTGAACCAACAACCAGGGAGACTGCATGGGACTGACCTAGGCCCTCTGCACATATATTACAGTTGTGTAGTTTGGTTTCTTGTGGGGCTCCTAACAGTGGGAACAGGGGCTGCCTCTGACTCTGTTACCTGATTTTGGGACCCTTCCCTCCTACTGGGTTGCCTCACTCAGCCTTTATAGGAGAGGAGGTACCTAGTCTTACCTCAACTTGATATGCCATGGCTGGCTGATGTACATGGGAGGCTCACCCTTTTCTGAAGAGAAGGAGGGGGAGTGAATGCGGCAGTTCAGGGGAGGAACTGAGAGGGGAAATGTGAGGGGGGTGGGAAAAATTAATTAATAAGATAAAAAAATCACAAATTTTGAAAATGTTACATAAAAACATCTTACGATTTTACAGAAAAGAATGATAACAGAAAAGAAAGAAAATATTGCCTGTATGTGGCCATTCAGAGAAGAGTTGACCCTTACCCCCTCGGCTAACCTGGAATTCTTTCTGTCTTCCTGGCTGCTGCATTTGTTGAGGAGAACAAAGGCTGGAGACTTTCATCTCTCCTTGTTATCTTTTTGCACGCTGCTCACTAGTCAGTGGGAGTGGTTCTGGTCCAGAGCTGGTTAGAAACTCACAGGCTGGCCTAGAACTTTCTATGTAGCCTAGGCTGGTCTCAAACCCACTTTCCTCCTACATCATCCTCTCAAGTGTTGGGATTACGGGCATGCACTATCACACCAGGACCTACAGCATTTACTTTTCAATGAGCTTGCTGTAAAGTGTTAGTACAGCAAGGCCACACTGAGCCACAAGAGGCCATGATAGTTGGGACTTATGACCATTTTTGCTGTGAGTGCTAAGGGAAAGAAAAATGTGGGGACATCTGTTTCTCTCAGGGAGAATGCTTGGGGGTGACCACTCAAGATTGCTTCAGGTTCTGGCACTGTCCTTTCACGTCCCCAAATTCCAGCATCTGTGCAGTGCCCACTTCAGCTAAGGCCAGGTTACCTTTCTGCTTCCTCAGTTTTTGTGCGAGTTCCTCATCCCTCACTTTCTCTCTATTTCTGCACTGGGGTCCTCACTCTGCACAATAAGCACTCTTGTCCATGGAGTCATCTCCCAAGACCCACATTTCCCATTCTTACTATGACTACCCAAGTGTTGTTGGCTGTACGTCGAGCCCCGACTCTTTGGGCGAGGGTGGTCCCAGCCCTTTGCATAAACTCACACAGGGCTTGCTTAGCAGAGGTTTGGAGACTCACAGTTTCAGAGTCCCAGTTTCCTTACCTTTAAACTTCTGATAGTGAAAAGCAACTTTCCTCCTAGGGGCACTAAAGAGAGAAGAGCTGTGATAAAGCTTCCAGCGAAGTTTGGCTCAGAGTCCACACTCAGTAAATTATAAGAAAATGTACTGGAGGAGGCAGGCTAGAGGTAGATGTTAAGAGAGATGTAACAGTGAGTGTAGGCTCTGGGACAAACGGCTAGAGTTGACATTCCAGGCTCCCTACTTCCACAGTGTAACCTAGATTAAGTTATGCGTGTTTGTGCGTGTGTGTGCACGTGCATGTGAGCCCTCCTCTTCAGGGCCCCTCTACCTTTTTGCTTTTTTGAAACAGTATCACTGTATAGGTCCAGTTGTTCTGGAACACACTTTGTTGACTAGGCTGGCCTCAAACTCACAGAAATCTGCTTTCCTCAGTCTTCTGAGTGCTGGGTTTCAAGGTACCACCACACCCATCAACTCTATCTTGTTCTTTGAGAAAAGGTCTCTCACTGGAACCTGTGTTTGGTGGAATCTAGGCTGGCTGGCCAGCAAGCTCCAGAAATCCATCTGTCTGCTTCCCCAGTGCTGAGATTATATTTGTGTGTCTCCACAGTGGGCTTTTTAACCGAGTACTGGGGTTTGCACTCAGGTCCCCATGCTTACATGGCAGTACTTTACCAACTGAGCCATCTCCCCAACTCCTATCTAACAATGTTTTTCTGCTTGAGTTTGCTCATTACCTAAGAGGAAACAACAGAAATGCCAAGCCTACAGGTCTTGATTGGGAAAAAGAAGTGCTGTGTCCCACACAGGGCAGCAGGAGAAGTGCCTGGCGCACAGGAAATGCTCGGCAAGGCAGCTGCTATCACTCTTTAGAGACTATAACTTTGAGTGTGGGTGTGTATATGAGATGATGGGTATGGATGCCAGGAACTCAGGTTACAGATAGATGACTATATTTCCTCCAACTGAATCTGTTTTCAGCTAGAAGGGAGAATATAGAACACATATTCTAGACACTTCTAGAAGGGCTCACTCACATCCTTCAGTTTAGTAGACTTAAATTTCAGCATGCTTAAAGATCTCCTTATTCTGTTCCTCTTCCCTGAAGCTGATGGCCCAAGGTGGCCACAGTTGGGGTATACTCACTGTGGTGTTTGAATGAGAACGGCACCTAAAGCTTACATATTTGAATACTTGGTCCTCAGCCAGTAGAACTGTTTAGGATTAGGAGGAGGTGTGTCACTGGGGATGGGCTTTGAGGTTTCAAAAGCCGATGTCATTCCTAGTTAGTTCTCACCACCTGTCTGCTGATAAGCGCTCAGCTGCTTCTCCAGCATCATGCCTGCCTGTCTGCTGCCATAACCCCACCATGATGGTTGTGGACTCTAACCCTCTAGAACCCTTGGCCCAAATTAAATACTTGCTCTTCTAAGTTGCCTTGGTGATGTTGTTTTGTCATGACAATAGAGAAGTTACTCACACTGATGAGAGTTTCAGTCATCAGTATGTATTGCATGGTTGTGGTGCCATTTTGAGCTGTCCTTGGGTCTTCCCGGTCTTTCATCTCATGTGGCCCTGTGTCTTCTGTCTTCAGAACAGTAGATGGTTGCTATTAGGGGTCTACTGGAGAGGAACCAGGAATCTGGGGGAGGACGTTCAGCAGGGGAACATAGGGTCTATGATTATGTCCAAGATGCTCATCTTCCTCTCATTGCTTCTCTTTCAGCATGAGAAATTTTCTAGTAGTGAGAGGACTTGTGTGTTGATGAACATTCTTTCCAGTGTTTCCTCTTATACATGAAAGAAGACTGGAAGGGAAGAAAATTTCCTGGCTTTCTCCTGATCTCTTTTGCTACACTTTGTCATTCATGGGACAGCTTGGACTTCAAATGTTCTGACCTAATTAATGTCTGAAGGAGGATTTTGATCTTGGGATCAAGGTGAACTAGTGTCTTAGTTCCATGGTAAGCCTGTTCAGTAAGCCCTGTTATTGCATGTCGCATATTCCAGATATGGAAGCAAATGCAGAGAAATTGAGTGTCCCAGGTAGACAGGCATCAACCTAGATCTAGTTCCTTGCCTTGTAGCTAGTGTGTGACGTGAATCTTCTGCAGCCTCAGCAGTACCACTGTGCTAGCTATGCACACTGACAGCCTCCTGGGCCTTCCTCAGCTGCCACCTTCCAGGTGGCCTATTTCTTGGCTGCTCCAGGGACTGGCCAAGCTATACCTGAGGTTGTGTGGTGCACCAATCACTGAATGTTGGATTATCTAAGTACCAGATCAGCATCGATAATGATGAGTTTTCTCTTCTTTGATCTCATTCTTCACCAGATCTTTCCATTTTTGGCTTAACCAAAAAGTCTTACCATGCAGGCACACAGAAACATAACATGGTGATGCATCATTGCAAAAAACATCTCTTACATTCAAAGAGACTGGAACTTTTGCTGAACTTCACAGCTGAGTTAATAATATACCCTAAGGTAACTTAAGACTGCTACTGTATACTTGACTTGTTTGTTTAACTTGCCTTTCAGAGAGAAATGTAACAACCAACATTACTTGCTTTGTTTCCCGTGTAGCAGCTTTTACAACCTAAGCTAATGCATAGCTCTAATCTTAGGTTATATACTCTTTCATGCTCCTGACCCATGAGTAATTCATATATATTTGTATGTTATGGTTATAAATGCTGGAAAAAGCTAATAGGTTGGGAGCAACCTTATAAAATAAATATCCACCATAAATGTTGGAAGCAACATGGGTATAGGTTGATAAGTCTGTGTGCAGTGATGTTTGTAGTAGAGCTTGTTATTGGGGTCAGCTGAGTCAGTAAACTTTCATCTCTTGTTAAACTCTTAAACATTTCTGTAAAGCATTCCTTCCCCATGTGGTGCTTACTTTGATATTCAAGAAATGCAGATCAAAAGCCCTTTATTGAGGACACAGACACAGGGACAGACAGATAGACAAGAGAGCATCCAGGAAGGCACAGATTCAGACTCCTACAATGGACAGGTTACTATCAGGAGATGACAGAAGACACAGGGAGAGAGTCACGGAGAATTTAAAATCTGAGCTTTCTCCTGATGAAACTGTTTCAGAAGTAAGTCTGATTTTTTTTTCTTAATGTGATGCCAACACATTTTGGGCACTCTGATGTGTTTACACTGATGCAAATGGCATATATATAACTGTGTGTAATGATGCAGATGGACCCCAGCAGAAGTCCCTATTCAGCTCAGCCTGGATTCTGGGATGGGACCCTAAGCTACTTTCATTCTAGCCATTGGCCTCATGGCAGGGAGTAGCTAAGGTGATGTCAGTTGCATCTGTTGTCCCATTGGCATGACCTAGAACAGAGCTCAGTGTGCGTGTGTGTATGGGTGTGGGGGTATTGATTTCATGAGAAGCCAAGACTGCGTTTTCTTTCTCTCTGGAGAAAGTTGTTGGCTGCTGCCCCTGTGATGGCTAAAGGCCATCATTTTAAAAGTGGAGGATTAATTAGAATAGATTTCTTTAACTCAGGATGCCAGTAAACCTCATGGCCCTCAGCTATTGATTTGATGCAGAACCAGAAACTGTGGGTCCCAAAACATGGCTCAAAAGTTATAGGGATGGGCTTTCAGTGTGTGTGTGTGTGTGTGTGTGTGTGTGTGTGTGTATGTGTGTGTGTGTGTGTGTGTGTGTAAGCTGGAAGTCCACATATAGTGTGTTCATTAATCTCTCCACCTTAATGTTTGAGACTCGTATTTTTTGAGACTCAAAAAACCTGAAGCTTGTCAATTAGCCTAGAATGCCTAGCTAGCAAGCCCCAGGAATCTTCCTGTCTCTGCTTTCTCAGCACTGGGGTTATAAACATTTGCCACAATACCCGGCTTTTACATGGATGCTGGGAATCCAAATTCATGTCTTCATGCTCACACAAGCAAGCACTTTATCCACGGAGCTGTCTTCCCAGTTCCCCTAACCCAAGGGTTCAATTATAACAAAGCAGAAAAATCAGAACCCAAGACTGCATCAGGAGATGAGAGGGGTATGGTTGGAGGGAAATAGCCTGAGAGCCACTGTGAGTCCAGGAAGGAACAGAGTGTCGTTTCCTATGAACACTGTGGCTGGGGAATTGAAAGGGACATTTGTGAACCTTGGAGGCTGAGATGATTGCGAGCAAATTAATAGCTAGATATCAGAGACATTGGTTCTTATGCAGATAATTGAGTTCTGAGGAGAGAGGTCATGGTTCCTTCAACTTCCCTGCCATCTCAGAGTCTACATTATGATAAGCTTCAACTTTTGTCCTCCAGGTAACATCTCCATTTAATTCAATTCAACACACACTTATTAGTGCCACTGTGTTGGTTGGGGGATGGGCATAAAGAGGTCAATGGCAGGTTCCATTCTCTTGAGGATTTGGTGGTCCCTGGGGTGACCATAGTGCATTAATTAATTTTTCTTGTTGCTATGGCAACATATCTTATGAAAGCAGCTTCAGGAAGGAAGTGCTTACTTTGGTTTACAGTTTGAAGATACATCATGGTGGGGAAGGCATGGTGGCAGGAGTGTGAGGCAGGTCACATCACACCTACAGTCAGGAAGCAGAGAGAGAAGAGAGAGAAATGCCAGCGTCAGCTCTTTTCTTTTTTATTCAGACTATGAGCCCAACATCTGAGGTGGTGCCGCCCATGTTCTGGGTGGTCTCCCCTTCTCCATTGACCTTCTTGAAACACTCTTACAGAGGTGTGTTCCATGGTGATTTTGTTCAAGCTGACATTGAAGTTCAACCATTGTGTATTGTCAGAGCATCCCCTCTGACCTGGCACTCCTGTGGGGTGGGGATGGTATTTTCTGAGAGTGGAGGCAGTGAAGTTTCCATGATTGGCGACCTTAAAGTATGTTTTAATTTTTATTTATGTGTATCTCTGTGTGTGTCTTTCATGTGTGTGTGGGTACACACAGAGACAAGAAAAGGGCATCAGGTCTTCCGGAGCTGTAGTTACGGACAGTTGTCAGCTGCCTGATGTGGGTGCTGGGAACCAAACTCCAGTCCTCTGGAGGACAGTAGGAGCTCTTAGCAGTCATTTCTTTAAATTAGATTTTTATTTTAATCATGTTACTTCCCCTCCCCTAACTCCTCCCAGGACCCCCACCCCACCCCCACTTCTCTACCCATCTAACTTCATGTGCTCTCTCTCTCCCTCTCCCTCTCAGAAAACAAAATAAAAACAAAAAGAAACAAACAAAACCCATAAAAATACAAAACTATACTTAGTGAGGGGCCAGGGAGGAGGAGAGGATCTCCCAAGGAAGGGAAATAGAATATAGTGTTATGGAGAGATAAAGGGGAAATTAGAATAGGAAGATCAAATGGGAAGGGAGATAGGAGAGAAAGATAAAGGAGAGAATATGGGGAGGGACAACTAACACTAAAGGTCCATTTGGAAACTTACTACTGTAAAAGATTCCTAAAATATATACATATATGATAGCAGCCATGTTTGAATGTAGTGATCTTTGGCCCAGAATTGCAGAGAAAGCAGCAATCATGAAGAGGCCATGCATAGGGTGTCTTTGGCCTCTGTTCCTGAGTTCTTCTGTGACTGAAGCTTGGTAAAAAAAGAAGAATCAAAGAATAGATAGTGTTTGAGTTGCAGAGGGACTGATGAGCAGGACAGGGAGCTGGATTCTGAGGAGGAGGGGACTGTGGTCAAACAGTGACCCAGGAGGAAGAGATGGGACTAGAGGGGTAAAACGCAAGTGAAGAAGTTACAGTAGTTAGGAGAGAAAAAAAATATATGAGTCAGGGTTGGGGTGGACTGGACAATGGAAAGATAATGGGCACATACTCTCAGACATAAAATTGGGTCTATCATTGCAACTGAGGTCTGAGGCTCAGCGAGTTTGTGAGGTGGAAGGATGGAATACATTAAAAGTGTCTGTAGGTCTGTGGCCCAAATAGGATTGATGTTTTCCTCTGAGTTGTCTCTTGCTACACAACCCCTCTCTCCCCCACCCCATGTGCACCACTCCACGATTTGGATGCTGTAAGTAATGAATCTTGGATCTTGGGATATTGTGGCTCAGAGACAAGCTTGCAAACAGATGGTTGACCAGATGGCTGACCTGGACTAGCAGCTTCAATAGAGCTGGGCAGTTGGGTAGCAAGATAGCATGTGAATACAGTACACTGCCTCTGATTGCAAGGTGAGGATGCACCAGTCACTGTCTCCACAACACCACTACACCTAGCTTGTCCTTTAATGAAAGCTTTCTGGCCTCAGGAGTCTTTGTGGTAATAAAAAAGGAACGTGCCCTCTTTTTAGTGTGCAACCACTGGCTCTCAGGAGCCATTACAACCTTTGTTAGAGGCAGCAAGAAGGGAGTCAGCTCAGAAGCTCTGGGCTGTATCTCAGTTAGCAGACTGCTCACCTTACATGCATGAATCCTTGACTTTGAGCTCCAGAGCCACATAAAGCCAGGCATGGTGATTCACATGCCTATAATCCTCAGGAAGTAGAAGCAGGAGGATCAGAAGTTCAAGGCTATCCTCTGCTACATAGTAAATCTTAGGCCAGCCTAGGCTACATGAAACTGTCTAAAAACAAGCAAACAAAACAAAAGAGTGGCCAGTTTGCAACCCAGCAGCCCTCTCTCTGGAGTCTGATGTCCCCTCCTTACTAGCTTCATGATAACAAGAGGATCCTGTGTCTCAGATTTCTATAACACTGACCCGACACTAACCATTCCCTGCTAGGCATGTTCTGAGTGGGCTGAAGAGACACACATAGGATGTGATGCATTTGTAGATGTTGAGTCAGTGTTTGCTTGATATCTCCACACACAGCTGATGACTGGCTCCATGCAAACTCCCAGAGGACCACTGAGCTCTAAGGAAACCCAGAAAAACTGCCACTCATTGGTCCTCTGATTTCATTTCCAAACCAAGGGTCACTGCAGCATAGCATGCGATGACAACTCAGCATAGAGGGACCTTGGAGATCTCTGGTCTAACATGTTCCTTCTTGGTCACAGGCTGCCAAGTTAATGCATATAGAAAGGTTTGTTGACTGAAAACTACATGCTTTTACTAGCCTCGCCTCCTCTCTCCTCTCTGTCTCCCCTTCTCTGCATGGATGTGTTAAACACACACGGGAAATCCTGTCCAGTCTTGGTATTCCTGTGAATATGGAAGTTAGCTCTTAATCAAACATTTGATGATAAGAAAGGAATGGAGATGGAAGAAATGAGTATTTGGACATGGAAAGGAAGGGGTAAAGTCAATTGGGAACAAGGACCATGTCTGCAGTGTGATCATTGTTTCCTATGAACAGAGGGGACTTGTAAAATCCAAAGAGAGTTGGGCAGTGTGGCACAGAACAGGTGGCTCCTACATTCAAAGGTGAGTCCTGGGATGTGGGTTCTCCTGATGGTTTGCTTGTTGAGGGGTGCCAGCTCCCTCTGAATTGGGACGTCCCCTCCAGGAGGGAGTCAGAGGCTCCTAAGTCTCAGGAGGTCAACAAATATCACATGTCTTGGAAAACTGCCACATTCAAGATTCTCCAAGGCCCCTCTCCATCTTACATATGCAGTTAACAACTGCTTGAGGAGGAGACTGAGCCGTCAAGCTGCAAAGCAGGGACTCTTAGATCCGTGAAACTGCCTGCAAGCTTAGCAGAGAGCTCTAGGGGCGTCGCTTCCATGAGTTGCCACCTGTGTTGGGGTGGGCCTTACAATGATGCAGCTGCATTTGAGTCATCCCTGTTACCCTTAGTGACTCATGCAAACCCACTGGTTCATCAAGGTGGACTTTGGTGCAACTGTAGCTTCTGGCATGGGTAGACATGTATTGCATCTCCCCAGGGAAAGTCTCTCATGCACCTGTCTTCCCTGTGCACACCTGGAGTTCTCTGGTCTGGGGGTAGGGAGATGCTAAAGAGACCTGAAAAGTCCTCACATCCTGGGAATTAATGAATCACAGGAAGGGAAGAAGGAAGGGTGAGTCCATTCAGTCTATTTAAAAATCCACGCTGCAAGAAGAACTTCAACAAAGACCAGCATCTTGGAGTGACTCAGACCTGGTCTGATGTAACAGCCAGAGGTGTTTGAGTAGCCTGGGTTTCCCCACTCCAGAGAGGCAATCATAAGAGGCCTTATAAGGCTTCAAGATTGACCTGATCAGCATCAGCATCACCCACTGTGTGGCAAGGACTCCGGTAATAAGAACAATAGCATTACAGTAGAAGTCTGGGCTGTCCAAAATGCTTTTTGAAACAGCATTTTGGATAGTGGAATTTTCCATGAAGCTGAGGATTTTTCCATTTGAATAGAGACTCTAGTCTTTGTATTTTAGACAGATGGGATCAATATCACATTCCTTATTTTCCTGGAGAGAAGAAGTAGGGGCTGGTTGTTATTCTGTGCCATGAATCTGCTGTTCCCAGGGGGTTAGTCAACCACACTGCTTTGCCCTAGACCAAGTGAGGGAAGCTTCCAGATAAGTGAGTTTGCTGCTTGCTCTTCAGTTTTTCTGATTCCTCCAGAGGCCAGGCATCTCTGCTCCTAATTTTTCTCTTTCTTTTTGTTCTTTGTTGTGTGTATGTGTGCATACATGTATGCACTTGTGTGTGGAAGTGTACATGCAAGTGTATGCACATGTGTGGAGACCAGTGATCCACAGGAATCTTCCTCCATTGTGGGAGTCTGACAGAGTCCAGCTCCAACCTGCTCCCACCTTTCGAATGGTTCTTGGGTGAAGGAGAGAACGAGGAAATATTAGGTGGAAAGATAGAAAGAGACCATAGGAAAAAGAGACACAGGGATAGCTTGAGGAGGGCCCTGGGTCAATACCCAGTTGCCCAGAGCTGTATTCAAAAGGGCTTTTTATAATATGCCAAGGGGAGAGGCAAAAGACCTCCCCTTTGCAAGATTAAAGCATACTGTACAGCCAAGTATAGACCCTTTCAAACACCTGGTAAACATGCCTGTGGCCAAATCATCCCATTATGTAGCCATGCTGAGTAAAGCAAGCCCAGATTCTCTGACCCTGAGTAAGGTCTCACTAGGGAAGCCTCTGTGGACCACCACACTCCATCCTCACTTTTTCCTTTAATTAATATTGTTACATGTAGCCTTACATGTGAATATGTATAAATAGAACCTGTTGAGGTCATTAGCATTGTTCATATGTGTGTTTATAGGGCTAACTATGTGGTATTGGATAACCAATCAAGGGGCTAACTCCCTTTAAATACCATTTTCCCATTTCCTTCCCTCCCTCCACCTACCCCTATATACTCCTCTTTGGTCTCTTTCAAATTTATGACCCTTTCACTAATTGTTGTTTATTACTCCCAAGATGTAAGTGTTACCATTGTACCTTTGGGGATATCTTGTTCTGCTGGTCAACTACAAAATATCTCAACAGTGTTCAATGGCCTTAGAAATTAGGGAAAGGAAAATTGAAACAGCTTTGAGATCTCATCTCACCCCATCAGAATGACTAAGGTCAAGAAAGCAATTGACAAGAAATGTTGGTGAGGATGTGGGAAAAGGAAGCCCCTCACTCATTGATGGTAGGATTGTGAACTGGTACAGCCATTCTGGAAATCCGTGTAGAGAACTCTCCAAAAACTAAAAATAGGTTTACTGCATGACCCAGCCGTACCACTCCTTGGCATATGCCCAATGGACTTGGCATCCTGCTCCACAGATACTTGCTCAGCCATGTTCATTGCTGCTCTATTCACAATAGTTTGGAAAAGGAAACAACCTAAATGTCCTTCAACTGATGAATGGACAGTGAAAATGTGGTGCACATACACTATGGAACACTATTCAGCTGTAAAATGAAATCATGAAAATTTCAGGTAAATGGAAGCAACTAGAAATAATATTATATTGAATGAGGTAATTGGGACCCAGAAAGACAAGGGCCCAGTATTGTCTCTTTTTTGTGGTTTCTAGCTCTAAATATTTAGATGTAAATGTGAAAAGGGATGGGGTTAGGGAAGGAGCTCTAGAGAGAGGGATAGCAGGGTGATAAAAAGAGGAAATGGGAAAAATGAGGTCAGGGGAGTGACTTTAACTGGGGATAAGAGAGAGATAAATAACACTGAGGATGCTTGAAAAAACTATATGGACTAATTATTTTATGATTATCTAAAACCACATATAAATGTATCTTTATACATATATGTATACTTTAAATGAAGTTACATCAGGGATATGCTCCCTTTTGAAGGCTGAAGACTATCCAATAAAACCTCAGCACCAAGCATGGGAAGCTTCCTATTGAGTAAATTGGTCAGGGGAGTCCAAGAGACTCCCCAAAACAATATAGGCTATTGTTGTTGTTCTTGGTTGCCTCCCTGGATTTGAAGGTAAGACCTTATTGCTGAAGACACCATGCACTTTGGACACAGGACTTGGAGAACTCAAGCTGGGACTACCCCAATACATTTGAATCAGGGCCTCCAATGTGCAGAAGCTTGAAGCTCAGCTAGGCTGGGAGCTTTCTCTGTTTCCTTCCCAGTACTGATTGCAGGCATTCTCTGTCTCTGTCTCTGCCTCTCTGTTTCTTTCTCTCTCTGTGTCTCCCATCCATCCATCCATCCATCCATCCATCCATCTCTATCTATCTATCTATCTATCTATCTATCTATCTATCTATCAATCAATCAATCAAGAGATTAGGCTCTTGAAAATACCTCTGCAAAACAGAACAGAGTGGTGGTTTCTTTTTCTTTAGAAGTCAACCTTTTGTGTTCCCATACCTGGTTGTGTCAGTGGCTGCAGCCAGGGTCCACCAGATCTTCCAAGAATCTCTGCCTCCTCCATCCTGGGGCCTCTGCTCCCCCCACAGTCCTTAGCACAGATCTATGACCCAGGGAGCCCACAAAGCTTGTTTTTCTAGGTGTATGGTCCACAGGAAAGGGTGGACTTTCAGACTTGCCTGAGTATTTTCAAATTCTTACATTTTGTGTATCCGTCTGGCCTGTCTTCACTCCATAAGCATCTCTGTCCTCACTGGTATACAGGCACCACCAACACAGGGCAGGCAAGTTTCTTGCCCAGTGTCTGTTCAGTTCAGCATGCAGACAGACCTGCCAGAGGAGTGGTGCTTCTCACGTATAAGCTCCTTCCTTTGCTCTGCCAGTGGTAACCTAGGGATGTGCCTCTTGAATATAACATCATATACAGACTTGCTCCAAAGAGATCCTGTGTAGCTCATTTCAGAGAGTTCCTGAGAAGAGAAAGGCCCAGGCGAGTGCAGGATGCTTCTGATCTCTGTGTCTTCCCACAGCATCCTGCATCCTGCATCCTGTATCTTGCTTTCTCCCCTCCTTTTAGTCAGTTGCTCTCCTGTTCTTTGACTTTAGAACCATCCCCACAAGCCTATGATTGACATAAGCTCTTATAAATGGAACAAGAGCCTGAGTGGGTGCAGGACCCAGGCTGGGAGGAGTCTGCAGTATAATGTATGTCTATGCAATTGTGCCTCTGTCCTGGTACTGTGGGTGTGTGCCAGCTCCCTTCCTGTGTCACCAGCACACAACACTCTGCAGGAAGGTGCCCACAGCACAGGTGAGGACACAGAGTTGGAGGCGGCCCCTCTGTAGCTCCTTCTCTTCACAAAGTGTCTAGCCAGATGAGATGCTTTCTGAGGACAGGGGCCATGTCTTGTGGGACCATTCGATGATTCTATTGTCTTTAGAAGCTTGTTCCTGGCTGGCTGGCTGAGTGTATCTGAAAATTCCCACAGATGCCAAAGTCTTCTCCACTTTCCCCCTGGTGTCTTGTCCTCCTGTTCATTGGTGGTCTCAGCTAGGGGAGGTGTGAATGGACTCCAGCTGCTCTCTCTTGCTTTTCTTAATGCAGGCTGACAGGTGAGTGCCCGTCTTTTGATGACTTGTTCACTTATTCAAATGCCTTTACTGAAAATTCTCCTAGATGTCTGGCCCTGTGCCAGGCTCGGGGAAGATGACAGCGACTGTCTTGGTTAGTGTTTCTATTGCTGTGGTGAAATATCATGACCACAAACAACTTGGGGAGGAAAGGTTTTATTGCAGCTTACAACTCTCAGGCTGTATTCCATCGCTGAGGGAAGTCAGGACAGGAACTCAAACAGGGCACCAGCCAGGAGGTGGGAACTGATACAGAGGCCATGGAGAAAAGCTGCTTGCTGACTTGTTCCTCATGGCTTGCTTAGCCTGCTTTCTTATATAGAACCCAGAACCAACAGGGCAGGGGTGGCATCATCCACAATGGGCTGGACCCTCCTCTATCAATCACTAGTTAAGAAAACGTAATACACACCTGCCTGCAGCCTGATTTTGTGGAGGCATAGTCTCCATTGAGAGTCCCTTTTCCCCAAATAATTCTAGCTTATGTCAAATTGATATAAAAGTAGCCATCCCAGTGATTATGGTACATTCTCATAATAAGAATGCCCAAATAAATGAGGTACATAGGTGGTATGATGGAAATGTCTTGATCATGTCAATTGATGTGGTGATATTGCGTTTCCCCAAAATATTGTGCACCCTAATAAATTTATCTGGGGTCAGAGAATGGAACAGCCACTAGACAGACACAAAGGCCAGAAAATGGTGGCACTCACACCTTTAATCCTAGCATTCCAGAGGCAGAAATCCCTCAGGATCTCTGAGTTCAAGGCCACATTAGAAATAGCCAGGCAGGGTAACACACACCTTTAATCCCAAGAAATGAGCCTTTAATCCCAGGGAGTGATGGCAGATAGCAGAAAGGTATATAAGGCAAGAGGACCAGAAACTAGCAGCATTTGGCTAGTTAAGCTTTTAGGCTTTGAGCAGCTGAGATTCATTTGAATGAGGACTCAGAAGTTGCAGTCTGAGGAAACAGGATCAGCTGAGGAACTGGCAAGGTGAGGAAGCTGTGGTTTGTTCTGTTTCTCTGATCTTCCAGCATTCACCCCAATAGCTAGCCTCAGGTTTGATTTTATTAATTAGAACCTTTAAGATTCCTGCTACAAATTGATATGGGAGGTATCATTCCCTAGGTTTGGGTCCTGGACTGTGCGAGGGTGGAGAAGGTAAGCTAAGCACTAACCGTGCCTGCATTCATTCTTTCTGCTCTTGGTGGATGAGAACCCACTAGTGGCTTTAAGTTTCTGGCTCCTTGATTTCCCTTTAAAGGATAGATCACAACCTGGAGTTGTAAGTTAAAACAAACCCTTACTTCCCCAAGTTGCTTTGGCCAGGGTGTTTTATCACAGAGACAGGAATGAGACCAGAACAGATGCGTGCTGAGAAAGCAGGGCTGCTGGGCTGAGAACATGACCAGCATGACTTGGACTAGGAACAGGATCATTTCTGAGAGAAGAAATGTAGAGAGAGAAACTTCAACAGCGCACCAGGAAGGCCTGAGTAGGACAGGATCATGACGTCCTGATTTCAACTCCAGTTTTCTATTATTGCAGCACAGGTAAACTTCAGAAAACTCTCCAGGCATCACTTCACAGACTGAGATACTGGACTGCTGTGAAAGTAGAATTGTAACAATGCTGGACATGAATCTATAGAACTGGTGGCAGCTTCATAACACTCCCATGCTCATTTTCCTGGTCTCTAGGTCATCAGACCCCTATTTGATTCAGTTTTTGAGACAGCATCTCACTATGTAGCCCAGGTGGCGCTGAACTTGCCGTCTTCCTGCCTCAGCCTCTCATAGTTTGGGATTACAGGCATGTGCTAGCATACCTGGGTAGGTCTATTAATGTTCATTGTTGTGCATACTAGGTGTACTCCCACCTAAACACAAGAAGCACAAACCAGTGAGCATGATTAAAAAGTTAGCATTCATTTGAACTAATATATTCTTTATCAAATATCTCATAAAGTTATTCTGAAGTTGTAATTTGAATTACACTAAAAACAGGGTGAAAGCTGGGCATGTGGTATGCACCTGCAATGCCAGCATGTGTGATCTTGAGACAGGAGGATGGCAAGTTCAAGGCCTACCTGAGCTATATAGCAAGAGCCTATTTGACAAACATCAAGGCTTGAGAGGTGGCTCAGTGGTTAAGAACACTTTCAGAAGAGTTGAACAGGATTCCTAGATATGGTGGGTGGTTCACAACTGCCTGTAACTCCAGCTGCAGGGGAGCTGGTGCCCTCTTCTGGCCTCTGCAGGCACCACATTCATGTGCATATAACTACGCACAGATACATAATTAAGAGAAATCTTTTACATTATTGCAAATATAAGTTAATTGGTCCATCAATTTAATTTTTATTTCCTCAAATTTTTCTTTATGTTTTCAAATGACGGTATTATACTCTTCTGTTCTCTAGTTCCTAGACATTTCATTGCCTTTTTGTATCAATTCATTTGTGCGTGCATGTGCGTGCGTGTGTGTGTGTGTGTGTGTGTGTGTGTGTGTGTGTTGCTCTTGTTGGTACTGACTGATGGGGACACATGACCTTCATTCTGTACATTTGTCTTAAGTCTGAAAAATACTGAATTTTATTTATTTATTATTATTATTATTATTAATTTTGCTAATTTGTTTCAGGATTCTGCTGGCTGGCTTTCTAACACCAGTTATCATGTTTATATGGTGGTTTGAAGGAGAAATATCTCCCATAGGCTCACATACTTGAACACTCTATCTCCAGTTGGTGGTGCCCTTTGGGAAGGTTAAGAAAACTTTAGGAGGTGGAGCCTTGCAGCAGGAAGTGTGTCACTGGGGGTGGGCTTTGAAAGTTAATAACCTGGCTGTATTTCCTGTTTTCTCTCATACTCTGTTGTCATGCCTGCCTCACTGTGCGAGGCTGTGTCCCTCTGGAGCTGTGAGACCAAATAAACCTTTTCTTCTATAAGTTGCTTTTCTCAGGGAATTTTATGACAGCAGCAGAAAACTAGCACCATCTCCTAACCATATTAATAATATTATTCTGTGTTATGCTTTTACTTTTACTGTCATTGCATTGGGCAGAGTGTTCAGATCATTTTGAATGGCAGTGGAAGTCGACGAAATCTTAGCTTATTCACGACTGGAGGCGGGGACCATTTGAAGGAAGTATACTCAGGGGACTTTCATTAATAGAATATTGTATGAGACAAGGGTATATGGGACACAGATTTTGTGAAGTTAAAATTTCACAACTCCAATCTTGGTCTCAACAATTCATGTTCCCACAGTCCCTCCTCCTCAACAACTGGACACACGGAGCTCCACCTGGGGCCTGGCTGAGGATCTCTGCATCCACTTCCATCAGTCACTGGATGAGAGTTCCAGCCCGACCGTCAGAGTATTTGGCCATCTGATCACCAGACTAGGTCAGATCAGGCTTTCTCTTGACCACTGCCAGCAGTCTACAGAGGATGCATCACTGTGGACCTCAGGGGACCTCTCCAGCACTCTGCCCACTCCTGCTCTCATGTGGTCCTCATCCATCATGGTCTACCATTCCTTGTTCTCCCTTTCTGTTCCTGTTCCTGCTGAGATCTCCTGCTCCCCCAAGCCTCCCTTCCCTCAAACCTTGCCCTTCATTTCTCCCACTCTCATCCAGGTTGTTCATGTAGGTCTCATCCATTTCTCTGTCGTTGGGTGATCCCTGTGTCTTTCCTAGGGTCCCATTTCACATGAATTGTGAACCAAAGGCTGTGGAGCCCCCAGCTGGATCAGGCCCTCTGGATAAGTGAGACAGTTGAGTGGCTTGGACTGTTTGGGAGGCATCCAGGCTGTGGGACCAGGACCTGTCCTTAGTGCATGAGCTGGCTGTTTGGAACCTGGGGCTTACACAGGGACACTTTGCTCAGCCTGGAAGGAGGGGACTGGACCTGCCTGGACTGAATCTGCCAGGGTTAAATGAATCCCCAGGGGAATCTTGGCCCTGGAGGAGATGGTAATGGAGGGGAGGGGTTGTGGGGAAGGGGGGGGTAGGGGCGGGAGGGGGGAGGACAGGGGAACCCATGGCTGATGTGTAAAATTAAAACACAAATATAATAAAAAAAGGGGAAAAAATTTCACAACTCCCAACTTTCTGAAAGATTTTTACAGTTAGATGTTGAGATTTTGGGAAATTGGTTCTTTATTGAGATGACTGCCTTTTCTCCCTTTCGTCTATGATTTCAGGAAATTAATATGGATTTTTTATTCTGATGCTAAGCCATGCTTTCTCCACTTCAACAGTTCTTGGTCATAGTAAATGTTGGAGATCACGTTAAATACTAACAATTTCCTGAGGATCTTTGTGTGTGTGCTTGAGTGAATATGCGTACAGTTGTTTCTAACTTGTAATGTTCTTCCTTAGCCTTTGACAAAACTTGTATAACTTACATAACCAAAACTGTCTGAAAAGCATTCCTGCATTTGTGTGGGAATTGTGATGTCTTTCCTAGAAGTTTGAACTCCTGTGTAGCACATCAGGTTTTCTGCAGAAGAAGAAAGAATATTTATCATCCAAATTTCTTTAATAACTAGATAACTTGATTGTAGTTCTCTTCTCTATCAGCTTGATATTTACATATTACATATCTACTTACATATTTTACTTTGGTTTTCCTATTTTTTAAGAAGGTGAAATAATACATATCTCCGTTAAAATTACATTCATTTAAAAATTTCAGTTGTCGCTCATTAACAACTGTCATTTGAAAACTTGCATACTATCTTTTACATCTTGTAATCATTCAGTTTTAGAAATTAAGACCCATTTTGTTAGTTTTGAAGACTTCATAATTCAGGCTTATTCATTTGTGGTATCATCTTTTCTTCCTTTGAATCACTGCTAGCTCATTCAAAAATAAAATCTACCCTGTTACCTCATGTTGTATCTGATGCTCTTCGTTATTTTCTTTAGTTAAACCTTAGCTTGCTTGTATTTAGTTTTTCTTACTTTCTATCAATTACCTTTGATGGTATAGCTTAGCCTTCAATGCAACTTAAGCCACTTTCCATAAATTTGGATCTTTTATTTTTACTGATTTTCAACTCTAAGTGCTTTATTATTGTCCTCAAGAATTTTTAATCCAAGGATTCAATAGTCATTTTTTCTTTCATAGTCTGTGGATCTATGCACTATTACACTGTACTTAAAAAGGACCAATTCTGCTCTTTCCAGAGAACATCATCCATAGGATACCAACTCAGGATTTTTCAGAGTCTTCCTTTGTGTTCTTTATGTCAATGCCCCTGAGTGCTCATGAGCACAGGTGTTCATTTGGTGTGTATAATGCATTTGACTTAACTTATTTATTAGTTGTGTTCAAGAAATGACTATGTCTTTGTTTAGTTTAGTTTTGTTCCTCTGACACCAGCTCTCTTATTTCTTCTTATAATTCCAAATACTTTATGAAGCCTTTTTCCAGGCAATAGGGCTGTTTCATCACATGGAACCTTGAGCAAGAGTCCAGTTTAAGGGCAGAAGAAGCAGATGTGTCCTGCCTCAAGAGGGAAGATGAAGAACCTTCCTTATCCTTTTCCTCATTCTTTAGGCACCTCCCCAAAACTCTGCAGATTTCTAGCCTATTGTGGAGCAGCGTTTGAAACCCCCTGGGAAAGTGAGGGTGGAGGTAGGTGGATTTCAAGTCAGTCCCACCACCTGTCCTTGTAGTAATTTCTCCCCTTTAGCCAAAATTTTCTTTCTCTTCGTAAGTAAGAAGGTTAAGGCAGAGTCTTCTGAAATGTTTTACAGATGCCAAGTTCTGTCATACTAAGTGATTATTGGGCACCTGCTAAGCACTCAGCACTAAAATCATAGTGGCTTATGTTTTTAGCACTAATAATCTTTATGTTATCAGCTGGTTTTCTACTATGATCTTATTTTATCCCTAAACTAGTGGTCAGAGAGGAATATGGATGGGACTTTACCCAGAGACCTCCTATCTCCAGTTTGTTTGAAGTACTGATTAGAACAGAGACTAAAAAACCCTTAATAGTCAAGCTATGGGGTTTGGAGATTGGTCTGAAATCCCATCCTTGCAACTCATTTAACCCCTTCCGAGGACAAGATCCATCTTCTCCTGTAAGGTGGTGATGTTGCTGATGGGCAGGCCACAGAGTAGGTGGTTAGCAAGCTGGCTACAAGATGGCTCAGGCATCCATGGATATGAGAACCCTGGCTTTGGTTTCAATGTTTGTGCACCTCTTCCTGGGGTCTGAGGGCAGCAGAGAAAAAGACAGAAAAAGCCTGCAGATGTGGTGGGTGTGCCCATGGCATCACCATGCCATCTCATTGCACAGTCCCTGAGAGATTCTGGGCAATGTGTGACCTGCTTATAATTAATGAATAGTTGGGTAATGGGTCTGAGTGACTCATCAGCCAGAAAAGAGGGATCCAGCTCTCCCACATTTAGTTTAATTGAAACTATAAAACATTTATTACTTTGGGCACAGGACAGTAACTTGGGTTTTTAAATATCATAGTGATGATTTCAGCCATTTCCAAAAGGGGAAATGAGATTGGAGAGAGGCAAGGCAAGAACAAAAAGGCTGTGGCCATGCCCCTCCACCTCTCATGGCCCCCTGACTGTGAGATGGGAGATACACAATGATCCAGTCCAGCACCTCCCATCCCAGGTACTGACATGATGAGAGGAGCAGTTGTAGATGAAGCCCTTTTGTGTTGCCTGGTCCACATTCATGTGCAGGCTACACACTATGCTAGCTGCTGGTCCTCTACTCACTGGAGGTCCCCAGGGAGTAAGGAGTGGAGTAGGGATGTGACTCCTAGTCCATCTTACTGCAGATGCTGGCCCTTCTTTCACACATTGCCATCTCCTTCAGTTTCTCTTCCTGCTGTACTGTTGCACGGTATTTTAGGGAGTAGGTTGTTCTCAGTCTTCAAGAAATCTATGAGCAGGCTAAAGAGTTGGCTTAGTGAATGAGTGCTTGCCGCATAAGCATGAGGACCTGAGTTTGAATCCCTACCACCCGCGTAAAAAGCTGGACCTATAATTTCAATACTGTGGGGATGGAGATAGGAGCATCCCTTGGGCTTGCTGACTTCCAGACTAGCTCCAGTTTCAGTGAGAGACACTGTATCAAGGGCACAGAGATTGATGGCACAGGACACCTGATGTCCTCCTCTGGCCTATGGACATGAACATGGGTTTCATGCATTCACACTTTCATACACATGGGCATGCATCAGACACACAAAGGCTGTATTCAACTATTCCCTGAAAGTTTACATACCTTGTAATTAAAAAAAAAAGTACTTATTCTGTTTTGTGTTCATGAGTGTTTGCCTGCATGTGTGTGAGTGTACCACATGCATACAGTACCTGCTGAGGCCAGAAGGTGCCAGAGCCCCTGAAACTGGAGTGACAGATGCTGGTAAACCACCACGTAGGTTCTAGGAATCAACCGTGGGGCTTCTGAAAGAGCTTTGAGTGCTCTTAGCCTCTGAACCATCTCTCCAGTCCCCACACATTGTAATTTAGGGAACTAGATTTGAATGTATGAGGTTTGGGAGTAGAAGGAATGTAGCACGAATTGTTAGAAGGTCTTATTAATATGAACAAACACAACCAGGTATTGGGGTGAATTCTGAAAGATCAGAGAAGCAGAACAAGCCACAGCCACCTTACCTCACCAATTCCTCAGCTGATCCTGTTTCCTCATCCAAATGGATCTCAGCTGAACTGCTGCTCAACTGCCTAAAAGCTTAACCAGCTAGTTCCTGGTCCTCATGCCTTATACACCTTTTTGCTTCCTGCCATCACTTCCTGGGATTAAAGGCGTGTGTCACCATGCCTGGCTGTTTCCAGTGTGGCTTTGAACTCACAGAGATCCAGATGGATCTCTGCCTCTGGAATGCTAGGATTAATGGCATGTGCTACCACTGCCTAACTTCTATGTTTAATATTGTGGCTGTTCTGTTCTCTGATCCCCAGATAAGTTTATTGGGGTGCACAATATATCAAACACAAAGGAAGATACCAGTTATCATTTGTTTAACTTTCTTGCTGTCTCCTTATTCTCTTTTGTTTTTGTTTTTATTTTGTACTCAGTTTACAGTATGTGCATGTGGTACTGTGTCTCTTTATTCCTTCATATTTTAGGCAAATCAACATTTCCAAAGTCATTCAAATCCTTCCAGTTTCTTGTTTCCCCTCCCTTTTCTCTTTGTTTTTGTCTTGTTCGGAGATAGGGTCTTAATATGTAGCCCAGGATATACTCAAACCTACCATCCTTCTGCCCCAGCCTTCTGACTGCTGTGATTAAAGGCATGTATCATCATGTCTAACTTGGATCATTATTTATTTGTTTTGAGAAAGATGGATGACCTCGGACTTCTGATCCTCCTGCCTCCACCTCCCGAGTGGTGGGTAAGCAATCACACCAGATGTATGTGGTGCTGGGGATCAACCCACAGCTTTGCAGACCTAGGCAAACAGTCTAGCAACTGAGCTATGCTACTGACTCCTCAATTTTCTGTTTGCTTTATGGTATGTAAATTGAACCCAGAACCCTGTGTATGTTAAGCAAGTGCTCTTCTCAGGACCTAACTGCTGGCTTTTAATCTTAGTCAAGTGCTTCAGCACACATAGACACTGCCACTTCCCTAAGCAATCCCTCATGGTCATACACTGAAGTGACTCCCAGTGATATTCCTTCGATCCTTTGATAGCCATGTGCATATTTTATCTGCAAGGAAAAAGCTGAAGTTTGCATCATCCCCCAGCCTTTCTTGGGGTCAGAGAGCTGGCTGGCGCCCCTGTCTTTAGGAGTTCTAAGCAATGTCTTTCCTCCAACAGCAACAGACGTGTGTAGAAAGTCAACTTCATTTTCCTTAATTAATCCTGTCTTTGGGGGCAATTATTGCAAAGTAGGCAGAGTGGGCCCAGAAAGGGAAGTAGGAATTGAGCTTGTATCTCCAGGTAGCTGATCCTGGTCCACATCTTTCATGCAGAATTAATTAAAAAGCTGATGCTGGTGCCCAGAGAAGGGTCTGCTGCAGCATGCTTCCTGGAGATAGACTCGAGATTTCTAATGAAGCCCCATGCTAGAACAACAATAACCAAGCCAACGTCACCCTGGTTTTCAAGATGGAATATATGAAAACACAAAGGTGCTGTGTGTGCTGTGTGGTGCTGGGTTCTCTCATTAGATTTTTGTTGTTGTTTTGTGTTTCCAGCAGGACGTTCTACATGAGCTTTTGTTCTTGTGCTCTTGCCTCAGCCTCTCTAATTTCAGAATTATGATAGGTATGTAATTCTATGTCTGGTCATTATTTTACTTAAACATTTAAAAAAAAATCTTGTGTGTTTGTGTGTTCATGCAACAGCACACACACACACACACACACACACACACACACACACACACACACACACACACAGAAACTAGAGGACAATTTCCAGGAATCAGTTCTCATCTTCTACCATGTAGATCCACACAATCCAAACCTAGGTCATCGGCCTTGGCAGCAAGCACCTTTACCCACTGATTAGTCCTAAAAATATTATTTTTGCAGAAGTTTCTTTTTGGAGGTTGTACTTGATTTTAGCTGTAGGTAACTGAGTACTCAATGAGGCTTAATGAAAAAGGCATTTGAGGGCTGTGGATGCTATTCAGTTGGAAGAGTGCTTGCCTAGTGCATGGGGGACCCTGGGCTCCATCTCTAGCTGTGCAAAAGCCAGATGTGATGGAACATTCATGTGCAGCCTTGAAGCAGTAGAGATTAACCTCATTCTAATCCACATTTAGACCCCACCCACCTTCCATCATCAGCTTTTGTTAAAAAGATAATTGACAACAAAATATGAAATGATGCCGGGTGGTGGTGGCTCACGCCTGTAATCCCAGCACTTGGGAGGCAGAGGCAGATGGATCCCTGTGAGTTCGAGGCCAACCTGGTTTACAGAGCTAGTCCAGGACAGGCTCCAAAAGCTACAGAGAAACCCTGTCTCAAACAAACAAACAAACAAACAAACAAAAATATGAAATGATTCTCATACAAAAATGAACATGTATTGAATATTTTTATTTAATTTACTTAATATGTGAGATCACAAACAGTTCACAGGAGACTCAGACAGTGTGTTTAACCATGGACTGTACCTAGAGAACACATGGGGATGGGACTAGTAGCTTGCACAAGGTAGGGGGCATTGTCTCACTTCAGAGTTCACTAGTCTGTCTGTAGATGTTAACTATTTTGCATGGACATCAGAAATGTCCTAGTTTGCTTTAACTGTCAACTTTACACAACCTAGAAATGCCTGAGAAGGAAATTTCATTTGAGGTATTACACAGATCAAATTGACTTGTGGGCATGTCTGTGGGGGAGTGTCTTAATTGTTAACTGATGTAGGAAGGGTCCATCCCACTGTGGGTGGCACCATTCCCTGGTCAGGTGGTGCTGGGGGGCAGTGAGAAAGCTGGATGAGCACGTGTGAGTGAGCCAGCAGCATTCCTCCATGGTTTCCAGCTCAAGTTCCTTCTTGACGTCCTGTTCCACCTTCCCTCAGGGATAAACTGTGACCTGGAAGTATAAGCCATGGAATGTCTTTTTTTTTTCTTTCTTTCTAGAAATGCTTTTTAAGGTTTGCATTTACAATTCAACCTGTAACCAAGTTAATAATGACCCTTGAGGTCTTTTATAACTATGTTCCCATTCTGCTAACATACTATGTATCCCACCTGTTCAGAATGAACTGACTTTTAAGAGAAACGTAACCAAACTTACAGCATTTAGAGCACCCCAATCATGTTCCTTATTTTTCCTTTGTGACCCATTCATGGCCCTGATTCAGAACAATGTGTGTTCATATGCATGTGAGATGACCTAAGACCATGCTCTGGAAGCAGCCTGGTGCGGGAAAGCGATGCTCTCCCTCCAAATATGTTAGAAACAACACCTGGGGACCCAGTAATAACATGTTTGTGGCTTTGTGTGCTGTTCTGAACCAGAGGGCCAGAAAAACAATCTTCTCCTTTATGAGACTCTTGTAAAAGACCGATTGAGACAAAAGTTCCTCATTCCTGTTGTTACCATGTTTGCCGTGCTGTTCACTCTATAAGGAAGATGGCCTTTGTTCAGGAATACTTCTCAGAGTAGGTGCTCTCAGAAAAGAACAGGAGAGACTGAAGCTTTTCTGATTACATCAGACTCACTCTTGGGCACTTAACAGTAGTAATTATCTTTCTTCGTTTGTGCAGCATCTCCACAATAAGCAAGATAAACCCTTTCCTCCTGCTGAGTTGCTTTCTGTCTGAATGTTTTACCAATACAACAGCATTAAACTGGGACAAGTATCTACCAGCTTACCACATTCTGAAATTGCTCCCCAGCTCATCTACTCCATGAAAGATGGTGCTGTGCAGAAGGCTAGCAATACCATGTAGCCAACACATCTGCTTCTGAGGCTCCTGGCCCTGCCTGAGTGCCTCTCAGACATGGCCCCCTCTTCTTCATGGTGTTCCATAGCTTTCTGCTTCCTTTGGATTTGACTTATGATCCACTGCTTCAAGAAAGTCTTCACTGATTGGTGCAAATCGCTCTGCTTGAATGCAGAAGACTCCATGGAAGTTGTGGTGGAGATGTCCCTACAATGTGGCTGGAGTGAGTGCCTGAGTGGAAGCCTTTCTCCCTCCAGTCTGTGCCTGGGCTCAGGTCCTGCTGATTAAATGGCCTTGAAGACTTGGATTGAGTCCATCTGCAAAGTGATGGAGCTCCCTACACAGATTGGATGGTTCCTGAGAGCGGAGGAAGGTGTTTCCTTTATCCCCTTCATCAGCATCAAGGGGACAAGGCAGGCTCTGTCACCAATGGCTTCCCTATCCTGGACTGCTGGGATTGGCTGTCTTGGATTTTAGCATCCCATGCTCTGTGTGCCATATGCAGATAGCGTTGTTCCTGAGAGGACTGACAGCAAGAATAAGCAGCTGCTGTGTTGTGGATCCCATCTCAGGGTATAAAGATACCTGGTGTGGTAGATGTCAGAGGGGAAAATATCTTGGCCCTGTGGGCCCAACGCAGCAGCTGTCAGCGCAGCAAATGAAGGCCTGAAGGCACCTCTGAGGGGCTGCCTGCCAATGCCTCTGTGTCCAGAACTGCAGATGCTAACCTGGTTGGGACAGCACCAGAAGCAGGCAGAAGGGCTTGGCTTTGCCAGCCCAGAGTGTGCCCATTCTCCCCTCCGAGCACACACAGTGTCCGACTAAGGGGATCTATCAAGATAGCCATCCAGCTTTTCTGATCAGGCCTCCTGGAACTCTCCAGGCTCACCTCTTTCTCCTCTTACTCTGTTTACAGTTCTTGAGCCAAGACATTGCTGTTGCCAGCATCGCCTTTTGACCCCAAGTCTGTTTGTCTATTGCATTTCCCTGCTTCGGCATGTTCTCACCTATGTGTTTTGGTAACTCAATTATCCCATCAAGAGTCTAGCCCTTCATTCATCAGGTAAATGCTTCTGGGGCAGAGAGCACCTACATGAAACCTGGGAGCAATGTGCTGGAGTCACAGGGATTAACTATAGACTGGTAAGCCACAGAGGGAGAGATGGAAGCCAGAGAGACTCAGGTGGGCCCTTTGGTAGGTTGGAGGAGCTGGGAGGGTCTCTCTGAGGTGGTAGCTTTTATCTGGAGATCTGATAGACGCTTCATACCCCCCTGCTGTGTAATTAGGGTTCAGTCAGTGCAAGGGCACATTCCAGGAGACATCTGATTTGAGAGGCTGTGTGGCTTCTGTAGAAGGGGTGTGTGTGTGTGTGTGTGTGTGTGTGTGTGTGTGTGACAGAGAGAGAGACAGAGAGAGAGACAGAGAGAGAGACAAAGAGGGAGGGAGAGAAAAGGAGGGATAGAGACAGTCTAGAGAGGGAATCAGAGGATCATTGTGTGGGAACCACCTTAGATGTCTTTGTTTGGAGTATGGAGGATTTTAAAAGGGCCTTTTGTTCGTTTGTTTGTTTTTTGAGACAGGGTTTCTCTGCAGCTTTGATGTCTTTCATGGATCTCACTCTGCAGACCAGGCTGGACTCGAACTCACAGAGATCTGCCTGGCTCTGCCTACCGAGGGCTGGGATTAAAGGTGTGCACTACCACTGCCTGGCTTCTAGAAGGGTCTTTAAAAAAATTTTTTTTTAAAATTATATAATTAACTTAATTTCACGTATCAGCCACGGATTCCTCTGCACTCCATCCTCCCCCCCCCCCAGCCCTCCCCGCCAATCCACCCCCCATTCCCACCTCTTCCAAGGCAAGGTCTCCCCTGAGGAGTCAGCCCAGTGTGGTACACTCAGCTGAGGCAGGTCCAGTCCCCTCCTCCCTACACTAAGGCTGAGTCAAGTGTTCCAGCATAGGCCCCAGGCTCCAAAAAGCCAGCCCATACTCTGAGGACAGGTCCTGGCTCCACTGCCTGGGGGCTTCCCAAACAGTTCAAACTAATCAACTGTCTCACTTATCCAGAAGGCCTGGTCCAGTTCCATGGGGGCTCCTCAGCCATTGGTTCACAGTTCATGTGTTTCCACTAGTTTGGCTATTTGTCCCTGTGCTTTTATAGCAGCACTATTTGTAATAGCCAGAACCTGGAAACAACCTAGATGCCCTTCAACTGAAGAATGGATAAATAAAATGTGGTACATATACACAATTGAGTACTACTCAGCAGAGAAAAACAATGACATCATGAGGTAGGCAGGCAAATGGATGGAACTAGAAAAAAAAATCATCCGGAGTGAGGTAACCCAGACTCAGAAAAACAAACATGGTATGTACTCACTTATAAGTGGATACTAGATGTAAAAAGCAAGGGATAACCAGACTGCAATTCACAACTCCAGGGAGGCTACCTAGTAAAGAAGACTCTAAGAAAGACACAGGGATCACCCGATGACAGAGAAAGGATGAGATCTACATGAGCAAACTGGGGGTGGGAGGAGGAATGGAGGGCAAGGGTTAGGGGAAAGAGAGCATAGAGGAATGGGAGGTCCCAGCTGGATCAGGAGCAGAGTGGGACAATGGGTAGGGAGATACCATGATGAATGAAGACTCCAGGGGAATAGGAAGAAGCAGATTGCTAGAGAGGTTCCCAGAAACCCAAAAAAATACCTCCACGGTAGACTAATGACAATGGTTGAGAGAGTGCCTGAGCTGACCTACTCTGGTGATCAAATGGCCAAACACCCTGGCTGTCATGATAGAACTCTCATCCAGTGTCTGATGGAAGCAGATGCAGAGATCTGTGGACGAGACCCAGGTGCAGCTCAGGGAGTCCAATTTGAGAGAGAGAGAGAGAGAGAGAGAGAGAGAGAGAGAGAGAGAGAGAGAGAGAGAAGGGATTTTATGAGCAAGAGATACAGAGACCATCATTGGAAAAAGCACAGGGACAAATAGCCAATCTAGAAGGGTCTTAAAGGGGAAAGTAAGAGTCCAGTGTCTCACTAGATGAAGAGAACAGGCTAAGAGGGGTTAGCTGGCATGGTAACTTGGGAGGTTGTTCTGAGAGGACAGCAGTGACCTTAACATCAAGACTTCTACACAGATGGACCTGAGCTTTGGTCCATCCCACTGGAGCCAAAAATTCCCTTTTTTACTAGGAGTGACATCTGATGTCTTGTCTTTCAGTGGGAACTGGGCATGCATTGCTCTTACAGGGAGTACTTCATTGTAGGGTCATAAAGGGAAGTTTGAGATGAGCTTTCAGAGCTATGGGGACTACTATTCTGCCTCAGTTTCTTCTGAAAGTGGGTGTGAAAATGCCACCCCCCTCATTTGAGACAGGGAAGGTTTCACATAGCCCAAACCAGTCTTGAACTCATTATGTAGCAATGGATGACCTTGAACTTCTTGCCCCTCCTGCCTCTGCCTCCAGAATGCTAGGATTACAGGTGTGGACCCTCACACCCAGTTCTCTGTGGTGTTGGTGATCAAACCCAGGGCTTCCTGAAGGCTAGGCAAACATGCTACCAAGCAAGCTATATCCCCAGCTATGCATTGTTCTAGTAAAGTCTACATGTATGGGATCCAAGGTGCATGCAGTATGTGATGATTTCTGGGGCAAGAATTGGGTTTGATGAAGGAGTTCAGTTTAGTCAAAGGAGACCATGTCCTTGAACATACAGGAGTCTTTATCACATGATTCTTTTCAGGAATTATACGTGTAAGTGGTCAGTTCAGTAACATGTATGAAGGCTTGCTGTGGGAAAGGTCTGTGCCGGCATGGTTCACATCTACAGGGTGTGTCAAGAGGGACAGGGCAGATATACAAAAAGTCATACTGACATCTAATGATGTGTCCTAAGAGACACGCTGAGGAAAGCAGAGCTTTGGAGATATGTGTACCCATACACCTGGGAGGTGACAGTCTCATGGACAGGTGGCTTGGGAGGTGGATGTGATTATTATTTTTTGAAGATTCATTTATTTTTAAATTTTATTTTTATTAGGTGTGTGTGTGTGTGTGTGTGTATGTGTGTGTGTGTGTGTGTGTGTGTTTATCACTTGTTGGCATGGGCTCTCCTGGAGCTGGAGTTACAGGCAGTTTTGGGGTAACCCAACAGGGGTAGGAACTGAACATAGGTGCTGCAAACCAAACCTAGGTCCTCTGAAAGAGCAGTGAGTGCTCTTAACTACTGAACTATTTCCCTAGCCTCAACATTTATTTATTTTGTCTGTATATATGCATATGCACGTTTATGTTTAAATGCACCACATGAGTGTAGGTACTCACAGAGGCTCAAAGTGGGGGAATCAAATCCCCTGGAACTGGAGTTACAAGTGGTTATGAGCTGCCAGGTGGGTGCTGGGAACTGAGTTGAACCCAGGTGCTCTGCAGGAGTAGTACTCTTAACTGTGGAGTCATCTTCCCGGCTCCAGGTTCTGTTTTTATTTTATTTTATTTTTTTTATTATGTCTCTTTGTGTATGCATGTTCTTATGGGCACCATGAGTGTGCACATATCCATAGAGACTAAAAAAAGAGGTCAGAGCCCTTGGATCTGGAGTCACAGGCGGTTGTAGGATACCATGTGGCTGCTGGGAATTGAACTTGTACTCTGTGCAAGAGCAGCTTGTGCCCTTAACTACCAAGTCTTCCTTCCAGGCCCCTGATTGTTGTTTTGAAGATGATATAGTAACCTCACTGGGCATTTCCCTTGTACTGTAAAGTTAAATCTGATTTCTTTAGAAAATATTAACAATACCAATAAGCAAATGAAACAAAATCAAGACCCCTGTGATCTTCCTGGGGAGCTAGTTAGTAACCATTGAGTTGCATTTATTTAAAACATTTTTCTGTGCAATTGACACACACAGAATTATGCAAATTAGATGGCACTATTTTATAGCACCTTTTTATTTCAAAACACATCTAAGATATATTTTTATACACAATATGATTTTAGCTTTTATAATGTTTTCATGGTGTTTAACTTTGGGAGATACTGTGGTATGTTGAAGTAAGTCTCCCTTGGTGGAGTCCAAGGTGTTTTCAGATTGGTTTGTGTTTATTTTTTTGCCTTTTATAAAAAATATTGGAAGAAGCATCATTGTAGCTAAGTAATGAAAGCATGCATATGCTTTTTCCTCAGGGTAATTTCTTACCAGTAGAATTTCTTGGTCAAATAGGCAAACATTTCTTTTTTTGTGTGTTTGTTTAATTTATTTCTCTAAGTCCTGGAAATGGATTGTAGACCTGCAATTTTAAAATCCATTTTTATTTATACTGGAATGAGTAGGCTTTCTTTCTGATTGAAATTTTTTAATAAGCACAAAATATTTCAGCAGTAATAGTTTTGTACCCTGAGGAGAGGTATGCATTCCCCTGGAGTTTCCAAAGCTCATTCTCACACTTGAATCATGAACTTGACTCTTACAACACTGGAGGTAGGCAGAGAGTCATTTTTACTTCTGCCTTTATAGTTTTAATTTGTGTGTATGTGTTTGTGCGTGTACATATATGTGCATGTGTGTCAAGGCCAAAGTTCAACACTGAGTGCCTTCTCAATAATTCTCCACCATAGTTTTTGAAGCAGTCTCCCACTGAACCTAGGGGCTTGCTGGTTCAGCTAACCTGGCTGTCTATCAAGCACCAGGGATCTTTCCATCCTGACTTCCCAGCACTGAGATAACAGTCATGAGCTGTACTGCCCAGCTTTGTTATGTCGGTGCTGAGAACAGACTTAGGTCCCCATGATTGTGGGACAAGCATGGTGCAGGCTGAGCCACCTTCCCAGATCAGAGGAAGAAAACAAGGCTCAGAGTGATAAGCTCCGACTGACTCAGTTTGTCAGTAATGGAGTGGAGCCTGCTGCCCTTCCACGTCGTCCCCTGCAGTCTGCCCACCTTTGCCTGGCAGGGACCATTCATCTCTTCATTATGTTCCTGTGGCAGACACCATTAGACCTGTGTGTTTGCCAGACCTGGGTTTCTGAGTTTTACATCATCTCTTCTACACCAGTATTTTTTTTAAAATCTAGATTTAAAATTTGTCACTCTAGATTCTTCTTGCACTACAATGTTTTCTCAGGTTACTGATGGGTAGGTTTTTGGTGGGCAGTGGGTGGTGGATGCAGTTTATCAAGGAACGAGGATAAAATTATGTGGGCAGAAATCAGAATGAGGGCTTGAGCTTGGCCATTGCTGGGCTACCCTTGGACCCCAGAGACATGCTGTGGCCTCTAGCATCAAAGTCACTTTCCTCCATCCAATGGTTAGGCTATTTTATATGAAGTCTGAAGCCATTAGAAATATGCCTGGCATAATGATTTCCTTCTACCTTGATGGTTTCACTCTATTGCTTTGCTGTATGGGCCTTTATGTGTCTGGGTGTGCAAGTTCTTGCCTTAGCACACATGTAGGGAAGTCAGAGCCTAAGAACACACTGGAAGTATGGCGATGAAAACGGGAAAGGAAACTAGGGAAATGGCTTGTTATATAAATGTGAAGACCAGGGTTCAGATCCCCAGAATCCACATGAAAGCTGAGCAGGCATGGCAGTCAGCAGATCCTTGAAGCAAGCTGGCCAGCTAGACTAGCCTAATTGGTCAGTTCTGGTTTGGTTCGGCAAAAGATTTTGGCTCAGTAAATAAAGTGGAGAGCACTTGAGGAAGACAGCCAATGTCAACTTTGGGCCTCCACATACATGTGCGCACACACACATGCCACATGTACTCTCGAACCCCTTCACTCACATACTCAGAATAAAAAACGCTGGAAGACTCAGCTGGGGAGACATCGAAAGCGTGATATGGAGCAAAACATATATGATATGCATTGTCCTGAAGGCACACAGAAGCCACAGAGGGACTCACATCTGGTTGACATCCTGGCACCCTATCTTGGAGCAGCTGCCTGCTGTCCCCACTCAGCTTCTCTCTTTCAGCTTCCTGTTTGCTGTTTCTGCTCCCAGTGGGGAGTGTTACTGAGAGGTGAGGCAGCTGTTCACATCTCCTTCATGATGAAGACGTTGTAGTTCTTCCTTCCCTCAGAGGTTATCACATAATGGCTTGCTGGTCGTGAGACAAGCAGCCTTGCTTCCACTCTCCAGGGCACAGGCTCGGACACAGCCTAAGACAACTAAACCATGCTGGCATCTGATTGGCCAAGTGGGGCTCAGGCAGGAGAAGGAAGGGTTTCATTAGCTATTGCCAAGGGGTGCACGGTTGGTTGCTTTGCAGTGATTGGTTTGTGGGAGGTGTGTCCATTCCTAGGTGAGCGCCTGGGATGTAACCTGGATGTGTGCAAGGAGAGTGCCAAAAAAGGATTGTCAAAATCTGGGTCCTCACCTGGCTGTGCTGCCCATGGCTTTCTTGCCTGGCCAGGCTTTGCCTGGCTGAGCCCTCCTGCCCACATTTGTGGGATTAGTCCAACCACTGCTCTCTCCACACCAAAGGACCAAGTTGAGGATAGCATGAGAAGAAATATGAGCAGGGTGCCAAGTGGTCCATGAAATTCATAAGGCTCTCAGCAAAGCGACAGAAGTGTTTGCATGAGAGAAACTGCATCTCAGTCAGTGACCATCATAGGAGGATAGACATAAGACTGGCTTATAAATGGAATGAAAAATCCAAGGGCTGCGGCCATTCAAGCAAACAATTTGAGTGCTGAGCAAACCTCTCAGGGCAATATATCCTGGTGTATATTTAAAATTCTACTCTCTGTGAAGTTCCCAGAACATACCAGAGAAGTTTCTTTGTGCATTGGATGATAATGAGTGCAAAGCTCACAGCTGGTCTAAGTGCAGAGACTGAGCATCTGTGCAGCGTTCGGCTACAAAGGGATCATCTAAACAACTTCCTCTACTCCCAAGGCTTTGGGAGCATCAAGAAAAAAGGGTGGAAAGATTGTAAGTGCCAGAGGGTCAGGAAGGACAGAGGTGCAACAGTGTCTTCTGTGTATGACGGGACAGTACACTCATGAGCTCACAGCCGCAGTGGCTGCTTTCACAAGATCTGTACAAGATCAAGCCAGTTAACTTTTCAATATGGAAGGGGGGCCCTCACAAGCCTCCATCCCTACCTTCTGGGAAAGAGGGAGGCAGATTTCTTTAGGAGTTTGGTGCCTGATGGGTTGATCACACTCTTGTGAACCGTCCTCTGACGGTGTGAATGAGAAAGCCCCCCATAAGCTCATATATATGGATGCTTTGTCATCAAATGTATTTGAGCAGGATTAGGAGGAGGGGCTTGTTGGAGGAGGCGTGGCCTTGCTGGAGGAAGTGTGTCACTGGGAGTGGGCTTGGAGGTTTCAAAAGACCACGCTAGCCCAGTTCTCTCAGGACCAGGTAGTAGCTATCAGCTACTGCTCTCGGACCCTGACTGCCTGCAGGATGCCATGCACCCATCAAGGTGATAATAGACTAAACCTCTGAACTGTAAGCATGCTCCCAATTAATTGTTTTCTTTTGTTAGAGTTGCCTTGGTCAGCAATAGAACACTGACTCAGACAGCTTCTCACCCTTGAGTATATGGGCAGCACAAATTGAATGCGGTGGATTATGAAAAAGGGGGTGCTGGAGAGATGGCTCAAATGTCAAGAGCACTGGCTGTTTTTTTCTAGAGAACACAGGCTGGATTCCTAGCACCCACATGGCAGATCACAACTGTCTATAACTCCATACCCCGGGGTAACTGATGCCCTCTTCTGGCCTCTGTAGGTAATGCATGCATGAGGTGCACAGACAGCCATGCAGGCAAAATCCATGCAAATAAAACCAAACCAACCAACTGAACAAACTTGGGAGCAGGTAAGGAGGTAGCAGGAAGGATTTAGAAGGATTTAGGGAAGGAATATGCTTCAAATACATTATTTGCATGTATGAAATTCTCAAAGAATTAATACAATTTCTTAAAAGAAAAGCTCATTGGGGGCCATAGAGATGGCTCAGTGGTTAAGAGCACTGGCTACTACTCTTTCAGAGGACCTGGGTTCAATTCCCAGCATCCACATAGCAGCTCACAACTGTCTGTAACTCCAGTTCCAGGGCATCTGGTACCTTCACACAGACATGTGCAGGCAAAATACCAATGTATGTAAAACAAACAAACAAACAAATAAAAGAGCTTGTGCCTACTCTTATTGTAACTTGTTAGGCCATGCTCAGTGGATATCCCTGGGAGGCCTGCTTTTTTTTTTTTTTTTTTTTTTTTTAAAGGGAAACAGAGGAGGAGTGAATCTGAGGGAGAGAGGTGTGGGGGAGGGACTGGAAGTAGTGGAGGAAGGGGAAATTGCAGCTGGGATGTAATGTGATGAGAGAAAAAAATTAACTTCAGCAGAGAGTAAAAAAAAAAAAAAAAAAAGGCTAAGCTCATTGTTGGACCTTTACTGAATAAGATTTGGGGCTCACTAGAATACAAACATCGACTGGAATGTCTAAAAGCGTGGTGCTGGCCACCGACTACATCTCTGGATGACGGTCTTGTGATCTAGTTGTGACACCCAGGCCTTGGTTTTCTGACTGGCAAAGCAGCTGCCTTGTCAACAGCACCACTGTTGTCGGTCTGTGGTGAGGGCTGAACAAGGCAGTGCAGGGGTCGTCCTCAGCTCAGCTCCCCCTGTCACAGGTGTGAAGCAAACCCAATGCTCTGCATGCTTCCGGGCTGCCGTGGCTGACTGAGGAAGGGGCTGCCAGAACATCTGAAAGCAGAGACTCGGCTGGGAGAGGGCATGCAAAGAGGAGGCCCCGGCAGGGAGAGAGAGGTTGCTGCACTGGGAGATGGATGGTAGGGAATTCCATTATCCTTGTCTGTCCCCATGCTGTTGTCCGGGAAACCCATAAAGGTGACAGATCATTGCAGCTTTACACATCCCCTCCCTTAGTCCTGTCTCAGCAAGTGGGACCCACCCTCGGCAGTGAAGAGGAGTAAGGGACTCATTGGGTTCTGGATGGTTGGGTCACCCTGTCTCCAGGGGAGTCTGTGATGCACTCTACTGCAGGGTGGTGCAGAGCTGGGTTGGGAGATGAGGGCGGGAGAGTCGTGCAGAGCTGGATTCGGGTTATGGCAGGCGTGGGTGTTTTATGGCTGTGGTGGTGAGGCTTGCTGGTGGCTGTTTGCGGGAAGCATCATCGCTAGCCTTTTTATTACCTGCATCCTAGGCGTTTTCTCTGCAGAGCATGTCTCTTTCTTCCTGGTCTCTCAGAATATGCAGAGATTATGCAGAAACACCAGAGGACCCAAATCAATCCTTACTTGCTGCACACCTATACATGTGTAACCATGAGGGCCACCTCCCCTGTGCCCTGAGGATGCTCGCATAGAGGACTAGGGTTCAGCTCTGGTAGAGCATGAAGAAGGCTGAATGCAGCCAAGCCTCTCTCTGTCTTGTGGTCCCATCCTCTTCCTCTCCAAATATGTGTTAAAAGGGTGGAAAATGAAAGTGACAGTTACATCTGGTGTCCAGATCCTCAGTCCACATATATGTGGTCTGCTTCTGCAATCATGGGACTCAGTATACTTCCCTAGCAAGGACACTGCCAGAGTACATTGAGTGGCCTCATGGTGTCTGCACAGGGACAGGAGGACAGGATGTGATAGATGATAATCACAATCATCCTTCTGCTGTATTCTCAGCCATGTGACTTTGTCTGGATCTCCTGCTGTTCCCGAGTTGCACTATTTAAGTCATGAAAATGTCATGCTAGGAGATCCTGTGTTCTTGTCAACGTTCTGTGATTCTCTTGACATTACCCTTAAAGGCTCCCTCCATCCCATTACTCCCCCCCCCCATTTAGAGTGGGGTGCTCTTAGTCCAAGCTCCCATCCCAGTGCCTGTCATCTGTATCTGCTAATTTAGTGTCTTCAACTCTTAGAAAAGCCATGAAGCTGTTTCAGAGGGCCCTAAGGAGAGCCCCATATGTTCAAGCAAATAAATCTCATCAGCTATTGCCTGGCAGCTGCCATTTCTCCTTCTAGAAGCCCTATGACACTCAGAGCCTGTGCCTTGTGGATGATAACCCTGCTTTACCATTTTCTCCAGTGCCCATAGATGTGCCAACTCCCTGTTAGGCCTTGGCATTTCCCCTAAGTCCTCCAACAGAGGGAGCTCCCAGATGTTACTGCCCCAGTATGTCCCACCAGAACCCAGGGCCGTTACAGAGCATAGGTTCCTATTTCTGTGAATCACAGATTCTTCTGTTGCTGATGCACTGAAACACTGAGTCTAAGGAGCCATCTTCCTGTGCAGGGACTCTGGGATGAGGGAGAAGTGTTGCAGTCATTTTCATTTAGGTCTCCCTGGGGGGTGCACAGCTTTGCCTCTGGTGGCTTCTGGGATTGGTGGTGATGGTTCTTTGTGTGTTTGATTTGTTGGTCAGAGAAAAACTAAGCATGAGACAATATTTGATGCAGAATTACTGTTGTCCAATAATAAAAGTTTCGGTGAATAGAGAAAGAGTGCAAACTTGGAAAGTTGTGATGAGGAATTTGCTAGGGACACAGGGATATGCACCCTGTATTCTGAACCATATACTTTACTTCCCCTAGATCTGGGAGGGGAGAGAGAGATGCTAAATGGAGAGTGGAGAGAATTCCTCCCACTGCAGAATACCAGCAGACAGTGAGAACACACCGTGTGAGCCTGGCTTCTGAGCAGCCTGCTTCTTGTTCTAAATCTCCATCTTAAGACGGGGCTTCCTGCATGGGTCAGGAGGGCCAGGCCATGGGCCACACTGAGTATCTGGTTTATAGAAGCAGATAGTACACGTTGAACGAGAGGCCAAATGTAGAAAATTACAGAGAGACAGAGACTGAGCCAGACCCAGGACAGACCACCCTTGCTGTTGTGTTAGATTAGTGAGAATCTTCAGTTCTTTTATTTTATAATTTCCATATAATTCATAAGTGCTAAAAATTATACATGAGGGAGCTGGAGAGATGGCTCAGTGGTTAAGAGCACCGACTGCTCTTCCAAAGGTCCTGAGTTCAATTCCCAGCAACCACATGGTGGCTCACAACCACTTGTAATGAAATCTGGTGCCCTCTTCTGGCCTGCAGGGACACATACAGGCAGAATACTGTATACATAATAGATAAATAAATAAATAAATAAATAAATAAATAAATAAATAAATAAATCTTTTAAAAAAATTATCCATGAGGAGGGATAGAGAGATGGTTCAGCTGTTAAGAGTGCTTCCTGCTCTTGCTGAGAATCTGAGTTCATTTCCCAGCACCAATATAGGTCAACTCACAGCCACCTGTAACTCCAGCTCCAGGGGATCTGATGTTCTCTTCTGGCCTCTGTGGGCACTGCACAATTGTAAAAATTCATACACATATACACAAAAATGAAAAGATTAAAAAAACCCCAATGAATAAGGTTTCCTATTCTGGCTGTCTGGGACCATAAACTCAGTCTGTAAGATATGGGCATTATGGGAATGCACCAGTGTGCCTGGATTCTGACTCTTTTATTCTTCCAACCCTGAGCTTTATCCCTGGGTGACTCTTTCTGGCCTATGACAAAAATCTGGCAATTCTGAGAATACACACTAAATGAGACCTCTGAGCTGAGGAGATACAGCCTTGAACCTGTCCCCCAAACAGTTCCCTGGACAGCTGCATCCAGCTCCCATGCAGGAGCTGTGTGATAATCGTCATCTGCCCCCAGGCCCCCTTGTCCTCCTGAGTGGTCTCATCCTTTATGTAGGTGCCCACGCCAGTTACAGAATTAATTTTACATTCTTCCATATTCACGTTTCATGGTGAATATAAATTAACCACTATCTCCTTACTGTTCACTTCTTTGACGTCTCATCATTTCACCTTGTATTCTCAATTTAATTCATACCCCTTATCCCTAGGTTCCAAAATGATGGAAGCTTTCTTAGGATTTACTTATTTTAGAGTCTGATACTTCTTCTCTTGACCCCAGGAACCATAGCATGGCTTAGTCTCACATATGCATGGACCTGTGTTCACTCAGATCGTAAGTGTGCTTCGAATACAGTTGATCTCTGGTTTGTTTGCTTTCAACACAGCATAGGGAATACTATGATGCCCCAGGCTAGCCCCAAAACCAATGACACCACCACGCCTGAATGTTTGGCTCTTTATTTGGTGAGCAGGTTGCTCTATGATTGGACTCTGGTCATCTGTGTCTTCAAAATCTTCAGACTTTCCCACCATTCCCTATGCCTACCTGCTATCTGGTACAGTTCCCGCTCTTTCTTCATTGCTCCTAATCTGGATGGAATTTTTCCCTTCAGGTATGGACTCAACTCAGGGATCCATGATCACCGTCTCCTGCACACTGCAGTTGCTTGTTTCCACAGTCAGATTGTGATGATTAATTTACATTTCTCATTGGATTAAGAAGTACCTAGAGCATCATCGAGGTACACCCTTAGGTGTATCTGTGAGGGTGTTTCCAGAAAGGTTTAACAGAGAGAGGAAGGCCCATCCTGATGGTGATGGGCACCATTCTGTGGGCTGGGGTTTCAGAGTGGATAAGAATTAGAGAAAACAGATGAATACCAACACTCATCTCTCTCTGCTTCCTGACTGTGGATGCCATGTGACCTGCTGCCCCAGGCTTCTGCCACCATGCCTTCCCCATAATGAGGGACCCTATCAAACTACAAGCCAAATGAACTTCCTTATGTAGCTTTCATACAGTATTTTGTCATGTCAGTGAGAAAAGTAACATAGGCTTGATGTTATAATTACAGAGTAGGCTGTTGAGGCTACTAAGGGCATCAGCACTATTGTGGAATCTCAAGAGTGGGTCCAGGGTCCCCTCCTGAGGATATGGAGGTAATAGGTCCAGATAGGCAAAGCAAGTGGGACTTTTAGGCTTGACCAAGTTGGCAGCAATGGAAAATGTACTCTCGGGAGCTCTTGGTTGCAGGAAGCTTGCTTATTAGCTAGTTAGAGGATAGGTAGGTAGTCCTCAGAGTTGGCTAGTGTCGCTCGGTGCCCTTCCCATTTGATCTGACATTCAGTTTCATAACCTCCACTGTAGAACGCCAGGGGCGAATTTGCTAGCATCTGCTTCGCCTCTCAGGATGTCATAGGGAGGAAATGAAGATGTCCCAGGTAGAGCAATAATTGGCTTCCTCAGATAAAGGTGATCAGTGAGTGGAAATGCCGAGCCATTATGAGTCCCCTCCCTCCTCCTCTGTCATCCTGGGAAGTGGAAACAGTGTTTACACAGCCATGAAAAACCATCTTCTTCAGCAGTGGAGCCTTATGGGAGGATAAAAATATGCACACTATAACAGCTCTGACGCACCAAAAGGGAGGGCCGCCTCCCTTGAATGGCTCCCTGGGGTTGGTAACTTGTAAGCCTGAGTTTCATCTTCATCAACAAAAGAAATGATCCCCTAATAAAATGCTCACCAAAGGTGGACACAATTCTGCCCCCCCCCCCACGGTGATATCATAGGTCAGCCTATGCTGCTAACTGCTTGCTTCTTGGTGGTGTGCAATGAAGCAAAGGAGAAAAGGCCTTTTTCTTTGCTGCTTGTCACCTGTATGGCCTTGCCAAATCCTGCCAAGATGCCTATTATCTGAAGGCTACTGGAGATAAGGAGAACAGAAAACACCCATATCCATCCGGGAAGACTGTTGGGATGGTTCTCATGTGTTCTTAGACTCACACATGCGTGTCTCTTGAGCTAAAGATGTGACAGCGTCATCTTGGGCTATTGCCTTAGTTTCTTTGCTCACTGCTGTGATGTAATAGCTGATAAAAGCAGCATAAGGATGGAAGGATTTATTTTGGCTCATACTCTGAGGCTGCAGTCCGTCATGACAAAGAAGGTATGGGATGACTGTGGTGGCATGGTGTGAGGCTGCTGATCACATTGTATCAGTCGTTAGGAAGCCCAGAGAAATGCTGATGCTCAGCTCAATTTATCCTTTTAATTCAGTCTAGGACCCCAGATTATGGGTGAATGCCACTCCCATTCAGAGTGAACCTTTCATTCTCACTTAAAACCCCTGGAAATTCTCTCAGGGATGTATTCAGAGGTGTGTCTCCCAGGTGATTCCAACCCAATCAAGTTGACGATGAAGTTTGACCATCACAAGTCCATGCCTTGTTGACACTCATATGAATCACTTTAATCCACACCTTCCCCTGATGTCCTCTCTGCCTGGTAGCTGTCTCATAATGCAGAGTGAGATTAACTTTGAGTGTCCTAAGCTAATATTCCTTGAAAACTCAAGGTTTCCCTTGATATTCAAAGTACACACACACACACACACACACACACACACACACACACACACACACACACACTACAGTGGCATAGAGTAAATACCCCCCTTCCCAAAGGGATGGGTGGGATGATGATAACAAAGGAAAGACTGGGTCAAAGCAAGACTGAAATCCAGCAGGGTGAGCACTAAATCCTGAATCTCTACATCTGGCCTCTGGAGCTTGAGGTAGCATTATCCATGCACCAGAGGGATTATGCAGCATCACCTTGTCAGTGTTGCTGCTTGAGGCACACAGAGCTTTTCTCTTGAGCCATCCCCATTTTATGCCTTCATCTTTCCTCAGGAGACATCTCACAGCCTTGGCATCTCTACCATCTCAGATTCCATTTCCACTTAGGTTTCATCTTCAAAGCTTTATGCAATGCCTTCTGAGGGCTTCTTTGCAGGGAGTCAGACCCCCACCATACTTTACCTGGTGTCAGTAGATTTCTGGAATCTTGGTGCATGCTTCCATGACCCCATAACTTACATTTAAGCCTGCAAAATCAACACCATATGCGCGCGCGTCCACGTGTGTGTGTGTGTGTGTGTGTGTGTGTGTGTGTGCGCGCACACACGCGTGTGTGTAACACCGTATCTTGGGGTAGAATCTGTCCCCTTCTACCACAGCTGTAGTGAACCCTGTGGCCAAACTTGGGAAAACACTTTCCTAGACAACTGTCTTCAAGCAAGTGATTCCTATATAGGCACTCCCAATCAGGGTTCTCTTCTTTCAAATAAAATCACATTTCTATATACCCCTCTTTCCTGACTAAGTTGACAAAGAGAATGTCTCAATTTAGGTGAAAACAGGGTGCATGTATTAGTTTCTTCATGATGAAAATAGGGGGTTCCATGGTTTGGAGATCTTTGATGCCACCACAGCCACCTGGATGTTTCTCTAGGTTCTCCTATGTGAGACTCAGGGTCAAGGGAAATGGAGACCTGTACAAAGCAGCTGCCTTCTGAGAATGAAGCCTTCTATCTCTGGCTAAGGGGCCTCTTGTCTTCTTTTAGTATCTGGGGCACAGTGGCAGGGTTAATTATTTGCTTCCAAACTCTCAGACTCTTTCTAGTTCTTGACACTGACTTTTAACCTATTTTTCCTGGGAAGGAAAAATTTGAAATGTTCTTGCACCTAGAGCCTTTCTTGGCTCCCAGCTGCAGGAGGACCATACAGCCTTAAATCAGTGGCTTGTTCCAGCACCCTAGGAGAGACAATAAGGTAGCCTCCTGCCTGTGCTCTTGCCTCCAGCCTCTGCTCACAATTCTGTGTTATTGCCAGATTCCTGTCCCCAAAGCACAGCCTTGGTCATGTTGTTCCTGCACTCCCAAGTATTTAATGGCTCCCTGTTGCCAGAATGAATTATAAACTTGAGATGAAATACATGCCTTATACAGTCAGGCCTCAATGGAGATCCAGTTCCCTATTTAAAGTCTCTCTCTCTCTCTCTCTCTCTCTGTTTGAATGTATGTGCATGCACACGTGCATGTGCAACACACACACACACACACACACACACACACACACACACACACACATACATACAGGAGTGAGGACAACCTCAGGGGTCATTCCTAGCCTGGTGTCTTATTTAAGATAGTCTCTCTCTTTCTCTTTTACACACACATTTATTATATTATTTTTATTTGAGAGTCTTTTATATGAGTTCTATATTCACATCATTTCTACTCCATGTTTTCCCCTTCCTGCTTGCTTCTCCCACCCTCCAATCTCCCTCTCAACTTTATGACCTCTACTTTTTTTTAAATCATTTTTACACATATATGCATATACATAAATGTACAAATAAATCCCACTGAATATATTTACCATTGTTCACATGCATATGTGTTTAGGGCTTATCATTTGGGACTGAATAACCTACCAAGGGGTTAATCCCTGGAGAAGATTATGTCTTCCTTTCAGCAGCGTTAACTGCCTAGAGCTTTTTAGCTATGGGTGGGTGGGGCCTTGGGAGATTTTCCCAGTTCCTGTTGGTCGTCCACTAATGTGAGACAGGATCTCTTAGTATTTTCCACTGTGTACTCCAGGGTAGCTGGCCTTGGGGCCCCTGGGATTCTCCTGTCGCTGCATCCCACCTTGCACAGGAGTCCTGGGAATTACAGACATGTGCTACTATGTCGAGCTTTAGATGGGACCTAGGGTTCCTACTCAGTGCGCTCACACATGTGCAGCAAGCACTTTACTCATGGCACCGTCTCCCAGTCCCCAGCTCTCAGCCTCTGACTCTCCTTGGAATGCTCTGTCCTCTAGCACCACAACTGTAACCTGCTAGGGTTTGTTGGCGTTTAGTATCTTTATATCTCTAGTCATGCTTTTTAAAAATGCCATTTCATTGATTTTTTTTCTGCAAAATTGGCTATGCTGGCCATTCTTGGTTGTCAACTTGACTACATCTAGAATTCACCAAGCATCTGGGTACACCTATGAGGATTTTTTTTCTTAATCAAATAATTCTTCTTCTTCTTTTTTTTTTTTTTTAAAAGTCTTTTTATTGATTCTTTGGGAATTTTACATCATGCACCCAATCACACTCATTTCCCAGTCCTTCCATGTCTGCCCCACACTTGTGACCTCCCTGCCCCTAAAAAGTAAAAAATGAAAATGAAAATGAAAACAAATCCAATTTGTGCCCTCTACTTCTTCTCTGGGCATGGTCAAACTCTCAGTGGCCTGCTCTTTAAATAGAGTCCTTCCTCTCCCCCACCTCCCCAACCAGAAGCCATCAATTGTGGAGAGCTAACTTCAACATCCTTATAGTACTTTCTAACAGTTCTCTTTGAGGGCTTCCTGTTTAAGCTGGTTTTTTTTCTTTTGAGGTAGTTGTGGTGGGGATAGGGGTTGTCACAGAAGCCTTCTATGTCCCCCCATTCTCAGCAGTGCATCTGCAGCCATCTATACCACTGCAAAAGTAGCTCCCTTGCCCTTTATAGTTAGTAGGAGCATGGATCACGGGCTTCCAGATGTTTTTTGGTGTCAGCAGAGACCACAAACATGGCCCTCAGCTGCAGTAGGACCACTGACCCAGACAAGGCCCTCAGAGGCAACCTGAACCACAGACACCAATGGAGCCCCAGGTGGCAGTGCAGGTCACTCACATCAATATGGCCCCTGGGGAAGCACAGCCCATGGACATCAACATCACCTTAGATGGCAGCTTAGACCACAGATATGCCTGTGGCTTTTGGTGGTCATATGGATCATGGACATCAATACACATCCCAGCTACAGTAGGACCTCAGACCCAGACATGGTTCTTGGAGAGAGCATGGGCCAAACATCACCATGGCCACAACTGGCAGTGCCAGCCACTCAGATCAGCATGGACCCAGTGGCAGCATGGCCCTCAGATATCACATGGCTTCAGGTGGCGTCCCAGACTGTGGACATTCACGTGGTGCTCAGTTGTAACACAGGGCATGGATATCAACACACACTTGGGCTGCAGCAGGACCTTGGCCTTAGACATGACCTTTGGCAGCAGCATGGACCTGGACATCACCATGGTTACAGCACAGGCCACATCAATATTGCCTCTGGGGGAAGCACTGTCCAGGTATATCAACACAGCCTCAGGCTGCAGCCCAGACCAAGGACCTCTGAATGGCCTTTGGTGGTAACACAGACATGGACATCAACACAGACCATGGTTGCAGCAGGACCTTGGCCCCAGACATGGCCTTTGGCAGCAGCATGGACCTGGGTATGACCATGGGCTCAGATGGCAGCATGGACCACTCACATCAGCCTGGCCCTCACCACTGATGCATCTTCAGTTCTGTCTCACTCCACAGTGTACACATCACCCCCCCTCGCTATCTCTCCCTTCTCACCACTACATAATTGCTTGCCTTTGCAGTGAGGTGGTGGCCAGGTCTTCTAATTGAATCATTTGTAGTGGGAAGATCCACTTTTAATCTGGATCTTTTGAGATAGGAAAATAACTTATCCAGGTCTTTTAGGGTGGGAAGATCCACCTTTAATTTAGGCCACACCTTCTGCTGGCGGCCTATATAAAGGACAGGAAAGAAGGAAGCTTACTCTGCTTGTCTACTTGTTCTCTCTCTCACTGGCAAGTCCATTCCTTCACTAGCATTAGAGCCTATTTCCTTGGGATTCTAAAGTATACTGAAGACCAACTGAGACATCCAGCCTCATGGACTTAATAACTACTAGATTCTTGAAACTTCTGTTGGTAGACAGCTATTGTTGGACTAGCTGGACCACAGCCTGTAAGCCATTTTAATAAATCCCATATGTATATAATGTATACATTCATATATGTATGGATATTTATATGCATTCTATCAGTTCTGTTCAGTAGAACCCTAATACATCTGTTGTCTTTTTAAAAAATTAAAATATAGCTGGGCGGTGGTGGCACACACATTTAATCCTAGCACTTGGGAGGCAGAGGCAGGCAGATCTCTGTGAGTTCGAGGCCAGTCTGGTCTACACAGCAAGATCCAGGAAAGGCACAAAGCTACACAGAGAAACCCTGTTCAAAAAATAAAAAAAAAAATTATATTACATTTCCTCCTTTCTTTTATCCCTCCAACACCTCCCATATCTTCTTATACTCTCTCCCAAATTTACAAATTCATGGGCTCTTTTTCTTCAGTTGTTATTGTTAAACACACACACACATACCACACCACCCATAACACACAACTTGTTCGGTTTGTTTAGTGTTACTTGTATGTATATGATTTCAGGGCTGATATTTGGTATTGATAACCTATAACCTATTGATAAACAACAACCATTGTTATTTATAAACAGGGGTTAATCCTTGTGGAAGACTTTTTATCTCATTCTTAGCATTCCTTAGTTGTCTGTAGTTCTTTGTCTAGGGGTGGGGCCCTATAAGACTTCCCCCTTCTGTGTTAGCAGGTTTCCTAGTGTTGTACTTGTTCAAGTCTTGTTTAGGCAGCCATATTGTTGAGGCATCATGGGTGAAGAGTCTCTATCATTTCTAGGAGTCACATATTACAGCAGATTTCCTGGTTCTTAAAATCTTTCTACCCCATGTCTTCCAAGATGTTCTCTGAGTCTTATATATGTATATGTGTATGTGTATGTGTATGTGTATGTGTATGTGTATGTGTATGTGTATGTGTATGTGTATGTGTGTGTCTCTGTGTGTGTGATATGTGTACACAAATACAGATGTGCATAGAAACCAGAGGTATCAGATTCCCTGGAGCTGGAGTTACAAGTGGTTGTGAGCTGCCTGACATGGGCATTCTTAACCATGGAACCATCTTTATACTCTCATTTTTTGTTGAATTTTTTGAGGCAGGCTTTCACTATGTAGCCGTGTCTTATCAGGATGCTCTGTGTAGCCCAGGCTGGCCTTAAGCTTACAGTGGTCCTCTTGCCTCAGCTGTCAAATTCAGGGATTATAGGTGTGCATCATCATGCTTGGCCATTTTCCTCTGTCACCTTCCATCTGTCCCTTAAATTCTAACTTCCTCGTTCCATCCTTTCCATCTTTCCTGAAACAACGCCCATTGCTACTATTGTGTTTAAGCTTTGCATTACTTCAGAATGCTCATTAAGTGGGCACTCAGTAAATGTTTCCTGTGTTCAATCAGGACTGGAGAGATGACTATTGGGGTTCAGAGAGGTCAATCAGTTTGTTGAAAGTTCCTCAGCAAGTTAGGAGCAGCATTTTAGCCTTCTGATGGTTCACTGTGAGCAGCTATCTCATGTTTGGAGGCTTGTTTTTGGGTTAAATGTCTTAGGAGTTGGTGATTGTACACCAGAGAGATTGTGTTGGTTATAAAGACTGGGGACTAAAAGATAATCAAACATTTTGCTTCATAGGTAAAGCTACCAGGCTGCCAGTCAACTTGCTTGTTAATATTCTGAGCTACAAATCGACTTAGCAGTGGTGTGACATTGGGTATGGAGATGTGCAAGAGATCAGTGGCTTTCCAGGGCTCTTGGAGCCCACCTATGGCTGGTAGCCAGTCTTTGGGGAAAACCAACCACTCATAGTGGAAACCAGAGGCAGGTAGCTATAAGCACTCCTATGATGAATCTGTGGATTTCTAGGACACTCTAGAGCAGAGAAAAAAGCGGGCTGACACCATGTCTTTCTGTGAGGGGATGACAATGAGGGAGTCTGAGCCGCACTCAGGACATTTGTCTCTGGGAGATGGAGTCTGCCTGGCTTGTGTTCAGTCTTTCCCAGTGGAGTGAATAGAGAGATAAACAGGTGGGTCTCCCAGGTGGAAGGTTCCTGACAATCAGTCTCTCTGCCAGCAATTCATTGGGATGTCCAAGTGTAATGTTCACAGAGCTGTAGCGTGGAAGGGACTACTGTAACCCAGCCCCTGCCCTCTACCGGATTGCTCCTTTCCTATCCCAGGCATTAATTTTGATGGTGATCTTGAAGGGCAAAGGGCATGTTGACCTCTGCAGTCGTGGGTGGAGAATGCTTAGAGCACTCTGTGAAGTCCAGGAGAACAGGCCCTCATTTACTTCCCCTTTCTAAGAGATGTGGATGGTTCTCCCAGAGGAATGGAGACAGGGAAACAGAGGGAATTCATAGAACCTGTAACCAAGGAGGGCTGAACTTTACCCATTAAGAAGCCAGTGCTACTCAGAGAAATCTTGTCTCAAAAAACAAACAAACAAACAAAGTGTAGATCTGTGAGTTTGAGGACCAAGAGACCCTGTCTCAAATAAAAAAGAAGCACCTTATAACCTTCACAGAAAAAAGCTAGAAAGGGGTGAGATGTGAACTTACAAAATGTAAGTGCTTCTCTGTGTGGCAATGAGTTTAATAGGGTGCATCTAGAGAGCTTTGGCCCGTGCCTTGAATCCCAGTGGGTATAGTGCCTCCTCTGTCATTAAAATCTGAAGGTAGATAAGCAGTAAATATGTCCAAGGATAATTACTTAGTGCTGGGCAGAGTGCAAAGACTGGGAAGTTTGGGCTCTGGCTGGATCAGTGCCATGGAACTAGGGATATTTATCTACAGCTTATCCGAGCTGCAGAGGGGTTGCAATCTGGCAGGCGCTCTCCACACCGTTGTGTTTGAGAGGTTTATTAATATCAGTTGAACAAAACAGCAACCTTCCCTAAGGGGATGCTTAATATTCAGGCCATGTTGCCACTGGCAGAGCAGCTCCTTCCCAGCCCTGAGCTCTGTCCCTTCTTTCCCATCCCTCCTCACTTGCAGAGTCTGATGCAACTAACCCTGGATGACAACCTGATGGTCAGATGAGTATCTTTCCAGGAACTTGTTTTGTAGGAAGATTCTATCTCCAGTGGGATTTTCTAGCAGCTGAAGCACGTGCATGGCTATTTGTTGCTCAAGTATACGTTCTCTCTTTCTCTCTCTCTCTCTCTCTCTCTCTCTCTCTCTCTCTCTCTCTCTCTGTGTGTGTGTGTGTGTGTGTGTGCCCCAGCATACATATGTGGGGTTCAGAGAACATTGTTACATGTTTTCCTAATTGCTCCCCACCTTACATTTTGAGACAAGGTCTTTCATTGAACCTAGAGCTCCCTGAGTCTGACCTAGCCAGTGAACCCCTAGAACCCCCTGTCTCTGCTTCTCAGTGCTGGAATTGCAGATGTGCACACCCAGCTTCTTATGTGGGTGCTGGGGATCCAAACTTGTAGCCTCACGCTGGCATGGCAGGCACTTTACCCACTGAGCCTTCTCCCCAGTCTATGAAGATTTTGATTTGGGATTTTATTATGTGCTCACAACCTTATCTCAGAGAAAAATACAGGAAAAAAAAAGAGAGTTCTGCTTTTCATCCTAGTTCATCTTTTGGAGATTCAACCTTGAACGGATCACTGTAAAGCCATAGCCTTCCAAGGTCAAGGGGTAGTTGAATGATCAAAGGGTGTCTTCCATTGTCAAACGTTTGAATCCACTGTCCACGCAGATATTTCCCAGTTTACCTTGCAGTCTGGGGAACTGACAGATAAGGACAATCTCTCTGCTTATTTGGGAATCCAGCTTAATGAAATAAGAATTCTGCATGAGAGCTGTCTCCACTGGGATATTCAAGGAGGGAAGGAAGAAGGATCATGGGACTAGGCAACATCTTCATAGACACAAACACAAGGAGATGGCAGGCCAGTCTTAGCCAGGAGGGATGCTAAGGCAACGTGGCCCATAATGCAGCATGCGTCTCTGTTGACACTAGAATTCTGGGTGACTCAGATGAGGGATTGAATGATGTAGGACTGTGCTGTGAGAAAGCTACTTCATTTTCAAGTCCCCTTCAACCTACCTAACCATGTCAGAAAAGACCGTGTGTTAATACATTCTGTGTGTGTTTATGCATATTGTGTACATGTTCATGTGCCTGTGCATGTGCATGTGGTGGTCTGAAGTTAACCTTGGTTGTTTTTCCTCAGGTGCCATCCACCTTGTGTTTTGAGGCAGAGTCTCTCACCAACCTGCAGCTTAGCAAGTAGGCTAGGCTGGCTGGCTGGTGAACTCTAGGGAGACACCTGTTCCTGCCTCCCCTGTGCTGGCATTATAAGCATGAGCTACCAAGTCAGGCTTTTTATCATGGGTTCTGGGGATCAAATTCAGGTCTTCATGCTTGTGAGGCAAGTACTTTACCATCTGAACTACCTCCCAAGCTGTGCTCATACACTTTTTAGAGCCTCAGTATATCTCTCCATTTCTTTTAAACAAAGGGAGAACAAGTCTTAGGGTCAGAAACACCCATAACCAGGTCTCTTAAGGCTAAATGACTTCTGCTTGATGGCTGTGTGTTTATTTTGGAGTTTCCTATTTTATGGTAAGTGACTTGATTGCCTTCATTTTTGTAGTGATATGAAGTTTCCTTTGCTAATAGTTTGAAGTGGAGATTTGTTACTTAAAGTAACAAAATTAGTGCACTAAGTAAACTGTGAGTGGGACAGTGGGGGCATAGAAAAGTCCAGAGAAGTGGAGAACAGGAAGGGAAATGCCCAGGGACTTGTCAGAAGTCTGAACTCTGGAGCTGAGCAGGAGGGAGTTGGACTCCTGCCCCTGTGGTTTAGTGGCTTTAGGATTCCAGACGATGAAGAAAGGAATGAAGGCTTCCAGGGAAGACCCCAGGATTGCCATGCAAGGAAAGGCAGCTCCTGCTTCTCCTTCCTCTCTGTAGCCTGGCCCCCCAGGAACACCCACCCACCCTCAGGTCTGGACTGATTCTGCTCAAAGCTCTTTCCTGCCACTAATACCTTGCTGAGACTCCTGCAGGGCAGGGCGAGGGGGAAGCTTGGTGTAGAGCATTCAGTATATATATATATATGTATGTGTGTGTGTGTGTGTGTGTGTGTGTGTGTGTGTGTGTAAATTCTACTATGTGGAGAGTCTGATGGAGGGAGCATTGGATCTGAGCCCAGAAGACTTTGTTTATTTATCTATGTGTGCATGTACCCATGCAGGTGGGTGTGCACACATGCATAGTGGGTGTGCATACATGCATAGTGGGTGTGCACACATGCATAGTGGGTGTGTGGAAGCTAGAGGACAGCTTCGAGTGTCATTCTTTTCGTGCCGTTCATGTTTTTGCTTGAGACAGACTTTCTCAGTGGTCAGGAACATCACTGTATAGGCCAGGCTGGCTGGCCCAGGAGCTTCCAAGGATCTGCCCATCTCCACCCCTGTCTCACCATCTCTGGGATTACAGGTACATGCGACTGTGGCCTGATTTTGACTTGGTTTCCTGAATTTCGAACTCAGTTCCTCAATACTTACAAAGCAAGTCCTTTATAGACTGGGCCATCTTGTTGGACCCTATTGACCAATGGTGATGAAAGGAATTCCTTATTATTTAACTTCTCTGACCTTAAACATGAATGTTTGGGTGTGGGGGGATCTTTGCAGGGTGATCATGAGAATGGACACCAGGACATTTCTGGCAGATGATGAGTCTTCAGTAAATTGCTGTCCCATTGCCTTGCCTAAGTGCTGCTCAGAACCTGCTGCCTGCTTGTCGCTGCAGCACAAGAGGCAGAAACTTGTGTTTGGGCTGTTCTGCTTCCAAGGAGCAACCAATATGCTGGTTAGAATGCTCAGCATGCCTGGCCAAAGGGCATCTGAGCACAGCTCTGCAGCTCAGGCTGGCAGCCCTTGACATTTGCATCATCTTGGCTTTACAATTTCCCCTTCTTGACCTATGAAAAAGATATCCTATAGAGACATCAAAATCTACTTTTATTATATACTGTGCACATCAATCATGTATTCCACACAGATTGGATATTCTCAGGACACTTTCAGTTACCAGCGACAGACACGGGACATTATAGGATTAATCAAAACCAGAAATTTTAAAGTATATGAGAGTTTAGAACAGGAAGCAACTGAGTCACAAAATTGGAAAACCCATAGAATCTAAGCTTTCAGGCATGGCTGGATCCTGGGGCTGAATGATATTTTCAGACCAGGAGAGCAATCCAAACTATCTTGCATATGTCACCCAACGCAAAAGTCAAAATGGCTGCAGTCAGCAGGTGAGATGTCGGGATGGTGATACTCTTCTGTGATGACCACTGGGTGCCATTGTCATTCCTAACACCTAGTACTGATGGGTCACTCACCATGGTGTCTAGATCTATTGAAGTGGATATAACCAGAGTTTTTAGAAGGCTCACACTTTGAGGAGAGGCTGAAAATCCAGAACCTCTCAGAAGTTCCAGAGCCCTGAGGAACAGAGCACACAGTCTATAAGAACCATAAAATATGATGCACTAGGGCTGAAAGCAACAGTCCCACACTTCCCACTGATTTCATAGGGGATTGCATTGAGGCTCATGGCCATAGTGTAGTGTTAATCCCAGATTCTGTGTCTTAACTGAGTGCTTTTCTTTTCTGCAAGGAGATTTACTGGGGCTTGAACTGGGGCTTTATAAATGCTGGACAAACACTCTGCCTCTGAGCCACATCCCCAACCCCTAAATATACCTCTGACTGCTGAATCTAACCTATGTGCATCTTCTAAGGATTGAGACCCTTCTGGAAATGCCTAGGTACCTTTAAAGAAGGCAAGGCAAAGCCACAGGAGTCCATTGAGTAGGTCCTGCTGTGAGGACAGAGCTGGCAGATGGAGAGCCACAGGGCACTAATCACTGTCCAGGGTCCTGATCCTGTCTCCTGTGAGCCAGGGGCTGGACAGTTCAGGTTCACAGTACTCTCTGGACTGAAGCATCTCTGGCTCACATCATCAGAGAGACCCCCACTAGATTATAGCACTGCTATGATGCTGTCTGCTTAGACATCCCATCTGGGGCCTGGACCACACTACCAGGGATTTGTTTTATCTTGCTTTGGACCCCAGGCGTTAGGTCTTGGAGACTGAATGTTTAAAGGATGCTTTGTTCCTTCCAGTAATAACTAAAGGAACCAAGGCTCAGAGACAGAAATGGCTTGCCCAAGTTTATCAATATCAGGAGAGAGCCTTTGATCACTTACCCAGAGAACTGCTTTCCAGATTCTGGAATCCAGGGGCATGGCAGTTTGCCCAGCTAGAGCATTTAATTTATGATTACAATGTTGTTTGTTTGCTTGTTGTGCTGGGAATTGATCTTAGGACTTGGTGCATATCAGGTGTGCTGGTTAGTTTCTGTCAGCTTGATACAAACCTAGACATATCTGGGAAGAAGGAATCTTGATTGAGGAATTTCCTTTATCAGACTGGCCTGTAGGCAACTATGTAAGGCATTTTCTTGATTGGTGTGAGAGGGACCAGACCCACTGTGAACAGTGACATCGCTGGGCAGATGGTCCTGGGTTATATAAGAAAACAGACTGAGTAAGTCATAGAGAGCAAGACAGTAAGCAGCGTTTCTCTTTGCCACACTGCTTTAGTACCTGCCTCCAGATTCCTGCCTCAGTTTCTTGCCATGATTTCCCTTGATGATGGACCCATAAGCTGAAACAAACCCTTTCCTTTCCTCCTGTGGTGGTTTAAAAGAGAATGGCCACCATAGGCTCATACATTAGAATACCTGGTTCCCAGTTGGTAAAATTATTTGGGAAGGATTAGGAGGTATGGTCTTATTGGAGGAGGTGTGTCACTAGGAGATAGACTTTGAGGTTTTTAAAACCTTATCATTCTCAGTTAGTTCTCTCTCTGCTTTGTGCCTATGGATCAGGATGTAAAGTCTCAGCTACTTCTCTAGTGTCACACTTCCCTACCTGTTGCCATGCTCTCTGCCATGATGGCCATGGACTCTAACCCTCTGAAACCATAATCCCCTAATAAACCCTTTCTTTTATAAGTTCCTTTGGTCATAATGTCTTAGCACAGCGATTGAAAAGTAACTAAGATGCCTCCCTAAGTTGCTACAGGTCATGGTGTTCATCAGAGCAACAGAAAGAAAATTAGAATGTCAAGCGATCACTCTACCACAGAACCACATTTTTATCCCAAATAATGTTTGATGTGTGTGTGTGTGTGTGTGTGTGTGTGTGTGTGTGTGTGTGTGTGTGTGTGTGTGTGTGTGTTATTGCTGCTTTCTGGTTTTGGTTTTTTGAGAAGGTCTAACATAACTCAGGTCAGCATCACTGTGTGACTGAGACAGGTCCAGCCTTGAACTCATAATCCTCCTTCCTTGAAGTCTTGAATGCTGGTATTATGGGATGCATTCCCATACTTAGCTTCCATCTACTGAATCCTGCTTCTGTTATGTGAATTCCCAAGGAGACACAAGCATCTGTTCACCCCAGACAGGACACTGATGGCAAACCTAAGCAGCCACCCCACCCAGGTGTAGCTTGATGAACCAGACAGTTTATTAGGGTTACTGAGCATACCATCTGCATCGCTGCCCCAAATCCCCGCACAGATGATGACTCAGGAAAGTTGTGTCCCTGGAGCCTCTGTGCATGACTCAGCTCAGCTGTACAGTCTCCTTTGCTCACAATTGTTACTGTCTTTATGACCTTGGAGAGAAGTAAGTCTGTAAGTCTTGTGAGTTTCAGGAGTCCCCTGAGCCTTGCAGTGTTCAGTGACTTCCTCAATTTCATGAGTGTCTTTCCTCCTTCCTGGAGGGAGAGTTTCAGTTGACAGGAAATAGTGACCTCCATCAGCACCTGGATGATGTCTTTTCTTCAGTCCTGAGCATCCTCATGGTCTGGTCTGTCTCAGCAATGCCTGGTAGTGGCCCTCTAACCATGTGTTCATCTCCATCCTTGGTCATTGCTGAGATTCTGGGTGTTTGGCTTCTTGGGAGGAAGGAAGTACAGCTGAGTGTGCAAAAAGCTCTAAACTATTACATCCAATATACTCATGTAAGAGACAATTGTGCTTTTATTTATAGAAACATTAAATATTGTAAAACACTGGGGACATCAGCAGCAGCAGCCCACAAGGAAAGGGACCTCACTAAGCCCACAAAGCTGTTTGTTTCAAGACCCACTTGGGCTAATTCTGTCCTGGAGGAGAGAGGGTGTTAGCAGAGTCTTGCTTTGGCTCCATTGCATCTCTCTGAGTCCGGGGTGATGTTTTCATTTTGTTTTGGTTTTGTTTTCTGAGGAGTCAGCAGTGGATCTAATTAATGCCATCAAAAGCATGACATTTAATTAACTAAATAACATGTTGAGCTTAATGATAACACATTTCAGCACCCGGCGGGTGGCAATGGTCTCTGGGGCCATCTCTCCAAGGAGGCCTGTGATCTGATAAAGAGGAAAGAACCTATCTCAACCACATCAGCAGTCCTTAGGGAAAAGGTCAGTGGAGGTATGGCCTCATAGCCACCAAGAAGCATGCTCTTTTCTTCTAGACTTTGGGTAGAGAGATCAAGACCATGAGAGCATCCAGCAAGGAGAGATGTGTGTGTGTGTGTGTGTGTGTGTGTGTGTGTGTGTGTGTGTGTGTAGGTTGACACTGGGTATCTTTCTTTACTGTACTGAACCTTGTTTTTTGAGACAAGGTCTCTCACTGAACCCAGAGACCACCTATCTAGCTAGACTAGCAGGGCAATAAATTCTAGGGATACACTTCAACATTGGGATTGCAGGTGTGTGCTGCCAGGCTTAGCTTTTTATGTAGGTGCTGGGCATTTGGACTCAGGTCTTTATACTTGCACAACAAATATTTTACTGTCTGAGCTATCTTCTCACCCCAGAATGCACCTTTCAAACATGTTTGGGCATCTAGAGATGTAAATAAATGCAACTATTTTCTCCATTGCTATTCCAATATCTTGGTTCTTTCCAGTTCTGCTGGGAAACCATGCAGGCATGACAGGCAGGACCTGGTGGGAGGCTTTCTCCCTGCCAGCCTGCTAAGATCACAGGCGCTTTAAGCAGCAGAGGAGTGGATGTGAGTGCCCTCTTGTGGACACTGACGAATCCACAGTGATACTCCTGGGACCCTCACCCAATGGGCTCAGACCCTTGAGACTGGAGATGAAATTTCCTGATGGAATTCCCTGGGTCATTGGAATGAATTTTCATGGATTGTTAATTAGAAGGGGAAGTATTATGTCCTAAGAATTCACAGAGTCATAGCAGACCCTGGAAGGGTGGTCCCAAAGACACAGACATTCACTCTGTCAGCTCAGTTGGTGGTTTCTTTGCTTCTCTTAGTTCCTCTGTGGGCAAGATGAATGGACTGGCTTGTATTTGACTTTGTAAGCTGCTTGTAATGGGGCCTATGGTTTATATTTTAGAGAAGAGATAGAGGATTGAAGAAGTGAAATAATTCATGAGGAGAGACAAATTTCAGAAAGACAGAGCCTCAGACCATTGTACCTCCCTTCTCCCCCACCCCTTGTCATCTCCCCACGGTGGATCACCTTTCCTCACAATGAAGGCACAAGCTCTGGGGATAGTGCCCTAGAACTCTTTAGTGGCCAACGTCCTGAGCTTAGATGACGTCTAAAGGGGTTCAATAACTCGAGAGGGAAGCATTTACTGGAGGGCTAGTGAGGTGGTTCAGTAGGTAGAGTGATTGGGCTACACTCACGAGGACCCATGTCTTGAGCCTCAACATCTCTATTAAAAGCCATGCATGACAGTATGTGCCTGTAATCCCAGCAAGCTGGAGCTAGAGTGAGATCTCTGGAGCATGCTGGCTGGCCAGCCTAACCAATTGATGAGTCCCAGATTCAGTGAAAGACCCTGTCTCAAAAAGTAAGTGAGTGGGGCTGGAGAGATGGTTCAGCTACTAAGAAGAACACTTGCTGCTTTTCCAGAAGATTCTGAGTTCAGTTCCCAGTACCCATGCCGGGTAGCTCACAACCACCAGCAACTCTAGCTCCAGAGATACCTTTATGAGCGCTCTCACACATGTGGCGTGCACACACACACACACACACACACACACACACACACACACACACAAAGAATCTTAAAAAATAAGATGGAGAGCAGTTGAGCAAGACAACCACTGTCAACTCTGTGCATGCACACTCTCACACGTGCACATACACAGAGACATGTATACACACACAGATACAGAACACTGAGCACAGGGTCTGGCAGTGGCATTCAGTGCTATTTAATTGATGTGCCTTCCATGAGGGCACAGTAGTATTTTCTGGTGGCTGGAACACAGTAGGTGCTCTGTCCTATTCACAACTGTTTATTCGCTGGAAGATGTTACCCACCATGCAATAGATCTACTCCAACAGGACTATGAAATCGCCCAAACTATTTTTATCTAATTGGAACATGTGCCTGCCTTCAAACTGGGGCAGCACTGGGGGCAAGATTTGCATGACCTATGTGTATACTTTGAGAAACAGCAGCTGGCAGGGAGGCAGGAAAGCAGTTGTTTCTGACCAGAAGGTACTGCGAGGCAGGATTTGGCTCTGCTCAGCATGCAATGGGCGTCCTGGCTGGGTAAGATGGGGATGGATTTCTGTCCCTTCTCCTGCATGTCTTTTTTGTTCCTCTGCTCCCAGCAGGCAAAGGCTGTTGAGGACTCGGATGAGTCCTCAGATTGTCCCCATTACATGTGCACAGGCATGTGCGCACATGTTCACAGCAGTCTCGGGGCTTTCGGTATTCCAGTCACCATGAGATTGTCACCAGGGAGCCTGGTGTTGCTTGCAGCCATGTCAGGATGAAGAATGAGCCTGGCTGTCATGGTTGGCTGGTGGTGGTGGGCGGGGCAGCTGTCGCTTCTAGATTGAATGCCTTAACTACTGGTGTGAGTGAAAAGAAGCAGAGAATGTTGGTGAGGGGAAGACAGAGTGAGAAAGTGACAAATCCCTTCCATGATCTTTGGAATGGTCCCCAGGAAAGGGCAGTTAGTCCTGTGCCTGAAGGGTGCACCAGCTTCCCTGGGGTGCGCTCCTCCTGCTGCTGCTGGCTGTACTTACCTTTCCTCCTTGCTTGCCAATATCGTTTTCTGGATTTTGCTGGTTGTCTTTTGTTACAGAGAGAAGGAGACATGACTGGGAGAAGTGATGGGAAAGTGCTGTCAGATAACCGCAATGGAAGCTCTGTGGAATTGGGGTTTGGGGGTCACAGCCCTCACAGTCCCCATTAGGGGTTCTGTTGTTTGACCTCAAACATCTTGATGATTTTGGCTAGAGGTGGCAAATGGGTCTGCATGCCGTTCATGGATGGAGTTGGTTCGTGTTGTTTTCTGTCAGTTGAAAACGTGAGTTCTTGGCTTCGTTTGGACAGCCCTGCTCTGCCTTCACTTTTGGCAGCCATCTATGGGTGACAGAAGGCTCTGACCTGCTTTAAATAGGTCAGGGATCTTCTCATTCCACATAGCTTCCATCTTGACCCTCTGACCAGTCCAGACTATTCACTTGGTTTAATCAATAGTTGGTGACTCCTGATCCAGGCTAACCTCTTCACTCTGGAAGAAAGAGCACTGAAGTTCAGAGAGGGTGTGTGGCTAACCAAGGTCACACAGCTTTCCTCAGAGACTGTACAGGCTCTGTTTATACAATGTGATCTGAAAGGGGCCTAAGAAGGAACATTTCTGACCCTACTCTATTGCCAAGATTCTTTATTCTTCATGGCTTCTGCTTAGTCTTGGAGTTATAGCTCTGTATTTAGGGCTGGATGGGTGGTGTCACCAATGGGAAAAGAGTTGGAATCTCCAGTACTGTATCCTAGTGGGTGATGGGCCTGAATCTCCTCAGTCAAGAGTGGAGGAAAATAAATACATGTGTTCTCCTTTGCTTGTTTTCTTGTGCTCAGCTCAATTTCTCTATACAGTGTAAATCTCTTGCCTAGTGTGTAGAAGGAAACTTAAAAGTTCTTATTAACAAAATCAAACCTGAGGCCAGTTATTGGGGTGAATGCTGGGAGATGAGAGAAGCAGAATAAGCCACAGCTTCCTCACCTCGACAGAGTTCTTCAGCTGATCCTGTTTCCTCAGACTGAATGCTTCTGAGTCCTCATCCAAATGGATCTCAACTGAACTGTGCTGCTCAAAGCATAAAAGCTTAACCAGCCAAATGCTTCTAGTTTCTGGTCCTCATGCCTTATATAACTTTCTGTTTTCTACCATCACCCCCTGGGATTAAAGGCGTGAGTCGCTGTGCTTGGCTGTATCCTTGAACAGATGGATTTCTGCCTCTGGAATGCTAGGATTAAAGGTGTAAGTGCCACCATTTTCTGGCCTCTATGTCTGTCTAGTGGCTGTTCGGTTCTCTGACCCCAGATGAGTTTATTAGGGTGCACAATATTTTGGGGAACACAATACCACCACTAGGGAATGGAACTGCCTATAGGGGCTGGGTCATCCCACACTGATTAACTTATTTAAGACAATCCCTCACAGACATGCCCACAAGCCAGTCCAATGTAGAAAATCCCTCACTGAGACTCTCCAGGTTATTCTAGGTTGTGTCAGGCTAGCAGTCACAGCGATTGCAGAGTTGAACTGGTGAAATAATGGTCTGTGCTGGGAATTATTCTAGACAGACTCAGACCCTAGAGAATCCCAGGATAATGCTCTGCCCATTGGCCATCCTGTGTACTCTAGGTTAAAAACACAACAAGATAATAGAATTAAGTAAAATGCAAGTGGGTTCCCCTGTATCAGTGCCTCTGTTGGGTGTCACCTCTGTAGAATCCGGATATAAAGGTTCTTCTATGTCCTGCTTAGCACTTTCTCTGTGCCATGGAGAACTTGCATCCTGTACTTTGATTCAGATGTTGTCAGACCACTTGTGTCACTCAGTGCAGTTTCACTGAACACTGGAACTTGCTTTGCAAGCTGATACTGCTGCTCATGGTCAGCAAACACATTCTGCACAAAGACCATGTGGCAGTTGCTTTAGGTTTTATGGGCTACAGGACCTCTCGATGCTCCTCCTTCATTCTCTTTCAAACACTGTTTTGCAAGTGTAAGGACCATCCATAGCTCACAAGCTACACAAAAGCAGATAGTGGGACCGATGTAGCTTATAACTGCAGCTTGTTTGCTCAGGGTTTTGCTAGCCAGGTCTCCCCTACAAGGGAGGACCTTTGAGGAAGATTGAAATAGATCTCCATGGGGCACTTTTGGTGTTAATTTGAGTTTATCTGCAGGATAGGCATGGGGGTGAAATCATTGAGATTCCTTTTTAATTCTGGACAGGCAGTCTCTCAACTTTCTCATATGTGGATGAGATGAGGAATCTGTGGCAGGGGCTTGGGCTGTAGCTCAGTAGATAGGATGTTTGTTTAGCATACAGAGGCCTTGGGTCATCTCAACACTTGGGAGATAGAACCAGGAGAATCAAGTCATCCTTAACTATATAGCAACCTTGAGTCCAGCATTAAACAAAACAAAACAACCACAGAACTCCAAACCAGCCAAACAAAACCAACCAAACAAAATACAAACAAATAAGCATACAACTACAAAGAATTTCAGTAGAAAGTGGTCCAGAGTCCCTGGAAGTCTGCAGGTAAAACAGGGTTAGGTGGTGTGGTCCTGTGCCAGCAAGTCTCTGTGGTTCTTTCCTGAAGATGTTGCCCTTGGAGGCTTAGATGGGACTTCTTTGGAGATACAGAATTGAAACAACTCAAGTTCTTCCAGGTGCCAAGGAGGCAGAGAGCAAGGCACAGACCCCAGCAACCTCACGGTTGCCTTGGCCTCATTTCTTCTGCTGCTCTTGCTCCCTTTTGGGATAAGCTCCTTTTCCTAGTGTGGTGTGTAGCGTTTGGGCTTCCTTCCTCCATACAGATCTCTTCCTCATGTCCCCATGTTTTGTTTTGTGATCCACTGAGTTTATCTAGGGTCATCTCTGTGCTTGTGGGTGTGATAACATCCATTATAGCCTAGTGGCTACATATCTAAATATAATGACTACTCTCTCCCCAAATTCTATCAATACATAATAGTTCATCAGGGAAGGTTAGTGTCCCACAGCTTTCATCATCTGTGACTGATAGTTGACAGGTCTGGTCTTCTGCAGGCCCAGTGTAGACACCACAGCTGCTGTGAATTCATGATTTTAATGGCTGTGTCATGTCCAAAAGATGGCATTTCATAGTCCTTCTTCCTGTCTTCTGGCTCTTATATTGTTTCTTCTTCTGTAATATTCCCTGGATATTATAGAGGGTGGTATAAATATCTTGTTTAGGGCTGAGCACTCATTCATAGCATCTTGACCAGCCAAGAGTTTCTGCATTTACCGGCATTCATTGTAAAGAGCCTTTTCAGATTAATGCTGGGAGTAGCATGGATATAAACATAGATACTAAGATGGCAGTTTGATGCTGTGTCAATTTAGCTGAACAATATCCTAAGCTCCACCCACAGGGTCTTATGACTTATACCATCATGTCTTTTTGACTAGGTTTAGAGTACAAAATCTTTCCTGCAGAGTGGGCGGGCTTCAAATCTAATTAGAGAGTGGTTGGTTGCCTGCACAATAGCCGTGCCACTATTACAGCAGTGGCCACACCCTGGCCAGCATGTTAGTATTGCAGTTTACTGTAGGTTTCACAACTGGGTGATACTACTGATATTTTTTTCTCTCTTAGAAGCTGCATAGCACGTCCTAGCATTATAAAAGCTACCCAGAAGGGATGAAGTTTCCAGCTTAGTTGCATTTGATTTCTCTCTAGCTTGCAACCAAGTTAGGTGGTATCTTTACCAACAGGGTCTTAACCTAGTCCTGGTGGGCAATCAAGAGGAATAGCAAGAGCCTGAATGGCATTTGCTTTTCTTGGTCTGGGTTACCTCACCCAGTATAATTTTCTTTCAGTTTCATCCATTTACCAGCAACTTTAATAATTTAATTTTTCTTTAAGCTGAATAAAATTCCATTGTATATACATACCACATTTCCTCTGTCCACTTATCTGTTGATAGACATACAGGCTGATTCTGTTTGTTAGATATTGTGAATAGAGCAGCAGTGAACATGGATGAGCAGGTGTCTCTATTAGATACAGAGAATATAATCTTTGGGAATATGCCCAGGAGTGGTATAAATGAAATCATGTGGCAATTTTCTAAGGAACCCCCACACTGGTTTCCATAGTGCTTGTATCAGTGTACACTCCCACCAGCAGCAAATAAGGGTTCCTCTTCCCCCTCTTCCTCATCAGCATTTTCTTTGTTGCCACTTGATCATTCATCCCTACTGGGGTGTGAATGAATCTCAAAGTAGTTTTAGTTTTCATTTCTCTGGTGGATAATGATGTTGAACACTTAAAAATAATCACTTTAGTCATTTATGATTCTTCTTTGGGATTTCCCTGTTCAAATCTATAACTAATTTTTGGATTGCATTGTTAGTTTTTTTCATGTGTTGTTATTTGGGTCCTTTGTGTTTTCTTGACTTTAATCTTCTGTTGGATGAATAGCTGGCAAAGATTTTTTGTTTCCTTCTGTAGGCTGCCTCTTCACTTGAATGACTGTTTTGCTATACAGAAGTGTGTTTTAGTTTCATGAAGTCCCCATTTGTACATTGTTAGCCTTATTTAGAATGACCAGAGTCCTATCTAGAAAGCCTTTATATTTTCCTATATCTGGAAAACTTTTCCCCATGACCCTTTCTTCCACTGGTTTTAGAGTTACAAGTTTAACAGCGAAATCTTTGATTGAGTGGAAGCTGAAGGTTTGTGTATTTGTGTGTGTGTGTGTGTGTGTGTGTGTGTGTGTGTGTGTATGTGTGTGTGTATGCAAGATGAGAGAGAAAGATCTAGTTTCTTTCTTTCGCTTGTGGACATCAGTCTCCTGTCATTAGGCTGGCCTTGAAATCTCTGCCTGGCCAAAGATGACCTTGAACTTTGGTTCCTCTACCTCTCCAGTATTACCATGCCCAGTTTTATGTGATGCCGAGGATCAAACCCAAGGTCTGTGTATGCTAGGTAAGCATTTTAACACTTCTCTACACTCCCAGCCATTTATTTATTTGTTTGTTTGTTTGTTTAAAAAACTTCCCCCAAGATAGAGCTGTGTAACAGCTCTGGCTGTCCTGAAACTCATTCTGTAGACCAAGCTGGACCCTAACTCACAGAGATCTGCCTCTGCCTCCCAAGTGATGGGATTAAAGGTGTGAGCCACCACCACCCAGCTTATTTTTATTTTTTTTAAAGGAGAGAAGATTACATTATGTTAAAGATCTTCAGTTGGTAACCACAGATGATTTTGCTTGGCTCTCAGAGGGTTTTAAATATTCAACTTAGTCATCAGCATTTAAAGCTTGGAAGGATTCACAGATCTCTAGATACCATTTAGTGTTTGTGGAAATCATAGGCCCCTCATTCCAATGCAGTTATCCCTATCTGATGCACATTCTTTGGAGCGGGGCTGCATTCCCTTTGACTTACTTGCCACTCTCCCATTTAGCTGTTTGCCCTCAGCTGCCTGGATCACATGGACATGGAGATCTGCTTAGCATAGGCTTATTCCCGCATGAGGACAATGGGGCCTGGAAGGCTTACAACATCTTTTCATCCAGAGACAGATTGGCATTTGGCACACACACAGGTGGATAACAGGGGGGAAACTAGGAGATAGGTCTTGACTCTTTCTCCATCATTTTCTTCTTTGTCTTATATCTTGCCCTCTCCCAGACCCACAGCAATCTATTCCCTCTTTTGATGATGATGACACAATGGACAGCTATCATTTAGTGAGTATTTTTTGTTTGTTTTTTTCCAAGACAGGGTTTCTCTGTGTAGCTTTGCACCTTTTTTTCTGGATCTTGCTCTGTAGACCAGGCTGGCCTCAAACTCACAGCAATCCACCTGGCTGTCTCTCCTGAGTGCTGGGATATTAAAGGCATGCGCCACCACTGCCCAGCTCAGTTAGTGAGTATTTAAGTCAGGTATCCCCAGCTACTTAATTATTCTGAGTTCTATATATTACCATTGTAATTTTCTTTAGAAGAGGAAGCTAATAGTTTGTGGCTATGTATTCATTATGCAGCAAGGCCAAGATCTGAACTCAGATCTACCTGCCACCAAATCCCCTGTTCAGAACCATCAGAGCCAGACAGGGGGCCAGCCCCTTGTCCCATTAAGTAACATTGATGTGAGGATGGGGAAAGATGAATCTTTTATTTGAAATGGATGCTCATTTCACATTCTGTAGGCAGGAGACCCCAATGAACAAACACATCATTAACTGGGATGCTTCAAGCAATGCCCTCACTGAGGAGTAGTGCCAGTCCTCTGGAGAGGTCAGGGGGCAGCATTGTTATGAGACAGGAAGCTCCAGCTGTCATGATGGATGAGCGGAGGAAGTGATATGGATCTCAATGTCAAGGAGAGGTGAGGAAATAGCTGGCCTGTGCCCTCTGCTGAGTACTATGGCTGTTCCTCTTGGTGCAGTTTGATTCAGTGAGATCAGGCTGGCTGAAACATGACAGACACACTTGTATGATTTCAGGTTGACAGACACCATAGAGATCACTTGGACTCTTTATTATAGGGGTAATCATTCCTCTGAAAGCCTCAATAGGCAGTTTCTACCCTATGCTTGGATGTCTAGAGATGGCCAACTCAGTGCTCCAGGAAACAAGCCTCTTCATGTTTTTCTATGTGTATGTATATAGATATGCTTTAGTATCTATATGCAGGTACGTGTGTGTGTGTGTGTGTGTGTGTGTGTGTGTGTGTGTGTGTGCTAGTGCACGTGCATGTATAGGCATGCATGTGCACGTTGAGGTCATAGATCAATCTTGGCTGGTGTTTCCCAGGTGCTGCTTATTTTGTTTTGGAAGACAGGGTCTCTTATTGGTCAAGAACTCTCCAAGTAAACTAGGAGAACTGTCCCTGTCTCCTCAGTCCTGGGATTATACGCTCATGACACTAGGTTTGATTTCCTCATTACACGGGTTCTAGGGACCAAACTCAGGTCCTTACACTTACAAAGCAGACGCCATGCTAACTGAGCTGCCATTCTCAGACCCCCTTTCCCATTTTTAAAGGAAGTTCTTTGGATCAGACTCAAACTCAGCTACATATTTAATCTCCTTTTCATTGTGCTGCTTGTTAGACCCATGTGCACTGTCTCTCCTCTTCTGCAGATTTCAACCCTTCAAGTTGCACTGTGGTAAACGTCTTCACACCAGGTTGTCACTCCTTGGCCATAAATATCCACACTTGATTAACTGCCCTACATAAAAGAGTTTGCGGGTTCCTAGCCATCTGTGCTGATTTTTCTGTTTCCTCCTCCCACACACATCCGTTTCTCCTTTCCTTTGCCCTTATCCCTACTCCTTGAGACTGACCCTCCAGGATGGTTCTTTTGAGTGCTTGTGCAGGGTGGTGTCATATGGAACTAAGTCAAGGCAGTTCAGGAAGGCACCCAGAAGGTAGGTAAACAAAGGAGCATGGGGGCTCTCCTCCCCCCTTTCCTTCTTTAGGGGGACCCTGTGTGACCATGCGCTCTATCTCTGTGCTCCCTGATGGGCAGTCCAGTGGAGGTGAACACGGATCATGGCTCTCCTTGGGTCCTTGTCATTCTATGCTGACTGCTCCGAGATGGCAGAGGTTTTCCTCTGCTGCTATTCTCCACGTGCCTCAGTTTTGGTTATCTATCCTTTAACCTCGCCTGTGCATCTACCAGGCAATCTTCTACCTCAATTTCCTCGTTTTTGCCACTGTCTCTGTTGTCTACTGTTGAATATGTTCATGTGTTATTTTTATTTCTCAGCTCCTCAGGCCCTGAGCCATTACCAAGATCAGGCACATCTTTAGGGTATCACTTGGTTTAGGATATCACTTGGTTTTAAGTGATGCTTATGCATTAAATAACAACCATGAGCAAGTTTGTTCCCTTCTTTTGGTCTCAATTTTCAGCATCTGTAAAATGGTATAATAATTAAAAAAATCATTATTATGAAGATCAACTAATCCATATCCATTATCATTTAGTGCTGAACACTTGGTAAACCTTTGTTAAATGTGGTCTTTATCATCAAAACATCATGCTTTACATCCCCACATGAGCTTTTTGATCTAAATGCCTCTTTTCTCTTGGGCTTTTTGCATTGTCCTAAAATCTGTACATGACTGAGGTTGCCGCTGCTGCTGCTGTAACCCTGATAGATATTATCCCCTGAACCTTGATGCTTTAGGTGTGGGTCATAGACTCATGGCAGGAGTGTCACTGGAGAGTTTTGTTTGGGATTTGGAGCTCCAGACCCTGTTCTGAACTTGCTGAGTCAGGGTCTGTGAGCTAACCTAGCAATTCCTGTGTGCTTTGATGTTTAAAGTCCGGAGCTGGTAACATCTGCAGGCTCTGAATCACAGCTGTCAGCTGGCATGGAGAGCCTCTCCCACCAATCACTCACTTTCAAAGTCATCAGAGTTGGGTGCTGCAGCTCAGCTAAGTACCACTGTGCTTCCAAGTGTCCTGGGTGGGATGTGGGGAATGGGGCTTTTCCCTGCTGGGTTTGGAGAGGGATCAGCCATGGTTTGAACCTGTGCCTGATTGCAGAGGTTAGCTGTGAGAACAAGGTCGGCTAACCTCCCTACAACATTTGGAACAGGGTTGGACACAAAAAGTCCTATTTTCCTCTTTTCCATGGGCCCCAGGAACCCAATCTCTGAAAGAGAAGCCTTTGATGTTCCAGGAAGATTCACTTCAAACAGGAGTGGATGTTAGGGTTTCTTTGAAAGTTGATATCAGCATCAATTGTGGGCATGATGACATGCAGCTGTGATCTTCAAATTTGGGAGGACGAGGAAGGAGTGTTACTATGAGTTTGAGGCCAGTTTGGGCCATGTAGAGAAACAGGGTCTTCAGTCTCAAAAGCAAAAAGTAAACAAACATCGTCACCAGCAACAAAGCTACACTCAAGTTTCATGGTGCCCTGAGTGCTTGGCCTTATCACTCTGACTGTGCACTTCTGAATATAGGCTATGTTTGACCAGATAATTGTAAATGAAAGTATGGCATCATCAAGAAATAAAGATTATTGACATATGAATTTGAATTAGATACCACTGTCACAGATTGTATAGACATAAATATTTCTAACACGGCTGAGGCTGTACCAGATAAGGATAAGGCTGAGGCTGTACACAGAGATGGCATTCTCTGCTCAGTAGCTGGACACTTCATCTCAGCCACTCAAAACCACATCAGATGACACTGGCGATCCAGCCCTTCCTTCCTCCAGTGGTGTAGGTCTGGAGTCCAGCTGTCCAGTCAGATGCCTGGGATGGCTTTGCAGCTGCCATAGCTCTTAAAAATATTACGTTTACTTATTGTTTTATGCATGCATGCATATGGGTGTGTGTGGCATGGTGTACATGTGAAGGTCAGAAGATGACCTTCAGGAGTCTCTCCCTCTACTATGTGGACCCTGTGGGGGAGGAGAATCAGACTCAGGGCACCAGGCTTGGTAGCAAGTGGCTTTACCAACTGGCTCATCTTGTGATCCACTACTGCAACTCTTGAGAAGTTACCACACATTTCTCTGTGCCCCCATTTTCTCAGTGAAAAGCTTCAGGGAGTCATGATGGTATTCAGATAATAATGGAATCTGAGAATAGATTTCTAACAGACCATGGCTGCTTCAGACTTCACACATTTAAAGCCCATTCTCTCTCAGGACCAGCACTGCCGATAGTGTAAGAACCAAGATCATATGGACAATGTATAAATCCTTCAGTTTATAAGCTTTAAAATGATGTGATTTTTGCCCATCAAGGGGGTCAGTGGCAGATCAACATGATTTTACAGTTTGCAAATAAAATGAGATTTTAGGATTTTATCACAGTAAGGCAAATTTATTCAAAGTTTACTTGTCCCCTGTGGGGCACTTAGGGCTTTGAGGAAATACATGCACCATGCAGGTGAAACATGTTTCGTATTTCCTTGTCTCCAATATTAGCAACTGTTTATTTGTTATTTATGAAGTATACTGTGGTGTTTAATTTTTGCAACTCTTCAATGAGGTCAGTCTATCAGTAATTTATTTCCACGGGACAAATTACTCCCAAGCCCAGAAGCTTAAAACAGTACATGTTTGTGATGTTATAGCTTTTAGGGCCCAAGGATTTTAAAAATGAGGACCTGGTTGATATTTCCAGCTGTGAGAGTTTTGTAGGGGTGCAGTTACAGTTGGCTGGGACTGTCATCTAAAGCTCAGATGATGCTGGAAAATTTTTCTGAAATCTCTTATATAATTTGTGGAAGGCCTCCATCTTTACTGGCTATTAATAGGAGACTTCTGTTCCTCACTACTTGGGCATCTCCATGTGACCATGGTAACCCACATCAGGATCCCCTGCCTAGGGAATGGTGCCAACCACAATTGGTTGTATCTTCCCATATCAATTACCTCAGTTAAGACACTCTCCTACAGACATGCTTACTGCATACATTCCTCCATTGAGATTCTTTCACTTCCAGTGGGCTTGGACTGTATGTCACACTATGTCATCACCCCTTCTTAAGAGCAAGAATTCCACAGTGGACCTCAAGCTGGGGTATGTGTAGATGTTTCTTGATGTATGATATTCTGATGATCATTATTCATAGAAAATATTCCAAGAGCAAGTACATTTATTTCCATCTACCAGGCATCTTCATTTTATAGCTCTGTGCCCTGGAACAGGCCCATTGGTTGCTTTGGGTCATGTGGCTGATGCAATGTTGCCTTAATACTGCTGCCCAGCAACATGAGACAGCATTATACTGCTTATCACTAGCCTGGGAAAAGACCCACACTTGAAGTCCCAAGTACCATTTCTACTGAGTGTTGATGGTTGTGCCACCATCTGTTGCCATGGGAACATGAGAACTGAAAAGCAGGAAGTAGGACTTCATCTGAAGTATGTGGTCTCACAAGAGTAGCAGAGACTTCTGCAGTCTCAACCTTCACAGCACCTGTTGCCTTCTGTGAGGGTTATTTTTGAATGTCAATTTGATTGGATTAAGAAATACCCAGGGGTTGGGCTGGAGAGACGGCTTGGTAGTTAAGAGCAGTGGTTGCTCATTCAGAGAACCTGGTTCAATCCCAAGCACACACATGGTAGCTTGAAACTGTCTGGAACTCTAGTTCCAGGGAATATGATGCCTCTCCTGTGGACACCAGGTATGTATGTGTTGCACATTCACACATGTAGGCAAAACACCCATACTCAGGAAAAGTTTAAAAAATGAATATCTAGGGTTTTAGTGAAGTTTGCCTATGGATGTGTCTTTAGGAATGATTCTAGAGAGGACTACCTGAGGAGTGGGGTCCCATCCTGAGTGTTGGAGGTGTCATACATAGGCTACATAAAAGAAAATAAAAGGAGAAAGCAAGCTGAGGACTGATTCACCTGGCGGGTGCCGTACACCAAGTGACGGTCATTACCCTCTGTGCCGGCTAGTTCTGTCAACTTGATGCAGGCAGGAGTCATTTGGGAAGAGAGAGCCTCAGTTAGGAAAATGCCCCCACCAGACTGGCCTGTGGTTCATTTTTTGATTGATAATTGATGTGGGAGGGTCCAACTCGTTGTGGGCCATGACACTCCTGGGTTGGTGGTCTTGGGTTCTATAAGAAGTGGGCTGAGAAAGTTATGAAGAGCCAACCAGTAAGCAGCAGCACTCCTCCATGGCCTCTGCTCCAGTTCCTGCCTCCAGGTTCTTGCCCCAAATTCTTGTCCTGGTTTCCTTCAGTGATGACTTATATAAACTGTAAGGCAAAATAAACCCTTTCACCCCCAGGTTTCTTTTGGCCATGGTGTTTTATTACAGCAATAGAAACCTAGCAAAGATGCCATGCCTTCTCAGCATGATGGACTGTATCCCTCTAGACTGTGAGCCAAAATACCCCCCTTAAGTTATGTATTCTATCCTCTTTCTCTCTCTCCCTCTCTCCCTACTTCATATACATTTCCACCCATGATTTCTTTTTCCCTCATTTACTTTTCTGGCAGACCAAATGGTCAACTTGTAATCTCCTGGAGTTGATTTCTGCCCACTCCTTTGTTGGGCCCCACTGAGGATTAAGCAATTTGTCTTCACAGAGGGAGATCCTCCATGATGTTCATCAGAGGAGCCCGCATGGAGTATTAGAGAATCTGGGTGGGGTGTGACAACCAGGCAGAGCCTGTGGCAGACACTGGCTGTCTTTCATGTTCAAAAATGGAGAGCTTGGCTTTCCTGCTTCCTGAACTGTGTCCCTTTGTGACGAGCTATGTCTCAGTTGCCTCTGAAGCGGCCCTTCTTTTATCTATAACAGCACCCTCCTCTGTGAAAATGTTCCCATCCCTGACCCCCATTCACCCCTTCCCACAATAGCCTAAGCATTCTTCCGAGTCCACTCCACCCACAGGATGGCCTCCTGCATGGGTCTCTCCTTGGTGGCTCCCAAAGGGGCCTTCTTGTTTTAAGGTTTGCAGGGTCATGGAGAGACCAGTGTCACCTCCTTCCCTGGAGGAAAATGAGCACCGTGTCTGCTAACAAAGGGCTGTCCTTTCTGTTTGTACATCACACTGCCAGGCAGATGTATCTCCCGTTTTCCTCTATTTCAAAGCCAAGTTCCCCCTGCTTTCTGCCTTTGATGCCTGGCTTTTCTCCACTGCCATGTTCCAAGTACAGCCATTGGGGTGAAGGTCTCTGGAATCATGACTTCCTCATTGCCCTCCCTCCCGGTCATCACTCCCAGCTAGATCAGACTGCTTGCTATATTTCCACTGCCACCTTAGTCTCTGTCTCCTTCAGGGCCCCCACAGTGTCACCGTGGCCTGTCAAATCGAAAGTGTCTGGGGAGTTGAGGAGCTGGTTCAGTGGCTGAAGTGCTTACCATGTAAGTGTCAGACCCCAAGTTCAGATCCCCAGCACCCACATAAAAAGGCAGGTGTGGTAGTGACCATGCCTATAACCCCAGCACTTGGAGAGGAGGCAGAGGTAGGAAGATCACTGGGGCTGGCTGGTGGCCAGTCTAGCTAAAAATGTGTGACTTCCAGGCTCACCGAGAGAGCCTGGCTCATGGAAAGAAGGCAGAGAGCAATACAGGACAACAGCTGATGTCCCCTCTGGCCTCTGGTTGTGTACATGAGCTGAGTCCATGTACACACATGTCAACATCAAGGAAGCTAGCTGAGCAGGAGCAGAAGCAAGCTTGCAAGGATGCATTTATTCTCTCGCTGCTCTTGACCGTGGATGTGGTGTGACTAACTGCTTGAGTTTCTGCATTGAGTCTCCTTAGTAATGGACAGTAACTTGATAGTGTCAGCTGAGCAAATCCTTTCTTCCCTCAGCTGCTTTTGGTCAGGGTAGTTTATCACAGCAACAGAAACGAAACTTGACCACACTTTGTTTTGAAAATCCTTTCTCGCTCTCAAATTTGTATTATATCACCCCTCTTTTCCTTTTTTCCCTGTTTTTAGTACTAGGTTGAACCTTGGGCTCTCCTGTTGCTAGCTAGATGTTCAGCCATTGAATTCTAACCTCAGCCCTCTCTTTGCTTTAAAAATCATTTATTTTTATTTTATGTTGTATGAGTGTTTTGCCTTCATATATGTCTGGGCACCAAATACATGCAGTGCTCATGGAGGCCAGAAGTGGGTGTCAGATTCCCTGGACTGGAGTTACAGATAGCTGTGAGCCACCATATGGGTTCTGGGTATTAAACAGGTCCTCTGGCAAAGTAGCCAGTGTTCTTACCTGCTAAGTCATTTCTCCAGCTTTCTCTTTTTACTACTTAAGGCTGTCTTTTATTCAGTTGTCTAGGATAACCTGGAACTCTATGTAATCCAAGTTGGCCTTGAACTTGTGACCCTCCTATCTCAACCCCTGTATGTGTCTGGATGGCAGATATGTGTCAGAGCTATCTGGCATTGGAGCCCCACGCTTTTTACACCACTCCTATGTTGTGTTATTGGTCTTGCTATTATTTCTAGACACGGGACAATAGGTCTTATTTTGACATTTTCAGCCCTAACAAGGATGCTGATTATAGCTTTTTTTTTTTTTTTTTTTACTGATTGCATATTTGGTCATGAGTTTTGTGTTGGTAGATCCATGCCTGTGACCCCTATTAGAACACAATCCTCTGAGGTAAGAACTGTGTTTGCTCAATCTTGATAGGAAGGACAGAGGCCTAGAGAGTGATATATAGATCCCACAAGTCTCTTAGCTAGAAAGAGACACTAGGACTCACATAGCCAGTGTAGAACTGGGTCTTCTCAGGAGGTCTAGTTCTACCACAATTAGGTGTCAAATGACTGAATCTTTCCCCGAGCTTTAGAGATGCAGCAGCATTGACTCTAGGTTTGAGAAACTTGTGGGGGAAGGGTGGGGAGAGAAGGCCCAGTCAGTAAAGTGTTCACCTCACAATCATGAAGACCTCAGGTCAGTTCCCAGTCACTAATGTAAAAGGCTGGACTTGGTGGCACATGGAACCCCTGTAGCCTCATAACACTGTAACCCAGGCAGCACTGTAACCCATGTGCTGAGAGCGTAGAGACAGGTGGATCCCAGGACTTGCTGGCCCATTGGTCCAGCCAAGATGCTATGTGCCAGGTTCAGGAAGAGAGCATGTCTGAAACAATAAGGGAGAGACGTGATGGAGGAAGGCAACATGGCGCCAGCCTCTGGCCTTTATATGTGTGTGACCGGGTGAGTACACAGCTCCCCCACACAAAATGCATGGCCAAAGATGGAGGAGGAAAAGGAAACTTTAGAGGTGATGAGTGAGGCTGAATAGAAAGACATAAGAATGATGGGGTCATCTGAAGAGACAGGAGCCCCTCGCCCTGGGATGTGGTTTACCTTCCCTGCCTGCTGAGAGTTCACAAACCTGCCTTCAACACAACCAGAAAACCCAAGGTCACCTACTGAGGTAGTGGCTGCCTTCTTGAAGACATTTCAACCAGGAGGTCCAAGACAGCTGATGCTTAATCGGAGCCAGACCATTCATAGTCTTGAGTTTAACTGACTAACACTCCTCTCTCACCCCCAAATCTAAACAGAACTCCTCATAAAACCACCATCCAAAGTCATGCATGAACATTTTTTTTTATAATAAGATAGACACAATGACCAGCTCATGCATTTTTACTTCATTTTAAAACTCTGCTTTGTTCTAAATGGCATTCTCTGAGCATTGTAACCTATAAAACCATATTGCTGGGCTTTGGGAAGACATCTAAGCTCAGCTCCCTCTTTAGAAGTGATACTTGTGTTTTGGATGTGTGCTCTGTTTTTCCTAGATGCTCTCTCCAAATGCCTATGCTTTAAGTGTACCTTATCTTTCATCTCCACTTAATAAGCCTTCTAATTTTTCTTTAATAAGCCTTCTAAGTTTACTTTGTTCTAACTTGTCTTTAAATTATTCCTGCAGAGAAGGCAAGGGCCTAGTTTTACCTGAGTGGAGGTCCCTGAAGAAGACCTCAGGCTACTAGTGACAAAGGCTGTTTCTCTTTACCACCGGTGACAGTGGGTTTGTTCATAGCCTTGGTCATAATAATGGCATTTTAGGAATATGGTTGTTGTGGTTAGCTTTAATTGTCTCAGTGAGGGATTATCTAGATTAGGCTGCCCTTGGGCATGCTTGTGGGATTGCCTTAACTGATGTGGGAAGACCCAGCCTGAAAGTGTGTAGCAATATTCTGAGGGCCTTCTCACAATAATTCCCCTGCAGCATATTGTCAGAAGCTCTCTGAGACTGTGGAGGAAGAGTCCACAACCCCTTCATGCTTGCATATTTTATTCCTCAAAGCCAGTACCACCTGGATGACATTGGGATTGGGCCCTGGGCTATATAGGCAGACATGTGTTCACCCTCTCTGTTCTTCATGGTGGAATTGTGAGCTCTTAACCATGGGTGTAACTAACTATTTTTTCCTGCTTTGACTTTCCCCCAAAACCTGGAACTGTACACTGTAAACCCTTTCTTTCAGAGTTGCTCTGTCAGGATGTTTTATCACAGCGATAGACACAGAATAGGACAATGGTGGTCTCCAAATCAATCAAGTTATATAGATCCATACTTAGCTTTTTAATGCTACCCATACTTCAATAAAGAATTTAAACAGAAATAGATGATCCAGATGGAAGATGAACAGGCATACACACTATCTCAGCAATGTCAGGACCTGGTTGGTCATCTTTAGAGCTTACGATCCATTTTGTTACCTGCTGTCATGGGATTCTTGCACACCCCACTCCACAGGGCTGCTGTATTGGTGAAATTATTAAGGCCACTCCACGTAGTTAAAAGGGAGGTTTATTTTGTGGGGTAACTTACAAATGAAGGGGTAGGTTGCAGGGTCTGGCAAAGGTATAGGGCAGTCCGGCGGTGTTCTCTGGAGAACTCTGCTCGGTCTACCTCCAGCGTCCAGCGTCCAGCGTCCCGGAACCAAGAGAGCCACCTCCTCCTGCTCCTTGGTCTTCCACTCCCTCCTCTGCCCCGCCTTGTGGGCGTGATCATTACTGAAGCCTCAATGGGGGTTGGAACTTCCAGGCCAATGCTGGGATGGCTATCCACTACACTGCTGTTTTTCCCAAGGCTTTCCATTAAGCACTTCTCCAAGCAAGGACCAGAAGGGGCCATGCTCTGACCATCCATGGGCTGTCTTCATTTGAGGTTCCCCATTCTTCCTGCCAATGGGCCTTTGGGGAAGTTGGTGCCATCCAGATCTTAGAGACACGGATGTGGAAGCTCTTCAAAGAAAATTAACTTGTGTGAGTACTGTCAGCCATCAGAGGACAATATCTGTCTGTTTATAAGTTTGGGTTCCTCTGATTGCAAGTTGGTTTTCTGTTGTGGAACAGTCATTAGGTTGTAGAGATTCTGAAACCCCCATTTCTGCAGGGACATAGCCTGAAGTTCTTACCACTCACTACTTGCTTGCACTTGGAAATGTACTCATTAAATAATTATTTCTAAGTTTTGTTACAACTCTATGTTGTGTGGCAAGTGCATCCTCCTACTCTGCGGTCTACTCCCTGTGTTCTCTTCCTCCCATTTCCCCCTTGGCAGTTCTCTCTCTCTCTCTCTCTCTCTCTCTCTCTCTCTCACACGCACGCACGCACGCACGCACGCACGCACGCACGCACACACGCACGCACGCACATGCGCTTGCATGCACGCACACACAGCTTCATGTGTCTATGTAAAAATCTAGGAACCACACACAAGACTGGCTTGACTCAATATGATTATCCCCTTTGTAGCTATTTTCCGACAAATAACATGACTTACATTTTTTAAAGCTGAAAAAAATAATCCATATGCCACATTTATGTTATCTACCCTCTGTGGATGGACACCTAAGCTGGTTCCTCAACACTGTTATGAATCAGGCTGCAGTAAACATTGTTGTGCAGTGACCTGTGACACATTAACTGGGGTCTTTTGAGAAAATACCAAGGAGTGGCCTAGCTGGGTCATATGGCAGACTGAATTTTATTTTTTCTTAGCCTGTGTATTGATATCCATAGTGGATAGGCTAGTTTACTCCTTCTTCTCTGTATCCTTACCAACATTAGTATTTCCTTTTAAAAAAATGACTGTCATTTTAACTGGTGTGAGACAGAATCTCAATGGAGTTTTGATTTGTATTTCTATACTGGTGAGTGAGGTCAGACTTTTTTTTTCATATTTTCTGGCTATCTGTATTTCATCTCTTGAGAACTGTCTGTTCATTTTGTTATCCCCTTTACTGATTTGCTTTAGGAGATCTTTTTGTATGCCGTGAATATGTGTTTCTAGGACTGATTAATAAAGAAGCTGCTCTGGCCTATTGGAGTCAGGTTATGTCCAGGTAGGAAATCCAAGAGAGATACAGGAAGAAAAAAAGGCAGAGGAGAGAAGACGCCAGCCTGCGGCCCAAGGAGCAACATGCCAGCTGACCAATAATGCCACTGCCAGGTGGCAATACATAGATGAATAGAAATGGGTTAATTTAAGATGAAATCTAGCTAGCAAGAATTCTTAGCCATAGGCCATACAGTTTGTAATTAATATTAAGCCTCTGAGTGATTATTTTATAAGCAGCTGCAGGTCTGTGGGTGAGAGAGATTTGTCCCTACTGTGAGCCAGGTAGGACACAGGAAATCTTTTGACTACACTGATTGAGTTGTTCGATTTTTATTGTTTTAGTTGTTTGTACATTATAGATATTAAACCTCTGTTATATGTCAAAAGTAACAGCCTAATTTATTTGGCATAGGAAATTTCAAGATAGCACAACATTGAGTCTGTGGAATGGTTATTAATAATAACTCTTATGCAGGTCTCCAATGAAAAAGAGGAAGGAAGAAATGTAAAATGTTAAATTTAGAAAAAACAGCACCATTGTAGTCAAGGCATCTTCTGGGAGAGGCTGAAACTGTGAGGTTAGTGCCACCAAGGAAGGATGGGCCTCCTGGTCTGTACTAGGACAAAGGCCAGGGAACCCCAAGGACAAGAACCTGCTTGGTTAAGCTCCCAACTTGTGAAAGACAAAAAAAAAAAAAATGCCTAAGGAGTTTCCTGCTCCCAAGAAGCAACTACAAAGAAAAGGTTTTGCTAAGTGGTGTGAAGGGGCCAAGGTCTATCCCAAGCTGGCAGCTGAATTTGGCAGTGCCATCCAGGTGGTGCTGGCTTTGAGGCATGAAATATGTAAGCATAAAGGGGTTTCAGAGAGCCACTGAGGCCATGGAGCATGATGCAGGGGAATCCCTGTGAGAAGAAGGCCCTAAGAGGCATTGAGTAAAGCTGATAAGTGGAATTTGGGTTACAATGGAGTTCCCAAGACATTGGAGAACCCACAGACATAGACATCTCCCAAGCAGAGATGCAGACAGGCTGTGGAGCCAGCCTGAGAGAGGAGCATGCTGCAGGCAGCAAAGCTAGAGGCAGAACTATCAAAGCCTTTTGAAATGAATATCCCAGACACCAGACATGGAGCTACATGATTTAGTGCTTTTATTGCTGAGTTTTGGTCTTGCTTTGGCTCAGTATTTCCTCACTGTGGCCCAATTCCTCCCCTTCAGAATGAGAACATGTATATTCTGTACAATTATATATCAGAAGGATATAATTTGCTTTTGGATTTTATAGGGGTTTACAGTTAAGAGAGTACCTTAAGTCTCAAAAGAGATTTTGGACTTAGGATAGATTTGAGGCTGTGATATGGAGACTTTTGAAGATATATTTTGCATGATGCGGCCAGGTGATAGGGGCCAGGGTGTGGAATGTGGTGATTTGAATGGTCAGTGTCTCCCACAGACTCCCATATTTGAACACCCTAAGTTGGTGGTGCTGTTTGGGAAGGTTATAGAATATTTGGAAGGTGTAGCCTTGCTGGGGGAAGCGTCACTGGGGGTGGGACTTGAGGGTTTGTAGCCCCTTACTCACTTCTGCTTTACTTTCTGCTCCGTGTTCGTGGTTGAAGACAGTATCTCTCAGTTCCCTACCTTTGCTTCCATGTTTCCTCACCCTTATGGACCCCTACTCCCACTCTGGAACCATAAACCAGTATAAATTCTTTTGTTTGTAAGTTGCTTTGGGTCATGGTGTTTTATCATAGCACCAAAATGTAACTAATAGAGATATATTTATAGCAAAGATTTTCCCTCATTCTTTAGACTTTTCACTTGATTCATGCTTTTCTTTGCTAAAAAAGAAGCCTTTTGGTTTCATGCGGTTCCATTTGTCAACTGCTCACTTTATATCTTGAGTGACAGGAGTCTAGCAGACAGCTCTGGCCTGTGTCTGTATGGTTATGTGGCCCCCCACTTCTTCCTATGGCAGTTTCAGATTTTATTCATTCATTCATTCATTTATCTATTCATTCTATTCATTCATTCATTCATTCATTCATTCATTTATTTGAGACAGGGTTTCTCTGTGTAGCTTTGGAGCCTGTCCTGGAACTCACTCTGTAGCCCAGGCTGGCCTCGAACTCACAGAGATCCACCTGCCTCTGCCTCCCGAGTGCTAGGATTAAAGGTGTGTGCCACTACCGCCCAGCTACTTTGAGGTCTTTGATTCTTTTAGAGTTGACCTGTGCTCAAGGTGAGAGATAGGGATCTAGTTTCATTCTGGTACATGTGGACATCCAGTTTTTCCAGCAATATTTGTTGAAGAGGCTGACTTTTCTTCAGTTTGTATACCATTTCTTCTATTTTGTTTTTCTGTTGCTCTGATAAAATATTCCAATGTCAACTTGGGGATGAAAGAGTTTATTTCATCTTAAGTTTATATTCTGTCATTAGAAAAGTCAGGGCAAGAACTCAAGCAGGAATTTGAAGTAGAAACCATGGAGCAACACTGCTTGCTGGTTCGTTCCCAGGCCTATACCTAGCTAGCTTTCTTATATAACCCAGGGATATCTGCTTAGGGAATGATGTTGTTGGGTCTGGGAGTCACACAAATATTGAGGACAAGGTCACCACTGTTAGATGAGCAGAAGCAACTCTATTCCATCACTGCAGAGTACCAGTACTTCAGCCACAGGCAGGTCAGGTTCTGATACCGTGACTCAGAACAGAGGGAATAGGTCTTTTTTAAAGCAAAAGCCACAAGGCAGAAGGGTCAGGGATGATATAAGACAAATAATTTTATAATTTGAGGTTAAGTGCTGGGTGACAGTACATTCCAGGAATTTATAATTTGTGATAACAAAGTGTTTGTACAAACTTAACAGGGGTTTTTCTTATATAAGTCTGTGGTTATCTTAACACAATTCTTGACACAGCTGGGATCTTGTCTTAATTTTTCACCTACTGGTCTCCCTGTGATGGAGAACATAGGGCAAGGGTCAAGCAATAGGAGAAGCTGGGTAGGTGGGCTAATATTCAGACTTACTCTGGGCCCACAGTGGACTGGGCCTTCCTACATCAGAGAATAAACAAGACAGTTCCTCACAGACATGACCACAGGCCAGTCTGAGCCAGACAATTCCTCAAATGAGGGGGTTGGGGGGGCAGGGGCGGGGCTCCAGTGTGGAGCTTGTTGCTTAGGGGAGGAATGACAGCTGTAGCCCTGAGCTCCCCATGTGTAAAGGAGATGGGGAGATTCCCTGGATCACTTCGGAAGAGCTTCCACTCACTATACTGGTGATGCTGCAGGAGCCTGCAGTGGTGTGTTGTTAGCCTAGAACAGAGGAGGTGGAGGAGGGTGTCTCAGCGACACACACCATGGTCTTTGTTCAGCTCCTGCAGAACCTTTTCTTCTCCTAAGATCGATGTAGTCAAATGAATCTTTATGTAGTACATATTGTGAAATCAAGTGCTCAGGAAGAAAGGAGCCATGCCTATGTTAAGGATTCTAGAATGCTGATGGACTGATTCCAACTTCACAGTAGAGAGATAGTGTGTTCCTGACCCAGAGTCAAATCACCTTGGGCTCTCTTTGGTCTCATTAATAACCAGTCATTGCCTCACTCTGTGACCTAGTAGCCCTCCTGACTAGCAGGTAAAACCTTGTGGAAATGTGTTGATAGATACCCACCTTTCCCAAACTCCAAAGCTAAGTTCGTCATCATCATCATCATCATCAGAGGCCTATAGGAGAGTTTCCTCTGCTTTGCTAGACCTGCCCACCTGATGATGATTCCATGGCTGTATTTGGAAAGTGTTTTCATTTCTGGCTTTCTTTGCTCTGTTACTATAAAAAACTTCATGAAACTGTTAGCCCATTGGAACATGACATTTGAAGCATGCTGAGCCATGGTTTTTGGACCATGGCCACTCTTGTTTGGCTCTAGACTATCCCATCTCTTACATCCTTTGTGGTAGGAGCTGTGTTTATTGGCAGACTCTGTCCACGGTTGTTAAGGCTCAAATCTCTCTCTCTCTCTCTCTCTCTCTCTCTCTCTCTCTCTCTCTCTCTCTCAAATCTGGATATGTAGCCCTGGCTGGTCTCAAACTCACAGTAATTCCTCTTCCTCAGCCTCTGAAATTCCTTTTTCAGCATTTCTCCTGTTAACTTCCCTGATACCACCCTGAACTATGTATCTTCCGAAGGAAGCTCCTTGCAGGCCTCTGTCCTCCAGTCCCTTCTATAGTCCCTCTTTATGTAATACTGTTCCTTCCCCTGGCCACCTACACCCTACTGAGTGCTACTGACCACTCCATCCATACTCTTTCAGGATTCCTCTAACTCTGTGTGGTTTCTTGGCCTCTGCACGGCTTGAGGACTCCAAAGCTTGATGACTGGAGACACCCTGAGCACATTATTCCCAGCAGCAGCCTGCCTTATCCTAAGTGAGATGGATCATAGGTGCTCTACACAACCCATCTTGAACTCCTGAAGAGACTTAGCATATCTGAAGTGAAATTAGACATAGGAATGCCTTTCCATCACTGCCTGGGCTGTGGGAAGCTGAGTTTGGCTATGATATTTGGATTGGCCATGGAGCCCCTTCTATAGTAGCTGTGGGTGGCCATGAGACAGCACCAAAGGGGAGGAACACCTGGGTGAGTTTTTATGCTTTGATGTAGGAAGCGTGATGAGGCAGAGCAGGAATAGTCTCAAGCTTCAAGGAGAGTAGGTACTTGGCTTCCAACCCTTGGTGACTGCAGCAGCTGCCTTGCACAGACTGCTCCTAAATTTCAGGACCATGGGCTTGACAGCTAGCCACAATGTGATTGAAAAGCTGACAGCAGCCCCTGTGGAACCTCTGTTGGCTCCTTGCTGCATGGCTCTCTCATCCATCACACTGGACAGAGGAGCCACACAGAGACTGTCACTTTCTCTTCCAGGGCGGACTCCATGGGACATTTAGATTCCAACTGTCCAGAGGCATTAACTCTCTGAACATCACTAGGATTTGCCCAGGGTGTGTGTCACAGAGGACCTGACTGCTGATGTCACAGACAGGACCTCACTGAACTCCATTCAATCCCAGGAGCACCTTCCTGAATGAGCAAGTTGCTGTGTCTTCTTTAATCTCATTCCACCCCACCCCACCATATATTGAACATTGTCGCTGTACCTCTCCTGCTGAGCTACATCCCCCATCAGCCTCTCTCCACTTTGTATATTGAGTCAAGGTGTCTTGCTAAACCCAGATATCACAGGCTCATAGTCAGCTTGCTCCAGGAATTCCCTGTCTTTGCTTCCCCACCCCTGGCATTCTGGGAAGGGTGTCGCACCTGCCCAGCTTTGAATGTGAGCACTAGGGATCTGAACTCAGGCCTTCTTATTTGCTTGTACAGTAGTTGTTTCATCTGCTGAGCCAACTGCATTTTCTCCTTGTTTTTTTACGAAGTCAAGAGCATATCTTAGCTGCAACAGTGGCAAGACATCTCCGAGTCACTCTTTTTGGAGGTTGCCCCTGGTGGCCTTGTAGAGGGCACCATACTTGGTGGCAATCTGACCTGTTTGCAACCATCAAACATGTTACTGTAATTTTTCTTCTTTTCATGGCTTTGTAAACAATGCCAAGATGGATTTCCTTGTACACACTTCTTGGCATACTTCCCAGTAAATTCTTACCAAGGAACTGTTGACTTGAAGGGAAGGTGACTTTTACTGTCTGATCACTGCTCTGGTGTTTCCTTGCAAGGTTTGAAGGTTAACATCCAAACCTCTAGTGCAGGAGGGCCACTTTGCTCACAGGTCTCCTTCTTGTGTTTTGGTTGTCTGGGAACACCTGTTTTCAGGGAAGCAGAGTGAACGCTCTTATCTCCAAATCCCACTTTGAACTTGCTTCTTTACAAACCCTTTTGGAATTATATATGCTCCAGTTGTGAGGTCTGTGTTGTTTCCTCTCCTCTATCAGCTGTGAGCCTAGGAAGCTCTAGCTGTCTGGATTGTTTAGTAAAGGTTTCTTCCTTTTACATTATCTAGAAAGGAAAGGAAAGGGCAACCCTGTATATCTCCAGTTAATCGAAGCTGCAAAAGCTAAAATCTATGAGGAGGGTATGAGAGAAAGGGAGAAGGAGAAGAAGAGGGAGAGGGAGACGAAGGGGAGGAGGAAGAGAGATCATAATGAGATGACTCCTAAGGTATTTGCCTTATTTACAAGGGCTAGGCCCATTCTGGTCTCATTTCTTTATAAGCTCCTGAACAGAGGTTCCGGTCTTCTTATTTGTGGTGCTTGTCTCTACAGCATACAGTCAAAAGAAATTTTCTGTGGTGGTATTGTGTTCCCCCAAATATTGTGTACCCTAATAAACTCATCTGGGGTCAGAGAACAGAAAAGCCACTAGATACTGAGGCTAGATAATGGTGGCACTCATGCCTTTAATCCTGGCATTCAAGAGGTAGAAATTTGTCTGGATCTCCGTGAGTTCAAGGCCACAAGGATACAGCCAAGCATGGTGAATCACACCTTTAATCCCAGGGAGTGATAGCAGAAAGAGAAAGATACATAAGGTGTGAAGACCAGAAACTAGAAGCATTTGGCTGGTTAAGCTTTTAGGCTTTGAGCAGCACACTTCAGCTGAGATTCATTCTGGATGAGGACTGAGAGGCTTCCAGTCTGAGGATATAGGATCAGCTGAGGAACTGGCGAGGTGGCTGTGGCTTGTTCTGCTTCTCTGATCTTCCAGCATTCACCCCAATAATTGGCTCAGGTTTGATTTTATTAATAAGAACTTTTAAGATTTGTGCTACAATTGTCTTCTGGACTGAATGACAAGTGAAAAATGAAAAAGTGAACTGCATGCCAGCATACCCTGGTCCCTGCTCCCTGATCATCCCAGATGTGAGCAGCTGGCCCTGCACTTCAGCCATCACACCCTCCCTGCCATGATGGACTGCACTCCTCTGCACAGACAATTCCTCCTTGAATTTGCTTTTTGTCTGGTTCTGGGACATGGGGACAAGAAAAGTCACTGATGCTGATGTCTTGCCCTGTTGTATGATAAAACTATGTTAATAATAACCAAACAGCCTCAAGAACAGCCACAGGTGCCACTCCCTGGGCCATCTTATGCAGATGGCATCTGTAGGCTCAGGACCTATTTATAAGGTGGGTTATGGATGGATAAAGCAGAGGACACTCAGGTTAGAGAGCTATTCAGGGTCACACACAAACTAAATCTGACTCTTGGATACAGTTCAATTCCCATGACAGCCAGTTAGACCAGGTGCAAGCTCCCTGAAAGCTGCCACCCCTCACTGAGTCCCTCACTGTTTGTCTGTGGATACAATGTTGCCTGCCCTCTTCTGCTAATTCTTCCTGCTCCTCTCATTGTATCATAGCTTCTCTTCTGCTGATGTAACAAAAGCATCTGGCAAGAAATTTTAGGAAAGAATGGTTTGTTTTCGCTCACGGTTCCAGGCTACATAAAGTTCATAATGGTGAGGAAGTCATGGTGGCAGACTCAGGAAGTGTCTAGTCATGCTGCATCTTCGGCTAGGAAGCAGAGAGCAATGCACGGGGTCCTCAGCTCCCTTTCTACTTTTTATGCAGTCCAGCATCTCAGGCCATGGCATGGCACCACTCACAATCAAGGTGGGTCTTCTTACCTCGGATATCTAGACAATCCTTCACAGACATGCCCAGAGGTTTGTTTCCAGGGTGATTACAAATAATATCAAGTTGACAATCAAGATTAGCCATCAGAAGCTGTTACCTCCCAAGGGTTTTAAAATAGGGTCATGATTTCACCTACAAGAGGCTACATCCTTGCTCTTGAATCTGCACATGACCTCTCTGACTGAGCATCTGATGGAAATGATGCTGTGTGGTGACTTCTGAGATGGGGTACAATTACCATGCAGTTGCCACCTTCATCATTAGGGCATCTGTGCTTGGAGCCCCAAGCTGTGGTCTAGGGAAGCCATCTTTGTGCAGAAGAGCCATATGCAGGTGCCCTGGCAAGCAGCTATGCTACTGACGGTATCTATGGCTGGCCGTGTCTGCCCTGCCATGATGGACTACATTCCCTAGAATGTTAAGTCAAAATAAACCTTTCCTTCCTTTAAGTTGCTTCTGCTCAGGTACTTGGTAACAGCAAAGATAGAATATGTGGAGTGCTATTGGAAGGGCTGTGTAGAAGGCTTTTTAAAGGACAGTAACTTTCTCTTTATTCCCATGCAGATAGGCACTTTTCCTGTATTCTACATGCAGCGTACACAGAAAATGTATTTTTTTTTTCACTTGGAAAGTGGGTAACCCAGCACCTGCTTCTTGCCCATCTGGTGTTATGTCTGCAGTATATATTATATTCCAAAGCTCTGTTGGGTTGATTTGAGTAGAAATTGTAGTCTTTTTTAAAGATGGTTTCTGCATTAAGACAATATCATATTATGTGGAGAATCTTTACATTCATTGTTCTTAATTTCACATAAGTGGTTCTTCACCAGGGAAGATCAAGGGCTCACAGACAATATCCCCTTCCTTGATTGAGATGTGGGAAAGTTGCCCAGTGAGGCTCAACGAGAAGATGGGGTGCAGGTCAGCCTGCACGATGCTGAGAGGGGAGGGGGTGTCTATGAGTGAAAATTGCTCTTTTGATTGAACCCTAGACACAACACACAGCATTCTGGAGATTTACACTGGCTTTTCACTAAATTTCTTGTGGCCTCCAATAGCAACAACAAATTGTTTTTGGTATGTGTGAGCAAAATGATCTTATTGGTTTGATTCATTGAATATCAATTCCAAGAACAACCTTGGATTTCAATCAACCTGACACCTTAGTTTACAGATAAAGTGAGATCCTCAAGGGAAAGGCTGACCAGGGATACAGGGGACATTAGCATCTATCCAAGTTGGGTTCAACTGTTAATTTGACACAGCCTAGAGTCATCTGAGAAGGACATTTTAATATAAGTATTTGCTCATATCAGAGTACTCCATGGGCATATTTTTGGGGACTTGTCTTGATTGATAATTAATGTAGGAGGGTCCAGCCCACTATAGGCGGCACTGTTCCCTAGGCAGGTGGTCCTAGACTGTATAAGAAAGCTGAGCATGGGTCTGTAAGTGAGCAGGCAAGCAGTGTTCCTCTCTGTTTTTTTTTTTTTTTTTTTTCCCGGGACAGGGTTTCTCTGTGTAGCTTTGCGCCTTTCCTGGAACTTACTTGGTAGCCCAGGCTGGCCTCGAACTCACAGAGATCCACCTGGCTCTGCCTCCCGAGTGCTGGGATTAAAGGTGTGTGCCACCACCACCGTCCGGACTCCTCTCTGGTTTTTGCTTCAAGTTCCTGCTCTGACTTTCTTCAGTGATGGACTGTGACCCAGAAGTATAAGCATATAAATTCTTACCTCCCATAAACTGCTTTTTATTAGCAACAGAAAAGGAAAAAGAGCAGTAGCTGATTTGGGATTTGGAGCCAGGTCTGCTGACTCTTAGCTGCACACCTTCCCTGTCATCAGCAGAGGGGTCAAGTTTGCACAGCTCCTTTTCACTCTTCAAGGCATTTTTAGAGGTACACTTGCATTATGATCTTTCTTTTCTTTTTCTTTCTTTTTTTTGGGGTGGGGGAGCTGAGGACCAAACCCAGGGCCTTGCGTTTGCTAGGCAAGCGCTCTACCACTGAGCTAAATCCCCAACCCCGCATTATGATCTTAAAGAAACACCTCCAGGGGGTTAAGGAAAGTGATTAGTATCTGAGCCTGGTAACCTTATCTCTGAAATTTTGCTTTCTGTACTACCGTGGGCGTGGGCAGTGAGGATTTTATCCATGGCAATGACTGTCCCTGTTAGTCTCAGACACTCAGCTTTTGCCCATTGTGGGCAGAATGCTTACAGAGACTTGGTGAATGGTGAGGCTTCATGAGCAATGTGGGAAGTGAACATTGTCAGTGTCAATGAGTTTGACAACTTAATGAGACAATCAGAGATGCCAGTGTAGATACCAAAGGCCTCAAATGAAAGCTTTAACAATAAGGTCAGGACCATTTGGATCCTGACGCCTAGTGACCTGTGATGTCTTACACAGACATCTGCAGCTGACACCTAATGACCCATGGTGCCTAACACAATGGCTGCTCTCAAGAAAAATGACATAAGCTGTAAACTTTATTACTCAACAAATTAATGAGAGCTCTGCCTGTCCCTCAGACCCAGGCCCACACAGGAGATCTGTGATGCAAGAGCTAATAACTTCCTACTTAACAACCATCAGAGAACTTCCAACCCCTTAGTGGTGCCAGCACATCTTCTAGTACTTGCTGGCTGCTTCTTTCCAGTTTATGCCAATAAATTCTGATTTGTGTCTTTGGTAAATTCGTCCTGGTGCCTGGGTCGCTGGCTTTCCCTGTTCTATTTCCTGAGGCAGTCAGCTCCTTTAGTGGTTCTGCTAACACTGTCAGCAGGCTCTCCTTTATGATCACACTAAGGCTTAAGTGAACCAAATGGCTGTAATGACCAAAAGGCACATACGCACCTTCTTATTTATTTATCATTTATCAATCATACAACCAAGAAGTTACCCAGAAAAAAAAAAAAAAAACCCTCTTTCAGTCTCAATGGCCAGGGCTGGGTCACCTGACCACTCTTGAGCAATTACTGGTAAGCTGAACTGACTACCTGCTCTCCTGAGACCCATTAAGATACACTTCTGGGACAGAAGTCTGCTGAGAAACATGGTCACAATGTTGTAACCAGTCTGTCTGGCAGGAAGGAATATATTCGAAAGGGACACTTGTGCTTCTCTCTTTGGCCATCAGACTATTTAAATACTGGACTCCAAGAATTAGAATTTTCCCAGGACTCTCCTGTTTGAAGAAGGAAGAGTTGAAGTCCTGGGGGCAGCCAGAGGAGGAACTTGTCTACGGGACAGACTTCTATCTTGTTAGATGACCTGATGGGAGAGACATGGAGCTAAGATAATGGTGGGCAGATGTATTAGTTACTTTTCTGCTGCTGTGGTAAACACTATGACCAAGGCAACTTATGGAATGAGGCATTTATTTGGGCTTACAGTTCCAGAGTCCATGATAGCAGAGTGAAGGTATGGAGGCTGGAGCTGAAAGCTAAGAGCTCACACAGCTTAAGCCTGAGAAGCACAGAGAATGAATAGGAAATAATGTGTGGCTCTGAAGCCTTAAAGCTCTCCCCCAATGACATGCTTCCTCCAGCAAGGGCACACCTCAACCTACCCAAACAGTTTAACTGACTAGGACCAAGTTTTCAAATATCTGAGCCTATGGGGTGGGGCTTTCTCATTCAAAGCACTGTTGTCTCAGGCCACACCTTTCTGGGACTGTTTAGATAAGCTTATTCCTTGCCTTCTATTTTACCATACCCTCACTGTCAGCATGCCTGAAGATGGGTGTAGGGGGTTATTAGATCTCTTTGACCTCTCACCAATGTAGGCAGGTTGACTAAATCTTCTTCTTCTGTTTTTCACCATTTACTTGGCTGTCTTAATTGGATTATGGAGGATGGATGGTTGAATCTGGCTTCTCGGGGCATAGACTATGACCCCAGTTGGAATAACTTGTCCCAGGTTCATGGGCTGAAAAATGACAGAAGAGCTGGAACCTAGACCTCCACCTGCCAGACTCCACAGTCAATGAAATTCAGCATTGCACAGACCACCTCCCTCCCTTTCTTTTCACATTCTCTCTCCCCTCCCAAATCCTATCCCCCTAGGGTACCACTTGCCGGATTCTCAGGGAGTGTGCCTAAGTCTTTGGCTGGGGATTGCCAGATCCTTTCCCAGCCAGGTCAGTGTCAGCAATCAATCTGAATCTCCTGGGCGTGAAAACCAGCCGATTAGAGCTGTAAGTAGGTTTAACAACACAACACACAGGCAGCCCGAGCATGTCAGCAATTTTTCCCCTGGTGGCTGGGCATTAGCGAAAACGCTGAGAGAGGCACCCCTGTTCCATGAGTGCTGAGGGAGAAATTCTCACCATGGCACATGATCTGATAAAATAGCACACTCATGTGTCAAGCCTGGGAGGACCCAGGGTGGGAAAAACAGGGCACAGAGATGGAAAAGGATGGCTTAGGGAGACATAACACAATCATCACTAGGGCTGGTAAGATGGCTCAGCAGGTAAAGGTGCTTGCTTCTAAGCCTGACTACCTGAGTTCAATCCCTGATACCCACACGGTAGAACCAATATCCACAAGTTGTCCTCTGATCTCTACACATGTGCTCTGGTATCCTGCCCACCACAAATAAGCAGATAAACATCATCATTCAACATATAAGTAGACACCAAAACAGGGTTTATTCAATCTGATTTTAAGATTCTTTCAAGCCAAATTCTTAATAGAATCCTCTTGTAGTTGGCCCCTATGATACCAGCTTCTTCTTGAGGTAACACCAGAACAAACAAACAAACAAACAAACAACAACAACAGAGACCTCCTGCACTCTATGCTCTTAGGCATCTCCTGACAACCTCCTAGGAGACGTGGCTATTGATATAACACTTGCATGAGCCAATTGTTTCAAAGGAAATCTGACCAGCTCTCCATTCACAGATAGGAGGGTCATTTCTAGCAAAGCCCTGGTCTTCTGGAATTCCCTTCTTTTTCCTGTTGGCCTTTCTGGTCTGCTTAGGCAGGACACATCCTAGTAGACTCTAAAGGTCTTAGGTCATGTGAACCTTGCAACTTCAAAGTAAAAAAAACAACAACCTGGCTCCACTTGAGGAGAACAAGTCTACCCACAGATAGAGGTGTAGTGGTTTGACTGTGGACTGTCCCCCAAAAGCTCATGTGTTTGAACACTTGGAACACTTGGTCCCTAACTGGAACCTTTAGGAAGTGGAATGTTTCTAGAGGAATTTGTTGTGTCACTGAGGGTAAGCTTGGAGATTTTCTAGCCTAATCCTATTTCCTGTCCCTTCTTGGTTTCCTGACCATGCAATCAGCTGCCTCATGCTGGGCCACCATGCCTTTGATGATGGATTGTATCTCTCAAACTGTGAGCCAGAATAAGCCCTTAATCCCTTAAATTGCTTCTTGTCAGGTATTTGGTTATAGCAATAAGGACAGTAATTACTAGAGTAGCCAAGGATTGCTTGTGACATTAACAGATGGCTTGGGATCTTCATATTTATATTTGAAAAGATTTATTGCATTTTTTTAATGGGTATGAGCATTTCTTAGGTAATGAGCATGTCATTGCCATGACAAAGCACCATGACTAAGGTAACTTATAGAAGAAAACATTTGATGGGGCCTACAGTTTCAGAGGGTAAGTCCATGACCATCATAGCTGGGAGTATGAATCAGGCAGGCAGGTATGACACTTGAGTAGTAGAAGCTAAGACAAAAGCACAAGGCAGCGAGAGAGAGAGAGAGAGAGAGAGAGAGAGAGAGAGAGAGAGAGAGAGAGAGAAAGAGCTAACAGGGAACGGCATGGGCTTTTTGAAACCTCAAATCTTATCGTCAGTGACAGACCTCATCTAACAGAGCCACACCTGCTAATCCTTCCCAAACAGTTCCACCATGTGGAAATCAAAGCTTTTCTTCCTTCTTTGTACTTGTAGCCTCAGACCTTCAACATGCCTATGATCTGAAGAGCTGGCTTCTGGCATCAAGTTGAAGTTCAGGTAAGGGAATGAGAATGCGGTGGCCATAGCCACACAAGTCTTTTTGTTACTAGTGTTGTTAGGGTCAGAGGCTGGTCCCTGGCAGCCCTAATAAGCCAGGGTCAGCCACCTGTCACCAATATGTCAATTAAAGAAGGCATGTAATAGTGACATTGTAAAAGCAGAGAGAGGAGATTTATCCAATGTGGTCACGTTGGCAACAGGAACAAATAAAGAGATCTGATATACTCCAAGTCCATCTCTGAAGTACTGATTAAGGTTGTAACAGTTAGGGTACAGTCCCATCCATCACTGATCCATCATTGCCTTGGTATCACTCTCTCCTGAAAGGTCATTTGGCACACTGCTAGAATTGTGGAAAATCCCTGCTTTGGAGACATGCACCCCCTCTGGCTGACACCATGCTTCAGCCTTTTCCTTCTCCCTAAATGAGATTCTTGGGGGAAATTCCAGTTCCTTGGGGCCTATTTAAGATTTTTTATTTTTTATTTTCTGTATCTGTGGTGAAATACCTTGACCAAAAGTGACTTAACAGAGGGAGGCTTTATATGACTTACAATTTCAGGTATAGGTCATTATTGTTGAGAAATCAGCATAAGGAATTGAAGCAGCTAGCCATATCTGTAGCCAAGAGTGCAGAGAAAATGAATGCATACATGCCTGTTAGTATTCAACTCATTCCCTACAGTTACATACTCCATGATTCTCTGCCTAGGGAATGGTTGGACCAATTAGCATAATAAAGATAACCCTCTACATTAATGTCCACATACCAACCTTATCTAGACAGCTCCTCACTGAGACTCTCTTTCCAGGTGAGTCTAGATTATGTCAGATTGACAAAACCAATTGTCACATTTTAACTGTTTAATAGCCAAAGGGAAGTGTTGTTGGTTGTTTTTACTCTTTTGAGGGGCCTGCCACCTGGCTCCTAAATAAATCACACATAGAGGCTTATTCTCACTTATAAATGCCTGGCTTTAGCTTGACTTGTTGCTAGTTAGCTTTTCTTAACTTAAAATTATCCCATCTATCTTTGGCCTTGGGGCTTTTATATTTCTATATTTCTGTATACCTTTTCTTTCCTTCTAACCCTGTTGCTGGTTGTGTGGCTGGGTGGTTGGCCCCTGAAGTCCTGCTCTTTCTTCTCTTGTCCCTAGATCTTTTTGTCCCAGATTTCTTCTTCTATTCATTCAGCTCTTTATTAGACCAAGCAGGTGTTTTAGACAGGCAAAGTAGCACAGCTTCACAGAGTTAAACAAATGCAACATAAACAAAAGTAACACACCTTAAAATAATATTCTACAACATTTCCCTCTTTTTGTCTAAATAAGAAAGGTCTCAACTTTAACATCCTATAACTACATACAAAACAGTTATCAATTAATTTACAATATTCAGTCCATTACATTTAGTAAATTCAGATAAAGCACTCCATTATCCATCCATCTTTGTCACTCCAAAGTTTTATACATAATTTACTTTCCATCATAACTAAGGAAAACTATAACTATAACCAGTTTTCAACTCCCTCAAAGACATCCAGAAGGATGTAATATTACCTGAGTAAACAGGAAGAGCCTTATTAGCAATTTCCAAGACTCTAGAAATGACAGAGACTTCTGACTGCCTGGATAGTTACCCAAAGTTCTTCTGCAATGTTGGGGCATCTATCTTTAGCCTATAGGGCTAGAGTATCTGGTAGATTTTTCAGTGAAGCAGGAAATTTGAAAGACTGCCCTGCCCTGTATTGACAGAGTTCATCAGTCACTTTCCTCTGTGTCCTGCAGAATATCTGACAGACTCTTCTGGGAAGCAAGAATTTTGAAGGACTATCATGCTTTGTTTTGGCAATGTTCAATAGTCTTTTTTCTCTGTGTCCTGCATGTCTAGTCTGCCCAGCACATTGTCAGCAGTCAAAGGCAAGAACAGTTTCTTTGCCCAATGGTTAACCTTGCCACAATGAAAGCAAACTCCTATGAAGTTTCCTCAATGCTCATTGTTTCTGAAGTAAATTGGTGCTGCCAGGAGCAGATATGTCTTCTTGTCATGAAAAGCCCTAAGTTAACAAAACATTTTAAATGCCATATTCTGTAGGTCTTTGAAGTGTTTGAAGACCATTTATCTATTTGCAATATACCTATTTAACCTAGAAATTATATTTAATATATCTACAAATTTGATTGTTATAAATGACTAACTACTAACCTATATTTCTTGATTATCCTATATAATTTTTAATAGCTTTTAAAAACTAGAACTTTACCTTATATTTTAAATGAACTTCATAGATATAATACCTCAAACAAAAATTTAAACATACACACAATATGTTGTAACAAAAATAACCTTAAATTTGTAACAATATACAAATAATCCTTTAATAAGAGTAGAAACATATATACAGTTTGTTATAACAAAAAAATTACCTTAAATTTGTATCAATATATTATATTCCCCTAAATGATAACAAACATCTATAACTCATCAAATAACAAAAGACCACCCACACCATCTCTTGGGAATGTGAGCATAGTATTCTCCGAACTGCTTTCTTTTGTCCCTTGATGAAGTATCTTTTGGTTCCCTGAGAAAATTTGAGGTAATAACCAAGTCCTGGGAAGACCAGCACTAGCCTTCGCTGACAGACATCACCTGTCAAGTTTCAGGAGGTCTCCCTTGATCAAACCTAATTCATATTATTACTAAAGGAATCCACAACCTCTCATCTCCCATGGGAACACAACTCCAAAGCATTTTTGATGTCCATTTGACAAATATATTTTTTACTTCTTTTTTAAAGTTGAGGCATTCTTAAAGTATTTCGGCTGGTTTATCTCATCAGTCCCTCTCTCAATCCGACGTCTCTTACCAGCTGTTGTATGTTTATTAATAATAAAAAAATTCAAAATCAACACAATAGCATACAGGATTCAGACTCCCTGTGCATTCCCCATCTTACATGAAATTTTCTTTTTTTCAAATAACTTCTTTCTTTAAAGACTTTATTTTTAAACTATTCATTTTTTCTATGACTATACGTTTTTTTCTTTTCTTAAGCCTATGTACATCGTTAAATACTCTGTTGCCTATTTAGAGGTTTTTCTGTCTGGACCTCTTTGATTGCATCTTTTAGCCTTTTTTTTGACTTCAGGAGCAAAAAAAACTGTTAAGCTAAGGCTTGGGACCTCTGATCTTTGGCTTTGGCAGCTGGCTCTGTCCACTTCTCCAGTTGTGAAAGCTAAGCCTAAGGTGCATCTGACCAGGAACTGCATTCAAACTTTCTAGAGCTCTAAAATGCCAATGCTTGCACTATGGCAGGAATTTTCTCTTAGTTCTTTTTTGTTCCTTCTTTATGTATTGGCTGCTCAAGGTCTCACCAGCAGGCAGAAACTCTTAAAGGAGCCATATTCCCCCACCCCCTTTTTAAGCTTTCTCAGGCACTATGGAAATTTGAGCACCACATTGGTACCACAAAATGTTGTTAGTTGTTTTTACTCTTTTGAGGGGCCCACCACCCAACTCCCAAATAAATCATACTTGGAGGCTTATTCTCACTTATAAATGCCTAGCTTTAGCTTGGCTTGTTGCTAGCCAGCTTTTCTCAACTTAAAAGTATTCCATCTGTCTTTGGTCCCATTTTTTCCCCATCTTTCTCTATTCCTGTATATCTTTTCTTTCCTTCTTACTCCATTGCTGGTTGTGTACCTGGGTGATGGGGACCCCAAAAGAGCAAAACCAACAAAAACAGGGAAGAGCATAGGGGTCTCTAGAATGCTTTCTGTCCTGTAAGGATGGCTATATCTTACCACAGAATTCCATAGATGGTTTCCATTTTGTCTCATTGGCCAGAGTTGTGCCAAGGACTACTCTTAGTTGCAATGGAGTCTGGGAAAATGATTATTTGGTTTTCTGTGTTTCACTAGAGGGTTATGACAGGAAAAATGGGGTTAGCAATAAGTGTGTGTTATTCTACAAATGTATCTGCTGCAGAGAGTATTTCTATTTGACCGAGGTCATGGCCTGTGTCCCAACCACCCGAGTTCAGCCACCCATCCTTGATAGGCCAATTAAAGGACCCACATTAACAGTGGGAAGCAGAAAAGGCAGATTTATTCAATATGGGCACATTGGGAACAGGAACAAAGAGATCCAGTGACCCCCCCCCTCAAATCCATCTTCTGGGGGCCCAACATGAGGGTAAGATTTAAATAGAAGGCAAGATATGTGCATAATAACTAAATGGTCCCAGCAAGATATGGACTTTGCCCACCACTGTCTCAGCCCCACATCTCTCTTGCAAGGCCATTCCTCACAAGCTGTAAATCTTCGTCCTCTGGCTGGCCCAGGAGATTTCAGCCCTTTTTTCTTCAGTAGGAGATTCCTAGGGAAATTCTAATTTCTTGGGGTCCATTGTTTTAGTAATCTGATGGCCAAAGAGAGAGGCATAGTGTCTCTTAGGACATCTTTCCCTTCAGGCAGGCTGCTGGAGTAGCAGAGGAGCCAAGATTGCAACTGGGGTTTGCTTGCTTCTTAAGTCTGTGCTCTTAGCCCACAAGAATGAGCTGGTCCCACTGCTTTTACTCTCCATCTTCATTGAAAGCAGGCAACTTCAGGATGTTTGTTGGTAGTGACTGTGGGTTTCTTTGTGCACAAAACAAAGGGGTAGTTTAAATGAGGTCTGCTCCCTGCCAGCCAGAGGTTGTTTGACTTCATGTCTTTATCTGGCCGGTAGCATTTTAAAAGTCTGATTCAAAACCAAACCAACACAAAAATGACTATCTCAGGCAAGTGATACATTTCCCAAGATCCAAATGCATAAAACAGGATTGATTTTTTTTGGAGTTTGTTTTCACGGAAGGTGGTGTGCGTGTTTACGGGTGTTCCTTTGAGATGTCTGATTTGGTTTCAGATGGTGAATGGAGATTGATTTTTGTCTGCTGTGATCTGTAAATCTCAATTGTTGAGGCTCCTGCTCAAATTCTCCTTCCTCTACTCCCTCCTTTTCAGCTTCCTTAGGAGCACAGTCTGCTGGAGCCTTTACATTTCAGGGTGTAATATGATTTTCTTCTGCTTTTTGGCTAATAGTTGTTCCTCTTCTATAGTGAGAACTGGGTTGGGGGATATGATTTTTTTGTGTCTGTCTCCAGGGATTCAGTTTTCTTTTCCAATAGGAGATTCATTGGGAAATTGTGTGTACACAATTGTGTGTGTGTGTGTGTGTGTGTGTGTGTGTGTGTGTGTAATATTTTATTTATTCCTTGAGAATTTCATACATATACAAAATGTATTCCAATCACACTCACCTCTTCCTCCCACCCTCCACTTACTCCCAGGATCCTCCTCTCATCTCCCTCCCAAGTTTAGGAGCCATACTTTTTCTTTTAATAGGAAACTCTCCACATGTCTTTTTATTGAAGAAGAAAAGTGATGCCACTGGGATTGAAGTATGTTAAGAACATCTTTTTTTATTAAAAATTATTTATTTTACATCCCAACTGCAGTTTTCTCCTTCTTCTTCTCCTCCTAGTACCTCCCCCACCTCCCCATCTGCCTCACTCATTCATTCCTCCTTCATTTCTTTATTTTTTTTAACATAATGTTTCTATGATTCTTTGGGAATTTGCATCATGTACCCCAATCCCACCCTTTTCCAGTCTCTCTGTATCTGCCCCTCACCCTTGTAGTGTCCCCCAAAGGAAAACATAAAAAGAAATAATAAGAATAAAATGAGAAATAAGAGTAAAAATAGAAATAAGAATATTAATAAAAACATAAAGAAACAAATAAAAAGCAAACAACAAACAAAACCACTTCATTCCTCCATCTTTCCCACCTCTTCCTAGTCTCTTCATTCATCTTTGTGACATTGGGAGCTGCAGTGTGTCATGTAGTAGACTATTTTCTCCAAACAGCTTTACTTGCAAACATTCATTGTGTAATTCAGTGTTGGTCAGGTCCAAGGCCTCTGGCTTTAGGTATACCATCAATACTGGACCCTCACCAAATCTCCTGTTAGATACCCTGCTGTTGCGTGAATCATGGAGTCCTTTCACCCACTCCAGCAGGTCGCAGATGGGGTAGATGGTAGAGAGTGCCAACTCAAAGCCCTGGACATGTGCCTGGGTGGTAGCTGAGTTGGTCAGTCCCAGGCTACTGGAACAACCCACCTTAGGTGAGGGGTGGGGCCAGCTCTCCCATGCTGGGCTCATGGGGTCCACTATCCCAGGGCTGGCAGGGGGTGAGCTCTACAGTGGGGTGTTGGCACCTCTGTCTGGATCAGTGAGGGGCAGGGTCAGCTCAGCACAGGCCTTATAGTTCAACATATAGTTCAACATATGGTTTGCATGGGCTCCTGTGGTAATGTGGACAATGGCCATCAACACAGACCCCAGCTGCAGCAGCACCCCTCACCCAGACATGGCCATCAGCAGCAGCATGGGCCTGATTGTCACCATGGCCTTTGGTGGTAGTGTAAGCCTCCTATATTGGCATGGGCATAGCAGCAGCATAGTCCCCAGACTCCCACATGTCCTCAGGTAGCAGCCCAGCCCAGCCCAAAAGTCACATGGCTTTTGATGTTAACAGGAGCCATGGACATCAACATAGACCCCCATAGAACTCGCTGTGATAAGATCACAGATCCAGACATGGCCCTTGGCTGCAGCTCAGGCCCTGATGTCTCCATGGCCCTGAGTGGCAAGCAGGTCACTCACATCAGCCCGTTCCTCACCACCCTTGTCTCTTCAGATCTCTCCACAGGACATGAACCATTCTGCCTTTCTCTCCCCTATACCCCACCATATATTTGTTCACCATAATGGAGCCTTGTGGTTCCAAGTAGGCCTATGGATTCTTCTACTTGCCTAGGTCTTCTGTTTTACTTTTATTTTTAACATGCTGAGTCCAATTAGTACATGGGTGTGGGGCCATCCATGGGACATAGGAAGTCTTTAGGGCCACTTTCCTGAAGAACATTGACTCTCCCTCTATGCTGGATAGTATTATGACAAATTAAAGTCGTTTGAGAGGAGGGAACCTCAGTTGAGAAAATGCCTCCATAGATCAAGTTGTGGGCAAACCTGTAGGGCATTTTCTTAATTGGTGTTTGATGGTGGAAGGCCCAGCCCATTGTGGGTGATGCCATCCCTGGACTGGTAGTCCTGGGTTCTATAAGAAAGCAGGTTGAACAAGCCATGAGGAGCAAGCCAGTAATCAGCACTCCTCTATGGCCTTTGTATTAGCTCCCTGCCTCCAGGTTCCTTCCATGATTGAGTTCCCATCCTAAATTCCTTCGGTGATGGGCTACAGTGTGGAAGTGTAAGCCAAATAAACCTTTTTCCCCCAGCTTGCTTTTGGCCAAGGTGTTTCATCATAGCATTAGTAACCCTAACTAAGACATCTTCCTACAGTAACCATCACCTGCCAGAAGCTCCTCAGCCAGGGGTGGGGGCTCCTGAGCTCCACACTTACCCATTTCAGGATGTTGACTGTCTTAATGTAGTACAGGTCCTGTGTAGGCCACCACAGCTGCTGGGAGCTCTTGAGGGCAGCAGTCCTGTCACATCCAGAAGACACTGTTTCCTAGAGGTCCTCCCCAGAGCTCTGGCTCTCATCATGTTTCTGGTCCCATCTTCTGCAAAATTACCTATGGTCCCAAGTCTTTTGTTAGCCATGCGACCAGAAGAAGCCCCTCTGGGTCTCTAAGTTTGTTTCCTCATCTATGAAATGAACTGGAGGTGATGAACTGGGTCTCAGTGTTCTCCAAACTCTCACGTGCTTGTATGTGTCAATCTGTGAGAGCAAAATAAATTGGGCTTGATAAACATGACTTACTTCCTTTAAGCTATAATGTGATTCAATGCTCAGTGGAAGGGGTAACAATGTGGCTCAATGGGGAAAGGTACTTGCCACCAAATCTGATAAACTGTATTCATGGTGGAAGGAGAAGTGACCCCTGAGAGTTGGTCTCTTATAGCAGGAATCTTAACAGATCTTATTAATAAAAACAATCCTGAAGCCAGGTATTGGGGTGAATGCTGGAAGATCAGAGAAGCAGAACAAGCCACAGCCAACTTTACCTCACCAATTCTTCAGCTGATCCCGTTTCCTCAGACTGGAGTTCTCATCTGAATGGGTCTCGGCTGAGCTGCCTGAAAAGCTTAAACAGCTAAAAGCTTCTAGTTTCTGGTCTTCATGCCTTATATACCTTTCTGCTTTCTGTCATCACTCCCTGGGATTAAAGGCTCACTTTCTGGGATTAAAGGCATGAGTCACCATGCCTGGCTGTATCCTTGAACACACAGTAGATCTCTGCCTCTGGAATGCTAGGATTAAAGGCATGTGCTTCCACTGCCTAACCTCTATGTTTAATATAGTGGCTGTTCTGTTTTCTGACCCTAGATAAGTTTATTAGGATGCACAATATTTTGGGGAACACAATACCACCACATTGAAATGGGATCAGCTGAGGAATTGGTGAGGTAAAGTTAGCTGTGACTTGTTCTACTTCTCTGATCTTCCAACATTCACCCCAATACCTGGCTTCAGATTTTTTTTTAAAGATTTATTTATTTATTATGTATACAATGTTCTGTTTGCATGTATTTCTGCAGGCCAGAAGAGGGAGCCAGATATCATTACAGATGGTTGTGAGCCACCATGTGGGTGCTGGAATTGAACTCAGGACCTCTGGAAGAGCAAGCAGTGCTCTTAACCTCTGAGCCATCTCTCCAGCCCAAGGTTTGTTTTTGTTAATAAGACCTGTTAAGATTCCTGCTATATCTGATGCCCAACATTTGTGGTATGAATTCATGAAAAAAGCTACTTGCCTATGGCCTTGCGGGTCCCAGCTCAGACCCGAGCTACACGTTGCTGGTTGTGGTGATGCATGCTGGTTGGATTTACTGAAGGAGGCAGAGGCAGGAGGAGCCCAAGTTTGAGGCCAGCCTATGAGAAGCTTTGGCTGGGGCCGAGCCACAAACAGTGGTGGGACCATGAAGGTAGAGGCTGGCTGCTTCTCATCGTGTTGGTGACTGCAGTGATGCTGCTACCTAGGATGAAGGGTTTACTGCTGCTTGTTCAGAGAAGAATTGCCAGGACCATCCTGTTACAAGAAAGCATCGGCAAAGGTCAGTTTGGAAAAGTTTGGTAAGACAAATGGTGGGGAGAAATTGCTGTGAAGATTTTCTCTTCTGGGGAAGAACGTTCATGGTTCTGAGAGACAGACATTAATCAGACTGTGATTGCTCCAAACCACAGAGGAGAAAAAAAAATGTCTGCAGGGAACCATGACCACGCCTCACAGTGACTTTGAAATCTTCAAAAAGATGACAGGATCCCACAATGATGATTCCACATGGACTATGATAAATCCATTAAGCTGATTAACACCACAGAAAGATCGACTTTGGACTACAAACTGCTCAGGACAATTTTGAGATGGCTAGCTGAGATGAACCAGCCTGACAGACTACTTGAACAAGGACTTGAAACAAAGCCCTGGACTTTCTCATTATGCAGCGGCTGGACAAATGATACAGGACTTGACAATTAACCCCAAAATTTCCTTTTCAGGATCCCCTAAAGATGTCTTCACCCCCAGGAAGCAGGAAGTAATTTTAAGAAAATGGTGCCCACATTCCCAAGAGGTGGGATGAGAGGTTTTTGGTCATTTAATGAATTATGGATATTGTCATTGTTTATGATAGTTGGTTACAAGTTGTTAATTGTTAATAGTCAGGAAAAAGCTAAACAAGGAGACTAAATTCAGAGTTTTTGTTTAAAAAAGAAATAGGAGAATATAGTTAAAAGGTAGATCACTGAATCTATTCTGAGGAAAAAAAGAAATAGGATAAATGGTAGATCACAGAATCTACTCTAAAAAGAAAAAGGGGAAGATATAAATATAACAAAAATGTAGATTATTGAATCTATTATGAAAAGAAAAAAGAGAGAATATAGATATAAGATTAAAAGGTCAATTATTGAATCTACATTTAAAATGGAACTACTTGTTTTACATAGGATAAGTAATGAAAAATTTTTTGCCTGAGTTTATCAAATGTTACTGGACTGGACATTGTTAATATATATATAATGGAGTTTTTTGTTTGAATATGTCAAATGTTAGTGGACTAGACATTGTTAATGTAATTTTTGACTGTATATATTGTATATACTTATTGGATAGTTTTTCTTGTATTAGTTATAAGCTTTTCAAATTTTAGACAAAAAAGGTGAAATGTGGTGGTATTGTGTTTCCCAAAATATTGTGCACCCTAATAAACTTATCTGGGGTCAGAAAACAGAACAGCCACTATATTAAACATAGAGGTTAGGCAGTGGAAGGACACACCTTTAATCCTAGCATTCCAGAGGCAGAAATCTACCTGGATCTCTGTGTGTTCAAGGATACAGCCAGGCCTGGTGACTCATGCCTTTAATCCCAGAAAGTGAGCCTTTAATCCCAGGGAGTGATGACAAAAAGCAGAAAGGTATATAAGGCATGAAGACCAGAAACTAGAAGCTTTTAGCTGTTTAAGCTTTCAGGCTTTTGAGCAGCAGTTCAGCTGAGACCCATTCGGATGAGAACTCAGAGGCTTCCAGTCTGAGGAAACGGGATCAGCTGAAGAATTGGTGAGGTAAAGTTGGCTGTGGCTTGTTCTGCTTCTCTGATCTTCCAGCATTCACCCCAATACCTGGCTTCAGGATTGTTTTTTATTAATAAGACCTGTTAAGGTTCCTGCAACAGTCTCTGAGCTCTGCACAAGCACACTCACTTGCTATCCTCCCTCCATGCTTTGTCAACATACATATATACACATGCAATAATGATTATAAATAATAACAATGAAAAATATCAAAAGAAGAAAGAATTAAGAGAAATAGAAACTACTATTTTTATAAACATTCTTAAAATTCCAGACCATCCCCCCCCCCCCCCCCGCTAAAAACAGCTGACCAGAATTTAGGCATTGAAAGGTAATATATTAGTAATCTTATCAAAACATAGACCGTAATGATGTGGAGTGAGCCTTGGCTCCTAGAGCAGTCTATGGGATGCCTCGTGGCTTTTCTGGTGGGGTGAGGAGTGAGTGAGTCTTAACGACTGAGGGCTACTTCTGTTTTGTTCTCTTTTGCTTCTGAAGTTCACACGTTGGAATCCCACTTCATTTCTCTAGTCTCCAGTTAGAAGACGTTATCCCTCCTTTCAGGGGACTGACATGAGCCCTCTAACAGTCTGACAGTGTTTAGTACTGTGGCAGGAGACGTGGAGGAAAAGGTGTGTGTGTGGGGGTGGGGGGGGTGGGGGGGTCATAACTAACATTTGAAAGTAGGTGAGGTGGTTCAGCAGGTAAGGGTGCTTGCTCTCAAGGCTCAAGACCTGAGTTCAATCTCAAGGACCTGCATGGTGGAAGAGAGAACCAACTCCTGCAAGTTCTTCTGCTTCCACACACGTGCTCAGGCATCTATACACTTGTAGGCGTATGCGTGCAGACAATATGTATGTCGGCTGCTCATCTCTCTGTTATTGCTACCTTTTCAGTTTTACTGAATTTCATTTAGCGACGATATGTTTTATTTGAATTTTTTTCTTTCTTAGGGGCAGAAGTAATACCTACTCCATGGCTCCCAATTCTAAAGGTCTAAAGAATGTGCTTCTGTGGGACACCCTCATTCCCATCCCATGTCTGTCCTCAGGTTACTTATCAGAGGCAACAGGAACATTACTGGCTCATTGATGATCCCAGCCAGATATGGTCCACAGATTCCCATTTCCCAATATGTGTTCTTTCTTGTGTATCTCTGTTGCTTCACTTGATGTACTGAGCATACCTACCCAGTATTTTTCTTCTCCATAAAAAAGCAGTAGCTTCTTTTTGATATTTTATAGTTTATTTAAATAATCTCTTCTTAATTAAAACATTAGTGAGACAATAATAGAATCACGGCATTTGTCATAAGTAGCAGAGAGCTGACATGGAGCCTTAATCTAATTTGAGTACTTTAGCCAGCAGCCTTTGCAAACTGAATACAGTGCCACAGCTGGGAAATGGATGCTGGTACCTACACCATGTTATTCACATTTCCACAGTGCACTTGTATGCACTTGTGTATGTAAATGTCCATGATTTAATTTGTATGTTTAAATTTGTGTGCATGTGTATTTTGCTGTTTGTGATTTCATCACATGTACAGACAGGTTCGTGTGTTCCTTTCTATAGACCCATGGGCTGGAGAGATGGCTCAGCAGTTAAGAATATGTACTGGTCTTGCAGAGGATCTGAGTTCAGTTTCAACACTCACATGGTGCTTACAACTGCCTGTCACCCCACCCTAGAGGATCTTTACTCCTCTTCTGGTCTCTATGGATACTGCACTCATGTGCACATGCCTACACACACACACACATGCATATAGGTAACCAGAAATAAAACCTTTAAAAGAAAAGACCCATTCTCCTCTCCATTTCTAAACTTCTGTTATTTAAAATGTTCTGTGAGAATAGACTTGTACAGTGTGTTTTCTTGGGAGTTGGCTTCTCTCACCGAGTGCGATTCTCCGGATGCTCCTTCTGTGTAATTTGTCCTTTCTCAAAACATACTTCTGTGACTATGGCTCATGTCACTAGGCCTCTTTTAAGAACACCTCCCATTTCCACGTTGTTTTAGTTATCAGGAACAAAGTTGCTACAAGTGTGTGGTGGTTTGCAGCTGGAATGTTTCCCAAAGGCCCATGTGTTTAAGGTGTGGTCCTTTGGGAGTTGATCTAGCCTGTAACAGGTGAGGTCTGAGGCTGGAGAGGTGGCTCACCAGTTATGAGCACTTGCTGCTCTTATAGAGGACCTGAGTTTGGCTCCTAGTACCCACATTGGGTGGTTCACACTGCCTGTCACTCTAGCTCCAAGAATCTTAATCTTAAGCCCTCTTTTGGACTGTGTAGACATTGCACTCACATCATACACACACACACACACACACACACACACACACACACACACACACACACGCATGCACGCACACACGCACGCGCATACGTGCGCACACACCCACACCCCATTAAAATAAACCAAGAGGTATGGCCTTTGGGAGGCCTTTACAGAATTAGGGGTGGTCTCTTGAAGGGGAACCCCTGTCATTTCTCTCTCTCTTCTAATCCTCACTATGATATGAGTTGCTCCATTCCCATGTTCTCTCAACATGCTGCCTCACCAGTGGTCCAAAAGCAATCTGCTGGATCAACTTCAAATCTGGGTGCCAAACTAAACCTCTCCACACCTCGGGCATTTGCTACAGAGTGGGACGCTGAGTGACACAGGGTATTTGTGAATATAAGTTTACTGTGACAAATGCCACGTGTGACTTTGGCTTCTATGATAATTGTTTGGTTTTAGAGGAAACTACCTAACTCTATCCATAGTGGCCACAGCATGCTACACTCCCACCAGCAACGTAGAGATTATTTCAGCTTTGAGTCTGTGCCAGCTGTTGGTGACATCACTACTTCTGTTGTAGCCATTCTGATTGTCATATAATGATGCAGAATTGTGACTTTAATTTTCATTTTCTCAGTGGGCATCTTGAATATCTTTTCATGGGCTCCTTTCATCTTTCAATCTTTTACATTGAAATATCTGTCAGATCTTTTGCCATATTCTAACAGGGTTGTTTTTAGCTGTTGGACTCACTCGGAGCATCCTTTGTGTATGGTAGATGCCGGTCTGGAATTGGATGTATTTGTTGTAGGTGTTTCTTCCTAGTCTATAAATTGGCTCTTTTCAAGTCTGAGTATCTGGAGCATCTCTATGGAGTATTTAGTATGAATAAGGCATGTTTGCCATGGATTTAACTCTTCTCTGATTTTATTCATCAGCATTAGATAATTCTCAGCATAGACATAATGTTTTATATAAGTTCATAACTTTGTTTATGAGTGGTTTTATATATATATATATATATATATATAAGCTTTTAAAAATTTTTTTCTCTTCCTTTTTTTCACAAATGTGTGAATACATGATGTAGATGTATCGGCATGTACACACCACAGCACACATGTAGATGTCAGAGGACAATTTGTGGGAGTTGGTTCTCTCCTCCCATCATGTGGGTCTTGTGGCTCAAACTCAAGTTGTCATGCTTGGCATTGAGGATCTTACCTTCTGAGTCATCTTGCCAGTACAACGCAGCTGTTTTTAACTTAAGTCTTGGCAGGTTTACTGTTCGCTTATTAAAATACATTTAATTTTTGTGCTTTCATCTCGTTTCATGTGAGTTTACTGGCCTCACTGCGGAAGTGGTGCTAGTCATTATTTTTAACAGACACCCTGGGATTTCTGCAGAAGTAATCATGCACCTATCGTGAGGATAGTTTTATTCCTGCTTCCCTAATCTCCTTGCCATTTGTCCTTTTCCTTGCCTAAATGCCCTATCTAGAACTCTGCCCTGGCTGACCGAGGATGGCTAGAGTGGAGATCCACCCTTGTTCTGGGTCTTAGGTGAAGAGCATCCTACCTTTCTCCATAAGTGCTCTGTTAGCAGGAGTCAGCCTCACTTCCTAGCAGACTATGAGTTGACATCTCACTGTAAGGCTCTCCTATAACTGACTGCTTCCTCCACTCCTTACTGATGCTTTTTAAAGCTTCTTCCAGTTTTCACTTATTCACGAACATAGGTAAGAAAAAAATCCCTAAAATATGACCTTCTTCTCTACTCCATCTAGGCCCATTTCCTAGGTGACTTAGGCATTGTTTTTGTGATTTGAAACCAAATACAATAACAAATCCCAAGTGCATGTTTCTAGTCTCATTTCTGCCCTGAATCCAGACCCACATATTCACCTACCCACTTAACAACTTGGGTGTCAGACATACCTCAAACTCAACATAGCCAAAGCTGGACTTCTAATTTGCTTATATGCCTGGCTCTAGCCTGTTCCTTTTAGTAGAGGACATTCCTGCCTTCCAGTGGCATAGGGCTGAACCTTGTATTCCTCCTTGCCATCTATCCCAGTCTTGCACATACAAATCTGAATTGCCAGCAAAGCCCATCTTTTCCTTGTTACAAGAGCATTCCTGGTGCAGATGCCCAGACTGTTGCACTTACCTCCTGTATCAGACAAGAACAGAACCAGTAGTGTGTATGTGTGTGAGACTCCTGAGAATGACTTATGTGGTAGGGGCTGGTTAGTCCAATTATCCTTCCACACCTTGGAGGGGTTGAAATACCAGTAGCTTCTCAGCCCCTACACATGGGTGGCTCAGCCTCCCAGTCTTGCACTGAAGCTAGAAGCTACCTGGAAAATCACTGATATTCAGTTAGTGTTGAAGCTAAAGAAGCTGGAGTCTGATGTGAGCACAGGATGGTTGTGGCAGCAGCACCAGGAAGTGTGATGGGGATATGGTTAACATGAAGAGAAGGTAGACAATGCCCTTTGACCTCAGACCTCAGTGGGCAAGATAGTTTGCTATGTAGTATGAGCCTGAGGACCCTAGTTTAGCTTCCAGATGATATGGTTGAAGGAGAGAATGACCCCCTAAAGTCCTCTGATGTATACATACACACACACACACACACACACACACACACACACACACACACTCATGCTCATGTGCACAAGTACATCTGGGCCACCTACTGGAAGGTGTAGCTCACTCTGAGGGCGTTATCCCCAAGTTGATTATCTAGGAAACACTCTCACAGACACACCCTGACTGGAGTCTCCTAGCCCCTTCCAGATAGGATCGAGCTGACAATCCAGACTGACCATCACTCCTAACTACTTTTCTCACCGACTGTTACCCTTTAGTTCTAGCCCACACAAGGAACCACAATGGTTCACTGAGATGCTCCCATGCTTCCATGCCCATCTCTGCTCCCATCTGAGCTGCCTAGTGGCTCCCCCTCCCCCTCACAGTAGCAGCCATATGCCTTCCTCTAGCTTTGGAGCTTTCCTGCTTTGTATATTTTGCTGGGGCCACATGACCTCCTTTCCTTAAAATGAATGCTCTCTCTGGCGTCAAAGCACATGCTACCCCTGTGACTGACACACCTACTCTGGGCTGTCACAGAGCTCCCTCCTCCAGTCCTTTTGGGCTACTGTTTAGTGTTAGCTGAGGCCACCATCCTACTTTGGAATTCTTCCTTCCCTTAAAGATGACTGGTTATATGTTCTAGGTTGACTTTTTAATTAGTTTATCAGATGCTTTTCCCAACAGAATGTCAGCAACCCAAGTGAGGAGACTTCTTTTTATTTTTTTAGCCACAGTATGGAAGGCCAGAGGACAACTTTGCATGTCATCTTCAGAAATGCTGTCTGTCTTCTTTGACACAGGGTTTCCCATTGGCTTTACACTCACTACTTAGGCCAGGGTGGCTAGCCAGTGAGTGAATCTCAGGGATCTTCCTGTCTTAACCACCATAGCTCTGGGACTATAAATACACCACTGTACTTAGCATTTGACATGGGTTCTGGGAATCGAACTCTGGTCCTTGTTCTTACAAGACGGGTGCTTTATCAACTGAGCCAACCTCTTCCCAACTGCTTGAACTCTGCTTTTGATGTTGTATCCTCAGCATCTCTAGCATGCCCAGAACACCTCTGTGGGTAGTGACTGAGCTAATGGATATTATGTGGGTCAAATGCTATAGAAGTCTAACATTTTCTAGACAGCATCACAACATGAAGAGGGTGCACTGGCTGTATAGAATCACATATTCTTGCATCCTAACAGGGAACACCTTCACCTCGCACCTCAATGGTTAAGGAGAGTGCATCCTGACTCTGAGTTTTACCCTGACTCCCAAAGGCACATGTGATGGAGTCAACCCCTGCATGCTTAGTTGGCCTCTGGGATAGATTTCAGAAGTGTTCCTTGTAGTTCTGGTTGTTTTGACAATAGAACAACTTAAATAAGAGCACATCCAAGGTTTGCATGTATACAGGGTTTCCTAGATGGGATGAATCTGGTAAATTGCTGTTTTTTTTTTTTTAATGCTGAAATGATGACAGAGTGACCCTGTCTTTCTCTGCAGACTTGCTGTCACATTCTGCCTTGGAGAACCTGATGAATTTGCTTTTTTAGGAATGGTACTACTTGCTCAGCAGAAGGAATGTCCTGGGCTTCCTGGACCTCTCAAAGATGCACTTCTGAAGACTCACCCCGCAGGGACCAGAGCCTTGGTGCTTGCTGAATGCTCTGTTCCTCCTGCTGCACCCCAGAAGGTGTCCTGAAAAAGGGTTTAATGTCAAAATTTGTCTTTTATTTTCAATTATATGTCTGTGTGAGGCTATCTGCATGGGGATGTAGGAGCCTGCAGATACCAGAACTGTTGGAGCTCCCGGTGCCTGACTTGCAGGTGGTCATGCCACCTGACATGGGTGCTGGGATCTGAACTCAGGTCCTCTCCAGGAGCAGCACATGCTCCTAACCTCTGAGCTGTCTCTCCAGGCCAATGAAAGATTTTTAAATGAAATGTATTTTAACTTATTCTTTGACAATTTCACACATGTAAACAATGTATCTTGATCATATATGCCCTAACCCTCTCTTCCCACTTCTCCCTCCAGGCACCCCAAACTCTTCCTTCCCATTCTTCTCAGGTACCCCAATACATCCCTTCCCCTTTCATGTCTTTCTTTTGTAATCTATTGATTCCAATTAGTGTTGCCTGCTGGAATACTGACTGAACTTGTTCATTTGGTCTTGTTCGAGTAACCATAGCTGCTGGTAGTTCATGAGTGCAATGGCGGTGTCCTGTCTGGAAGACAGCCATTTACAGCTCTCCTCATCATCCAGCTCTTGCGTTCTTTCCACACTCTCTCTTGTAATGTTCTCCAGGCCTTGTTGGGGGTGTTTATATAAATGTTCCACTAAGGGCCGAGCACTTAGCAGTTGCTTTTCCTCAGCACTTTGGGCGTTGAGTCTCCGTACTCACTGCCCACTACAGAGAGAAGCGTCTCTTTCCAAGGCTGCAGGATTTAGTATGAACTTAGTGTCCACACACTAAAACTCCTGCAACAAGTCAGTCCCAAATAGCAACATCACACTTTGCACCACCTTGACCAGAGCTGCAGGGCTTAGGGCAGGAAGAGCATGGCGGTGGCCACAGCTGTGTTTTCCCCAGTGACTCACTTGGAACATCAGTATCTTAAGCAGGTTTCTTAGCAACAGGAAGCCTCTGAAAACCTCTTTGGAGACTCCAGGTTGCCACTGTGCTCTGTGAATACTAAAGACAGAATGAAATGTGTGGCGCTTGCTGACTTGTTCGAACCAATCTTTCATTCTAAAGTGCCTCTGGAGCCTGGCCTTCCAGGGGACAGCTTCCAGGAAGTTTTCTGTCCAGGGTGATCCCCAGATGGACGATCACTTATTCCAGGCCCGAGGCTTGACTGTGCATCTTATCAGAGCTTTCATCTTCAAAGGGAGGAGGGGGGCAGACACACCACTTTGATGTTCAAGACCTTGTGTATAAGAAAGACCACAGTCATGAGGCCCACGGTTTCTGCAGGGCGTGAGGGCAGTGTACCGTCTCTCTGAAGTCTGAGTTCTTCCTGTCTGTGAGTTGTTTTATTTTCTAACGGGCTGTCCTTCTTACTCATCTTTTCCTGCCTGGCACAGCCACCAAGTCGCCTGTTTAGCAGGACCTGTTCAAGTGACAGCCATGGAAAACAGGAGCCAGAGAGGAGCCAAAGCTCTGGAGTCCTCCCTTCACACTCCAATTCTTCACACGCAGCACTCCTGTCCCAGGAGAGGATCCTAGCCATGCCCCCTCCCTATACACTCACATACATTCACACACATGCTCAAGCACACTCACATGTACATACTTACACACTCACATGTACACACTTACACACTCATGCACTTACACATACACATTCACACTCACGCATTCACACATACACACTCACACACATTTATAGGTTCCTGTCACCAGGAAAATAGAAGTTGACTGAAAAGTGAGTGTGTCACTGGTGAGAGAGAGAATTGGAGAGCATTTTGAAGGGAGGTAATGATTCTAGGATGAGAGTGTATCTCCAAGATGGAGATCAGGGCTTGCTTCAAGGAGAAAGTGGCCACCTATGATGTTCATTTGGGAGGAACTCAAATTGGACATTGCTACTAGAGGTTTTTGATTATCAATTTTTTTTGAGCTGAAGATTGAACCTAGAGCCTTGAGCTTGCTAGGCAAGTGCTCTACTACTGGGCTAAATTCCCAACCCTGATTATCAAATTTTAAGTACACATTCTTGTGGGGAGGGAAGGGTTTGTTTGGCTTACACTTCCAGGTTACAATCCATCATTGATGGAAGTCAGGGCAGGAGCCTGGAGACAGGAACCATGGAAAAATGCAGCTTGCTGGCTCCCTCTCTGGCTTTCTGGCTCATGCTTTAGCCAGCTGTATTATATATCCCAAGACCACCTGCCCAGGGAATTGTGCTGTCCATGGTGGACTGGGGTCTCCTACATCAATTACTAATCAAGAACCTCCCCACAGACATGCCCACAGGCCAATTTGAAATAGGATGATCACTCAATTGAGAGTCTTTTTGCAGGTGATTTTAGGCTGTGATAAGTTGACAGTTACTGCTAGCTAGGACAGCATCCTGTTGAATAATTCTATAGAACTACACTGCTATCTTTCTGTTATGAACTAGTACATGGAAGTGTACAGGAAGGAAATGCCTACCGATGATGAGTGAATCACGATAAAAACCACACAATAGGATGGTGTGTAGGCAAAAAGGACAGACTACCATGGTATAGAGTGGAAATATATCAGTGAAAATCAAGATCCCATTTTGTGTACCTACCACATTTTTGGAAAAAACATAAAGTTAAATCTTTAATAACTTATGTTGTACCCTACACACTAGAAGTTAGAATTGGAAGTAGTTTAAATAGCTAATAACAGTTATCTTAGAAGTATAAAAAATGTTATGTTCTGCATTTTTCAATGATGCTCCTTTTAAAATAATAGCAGTGCATTCCCTTTCTGGCTAGAGAATAATAGCATTTGTGTGTATGTGGTGTGTTTGTTCATGTTCACTTGTGTGTGCATACACATATGTATGGAGGCCAGAGGTTCAAGGTGAGTGTTAGTCTCTTCCTCCATTGCTCTCCACCTTATATATCCAGGCAGTGTCTCTCACTTGAATCCAGAGCTGACTAATTCAGCTTGTCTAGTAGGACAGCCTGCTCTGGGGGTCCCCTGTCCCTGCTTCCCCCGAGCTTGGATTGGATTATGTGGGTACATGCCTGGCAGTTTTGGGGTGCTAGAGATCCAAACTGGACCTCATGCTTCTGCAGCAAGCACTCCATTGGTTGAGCTATCGTCTCAGCCCAGCATATCTTCAGAAATCTACTTTGAGTTTAGTGTATATAATGGATTATCTTTCATACTCACAGGTGTAGACAGGGCTGGAAAGATGTACTTTTGTTGCTTAAAAACACAGAGGAGGTTCACAACTGTTTGTTTATAATTCAAGTTCCAGTGGATCCAATGTCCTCTACTGGCCTCTGTGGGCACTTCACACATGTAGTGCACAGACATGCATGTAGGCAAATCATCTATACAGGTAAAAATTACAAAAATAAAATAAGGTAAAATAAAATAAAATAAATGCATGGATCTGGGGAGGTGGCTCAGTGGGTAAGAGCACTAGCTGTGGCCAGCTTCTGGATCAGTGAGGAACTCTGTGAGGAACTCTGTGTCAAGGCAATAAGGTATGGAGGGTGATAGAGGAAGATGTTCAGTATTACACTTGAGCTCCTGCAATGTGGTGTGCGTGTACTCTTGGACACTCACATCTGTGTACTGTACACACACACACACACACACACACACACACACACACACACACACACACACACACGCCCATTACAAATAAACAAAAACCTCTGTTCATACTGACCACCCTACAGATCTCGGGTGCCAAGGCCAATAGTTTGTTCCCATGACAATGGAAGGAACATGGTTCAGGATATGCTTTCTCAATGTGCCTATCTAGAGGCATAGGTGTTTGTTTATTTCTTATCTTTGAGAACAAAATCATCTTTGAGAGTCTTTCCCAAGTGAATGTTCTAGCACACTTAAAGAGGAAAAGTTTATTTATTACTATGAGCTTTTCTCTGTCTAACTCACTCATTAGCTTCAGAGAAGACCTTTTCTTTCATTTCCTGTAAATATGCTGACAGTGATTGAACCCTGGGTGGCAGAAAGCTCCTCATCTTCATGTCCTCATATCTTCATTTTATAGCCTTGGGTCATTTTATTTAAGTTCCTGGGCTCAGTGTTCCCAACTTCACAGGAAGGGCATCGTTTCTATCTATTCTCATTATCAGGAGAAGGTTGGGCATGAATATGCTCAAGTGTCAGCCTGGTTTTTATCCTCAGGGTATCATGAAAATCAGATGGCAAGCCGATGTGGTCAGCACAGAGCTGCATCCTAATTTTGGTACTGTTGGCTTTTGAGGCCAGGCAGTGCCTTGTTAGAGGCTAACCTACATTCCACAGGATGCCTAGGATCTACTCACTCCATCTGGGAGCATCAACCCCACCCTGACTGTGTCGACCAGAAATGTCCCAGATGTTGCCACATGTCTCTAGGGGACCAAACTAGCTCTGACTGGAAATCACTGGTACACATGTAGACATCAGGGCTTGTTAATTATGTAGTTGCTTTGCCAGGAAACAAATGAAAAAGAGAAAAAAAATCCCCAGATGGAATTCCAGAATGATGACTCTGGTAAGGAACAACAACAACAACAAAAAAACCAAAAAAAAAAAAAAAAAGAAAAAAAAGAAAAAAGACACAAAAGGGGCATTGAGCCAAGTTCACTGTCATTTATGGACAGTCACATTTCTCCTGGGAAAAATTGAGAGAGAAATACAGACAGAGACAAAGGTGGATAGACAGACAGAGATAGATGGACAGACAGAGACAAAGAGCTTGCTGAAGGCTCTTCCTGAAGACCCACAGAGTGAGTTTTATGGGTTTTGCTACTTTCTAGTTATACATAACGACAGGGAGGATCTCAAAGTGTCAAGGACGCAGCTGACTCCTCAGAGTCTGAGGCATTTACATTTAGGGGAATGTATCATCCAGGTGCTGTGCGGATCTGAGTATGATGCTTATTATGTTTTTGCTTCCTTTTATCTTTGCCTGTGGAATATGCATTTTCCCAGCATTATTCTAACTGTGAGCCACAGTAATAATACTGCATCGTTCCCTTGCTTTGTACACAGTGCTGCATTTTGAAGCTCTTAGAAAATCCCAGACATTTTATTGTCGTCCCATGTTATAGATGAAAACACTGAGATTGAAAAAGGCTTCAAATTCATCTTTCCTTGTCTCCAGAGCCCATGTGCTTATCTGCCATCCCACACACCACCATCATACAGTGAAGAAGCACACAGGATAGGAGCTGTTCTTCTGTTCTATCTCAGCTGCTGGACTTGAGCTCAAACTCACGGACATCATGCTGTGCTCAAGCCACTTTGCCTTGATTGTAAAGAATAAAGAACTAATGGTAGAATTTTTCAAACCAGGATTGTTAGGGCTACAGGGAGGTAAAGGGGGCAGGATCCTGGATACGTCAGAAATACCAAACTCTCCAGGCAGCATTTTGACAACAGCTATTTATAAATGTGTGAGTGGAAATTGAGACATCATCTTTTTCCATTGCCTTGGGTTTATTTAAGATTTATTTTTAATTCTCTCTCTCTCTCTCTCTCTCTCTCTCTCTCTCTCTCTCTCTCTTCTCTCTTGTGTGTGTGTGTGTGTGTGTGTGTGTGTGTGTATGCTTGAGTACATGAGCACATGAGTGCAGACACTTGTGGAGGCCAGAAGAAAGCATCAGATCCCTTGGAACTGGAGTTAGAGGTGGTTGTGAACTTTCTGACATCAGTACTAGGAACTGAACTCAGTTCTTCTGCAAGAGCAGGATGCAGCTACAGATCCATCTCCCCAGCCCCCCAGTGTCTTGGAATCAAATCAATAAAAGCAAAGAAATGTTAGGTATTTTTTTCACAGTCACACTGTGTGTCAGTAACAGACCAGGATGAATCTGCATCCCACTAATAGTGTGAGTGTAAAATGTTTCCCAAAAGCTTGCATGTTGAAGGGTTGGTCCCCAGTGCAGCAGTGTTCAGAAGTGACAGATAATTGACTCATGAAGGCTCTGACTTCCTGAATGTATTGATCTATTGTTGGAGTCATGGCTTAATGGGCTATTGGAGGAGGTGGGAACATCAAGAAGGAGGTCCTGGTTGGAAGAAGCAGATCACTTGGGGTGTCCTCTGGAAGGCATATCTTATCTCTGGTCCTTTCCCTCCCTCTTTCTTTGTTTCTGGACTTCATGAAGCAAATGATGTACTGCCATTAGACAGTGTCATGATGTTTAGCCTTTCAATGTTCCCATGAAACAATGTTGCCATGGACCGAAGACTCTAAAAACTAGGAGACCAAACAAATCTTCCTATGTTGATGTTCCCCAAGTTGTTTCACCATCACAACTGATACAGGTTCTACCTTCTGGGCCAGCATCCCATCAATATATCCCTGGGTACCAAGCAGCTCTATAGAACTGATCACAGTATCTACAGTCATTACAAGGACTGTGCTCTGAAGACAAAGGGGAGACAACATCTGTCACCTTTCTTCTCCTTGTGTATAGAAGAATAATAGTTCCTGTTTCTTTGTTTGTTTTGTTTTGTTTTTTTGTGTTTTTGAGACAAGGTTTCTCCATGTAGTTTTGGTGCCTTTCCTGGAACTCACTCTGTAGACCAGACTGGCCTCGAATTCACAGAGATCTGCCTGGCTCTGCCTCCCGAGTGCTAGGATTAAAGGCATGCACCACCACCGCCCAGCAGTTCCTGTATCATAATGTGGTTGTGAGGGCTGGAATGTGGCTCAGCTGGTAGAACATTTATCTAGCTTGCATGAAACCCTGGGTTTCATCTGAAGCACAGCAGACACTGGGCATGGTGTGCACACTTGTTATCCCAATAGCAAAGAGGAGGATCCAAAGTTCCAGGTTGTCCCCAGCTAAATATTGAGTTTGAGATAAGTCAGGGTTACATGAGACCCTACCAACCCTCTTGAATATGGTTATGAAAATTACAAGGAGGCTGAAAGCCCACAGCACACACAGTGCCTGTTGTGTAGTAAGGATTCAACAGTGTTATGGACTGTTATCATTTTAATGAGCATTTTTAGATATGTTTATATTTTTTTCTGTGAATGAAACATGTATTTTAAATTTTTTATGTGCAATGAGATACACTTCTTTGAGCATAGTTTTAATGAGTTCTGAGTAATTTGTGCAGTTGCTCACCCACCAACACAATCATGATGCAGGACAGTTTTGCCATCTCAAGAGCCTGCCCCTTTTTGCGCTTCTAGTCAGTAGCTACAGTAACTCCAAGACTGGCCTGAAAACCGCAGATCTGTGCTCAGCTTACAATTTTGCCTTTTCTAGAATGTTATTTGTAGTTTTGAGTCTGTCTTTTTCACTTTGCTTAATGTGTGGGGCTGTCTCATTTACATAAACACACACACACACGTACACATACAACATATCAGTATTTCTTTTCACTGCTAAGTGATACTCCATTGTACAGATAGCTCACAATTAGTTTATTCATCAGTGGGAAGGTGTCTGTGATGTTTCCATTGTGGACTCATTATGAATAAAGCTGTTTATGCATCTGTGTGGAAGACTTCAGATTTAGAGTGAATGTTAGTTATCATTTCTGTTGAGTGTATGCCTGAGCCTGGTTTCTGGGACTTATGGTGAATATGTACTTCTCTGTGTAAGGAAATGCTGAACTGTTTTAAAAAACATGTTCTTCCTCCCAGTGTGGCAACTGACAATTCTGTCTTCAATATAGGGGCTCCCTGCCTTTCCTGCTTTCTCGGTAGCTCAGTGTGCCCTCTTAACTCACCATTGTCTCATTTTGAATCCCCCTAATGATTTCATTATTAAGAATTTGTGTCTTTCAGCTCCAGAGAAGCTAGGTAACAAGGAAGACCCTAAGAGGGATGCATGGATTGCCCTGGGAAGGGGAAATAGAATGAGATCTCCATGAATAAACTGGGGGTGAGGAGGGCAATGGAGGGTACAGGATGGGAGATGAGAACATAAGGGAATGGTATGGTCAAGCTGGAACAGGGATAGAGTGGGAGAGCAATGAGAGAGATATCTTGATAGAGGGAAGCATCATGGGGATAGGGAGAAACTGGGTGCTAGGGAAGTTTCCAGGAATCCACAAGGATGACCCCAGCTTAGACTACTAGCAATAGTGGAGAAGGTGCCTAAACTGGCTTACCCCAGTAATCAGATCAGTGAATACCCTAACTGTCAGCATAGAGCCTTTATCCAGTAACTGACGGAATGTCAGAGATCCACCCCCATGCACTAGGCTGAGCTCCAGGTTTCCAGTCAAAGAGAGAGAAAAGGGATTCTATGAGCAAGGGGCATTAAGATCATGATGGGGAAACCTACAGAGACAACCAAACCAAGCTAGTGAGAACTCATGACTTTTAGACCAACAGCTGTGGAGACTCCATGGGACTGGACTAGGCCCTCTGCATAAGTGAAACAGTTGTGTAGCTTGATCTGTTAAGGGGCCCCCTTGCAGCAGGATCAGGATCCATTCCTGATGATGTGCTGGCTTTTTGGAGCCCACTACCTATGGTGGGACACCTTGCACAACCTTGATGCAGGGAGAGGGCCTTGGACCTACCTCAACTGAATGTACCAGGCTCTGCTGACTCCCCAAGAGAGGCCTTACCTTGTTGGAGCAGAAATGGGGGGGTGGGTGGGGGATGAAGACTGGGGGAACTGGAGGAGGGAAGAGGTGGGATCTGTGGTTGGTATGTAAAATGAATAAAAATTTTCTTAATAAAAAAAATAAATAAATAAAGCTGCCTTGCTAGGAGCCCCTTCCCCCAAACAAAAAGAATTTGTGTCTTTGATGGAGTCTGTCTGAATCTTTGGCCTGTTTGGACATCTGCTTGTTCATTCACTTAGTGTTGAGTTCTGAGTCTTTGCTATGTATTCTGGAGCCCTTTCTCAGATGGGTTTTGCTCACATTTTGTCCCAGCCAGTCGTTTATTTTTCATTCTCTGAACAGAATCTTTTGCAATGCAGTCATTTACAATCCATATGAAGTCTAATTGATGGGGTTTTCTTTGTTTAACTGGCATTTTTATTTCTTTCCTAAAATTTTCATATATATATATAATGTGTCTTGGTCATATCTTCTAACCCTACCCTTACTGCCCCTCCAACTCTCTCTAAAACCCACACAACACACTTCCCTCCCAACTACATATTTTCTTATTCATTAATCCATTGAGTTAAATTAATGCTGCATATTGGTGTTGGAGTCACTCACTGGGGCATGGACAACCTACCAGCAGCCACCTTCCCTTAAAGAAAGGTGGCTCTTCCTCCACCCAACAGCCACCTGCAGATGTTCCCACCTGAAAACACAGCTTCTCCTGTGTATTCTGGAAGCATTTGTTTGAAGCTTAGCATCTTGGTCTGTCACATGCTTGAGTCAATTGTTGTCATGTGAGGTGTGTGTAGAAGCTTCCTTTTGGTATCAGGATGTGATGGCATGGTAGACACACATCTCTTACCTCTATGCTGTCTTCAGTGTGAAAAGCACCATGCTGCTTACAGTGGGTGTTGAACAATGGGCAATGTATCACCCACCCATGTCTTAGGACCATAAATGATTTCTGCCACCATGATTGTGACCATAATTACAATTATCCGTCTCTCTGTCCATCGTCTTCCCCTTGATAAATGGCATCTACCATGTAGAAGTTACTCCATTAGGCAAGGAATTAGCAGCATTACTGTCTCTGTCCTCAAGCAGCCCTGGCTAATTAAGAAGGGTGATTACAGAGGGGCACACATTTATAGCAATGACAACCCAGGTGCAATGTCTATTTGTCAGTCTGATGAGGAGTTAATTTCTTGGGTCGGAAAAGGGAGGAAACATGAAGCCTGACAGTCAATTCTCTTAATTTCATAGTTCACTTCAGATCCCAGGGACAAAATCAGGTTTAATTGAGCTGGAGACATCTCTGGGGACTCAGAAAGTGTTTTGTGAACAATCTTGCTGGTGGACCAAGCACTTGAGGGCAGAGGGAAATTGTCCATTTGGATTTCCACTCTTATTAGCAGTGAGTCTTCTCCTTTCATTGAGCATCTCTAAACAGAACTTGTTAAATTTAGTAAACCTAGTTGGCATCTTCAGGTTCCTAACACACCAAGCCGTTTCCTCTATGTGGGACCATGGACAGTACCTGGGAGTGAGTCCCTGCTGTGCTTCTCACTCAGTACACAGGGTCTGATTTCCTGTCTCCTTACCATCATTTATTGACCCACGGGAATTGGACCTTCATGGCTTTAAAAAATAAAGAAAAAAAAAAAGGGACACAAAGTTGGATAGATAGAGAAGTCCTGGGTGCGTCTGGGAGGAGTCAGGGTGTGGATATGATCAAAATATACTGCACATGATTCTCAAAGGACTAATAAAATTAAAGACTAAATTTAAAATAATGAAACAATAATAAGAAAAAGGAAAAAGAACATTCATCATTCATTGTTTTCTATTCATCATTAAGTAGTGAAGAAATCAAAATGATGATGATTTTCAGAGTGTCACACTATTATGGCCATATTATGGGTGGGCTGCTCCCCTGGCACTAATTAATGTAACAATGGCACATATGCAGCAGGTAGTTTTCCTATTCTGGGTACTTACCTGAGCTTCACAAAGAAAATAGTCCTTTTCTATGTAGAGGCCATGAGTTCACATCACACCCACAGTCAAGAGCAAAGAGCAATGCTGATGCTCAGCCTACTTTCTCCACTCCTATACAATTAGACGCCCTGCCCAGGAAAGCAGTGTTTCCTACAGTGGAGAAATCGTCCCACCTCAGGTAACGTCATCAAAAACAAATCCCCTAGACATGCCTGCAGGCCAATTTAACCTAGAGAATCTCTCATTGAGAGTCTGTCCCAATGATTCTAGATAGTGGTAAGTTGATCATTGAAGCTAACTATCATAGCAGCCTGGCCACCTCAATTGGGACTTGTGGAGTTGTATTATGGTGTGTAGATACTGCAGGCAAGTTTAGGAATTTTTTCTGACTATGCAAGGACCCCAAAATTCAAAATCCAAATAGTAACGAAGAGATACTTTTGTATACAATATCCAGAGATATTGCTGGATGTTCTCTCCCGTATTGTGCCACCAAAATGTGGGTCCTGAGCACACAGCACACACATTGCATTGCAGGTGCTTCTGTCCCATGGAACATCAGAGCACTCTGCCTTCAACACATTGGCTCTGGCTCAAGACCATTATATGTTATGAATGACAGTGTTTTTATTGCACACACAAATTGTTCTACTCTTAAATAGCTTAATTATGGGAAACAAAAGCACTTAGTATTTTCTGCCATTCTTCCCAGTGTGTCAAATCAGTTTCCCTTAAGATGGTATTGTGTTAGAAGCCCTGGTTTTAAAAAAATGCTCTTGGAGTTGCTGATTTGAATTTTAAAAAAAAACGTTAAATAAATTTTGGCTTGGGGTTGATGCAGAATTTCCAGTGATTTCTGAAACAGCCCTGAAGACACTTCTGCCATGTTTTTCCGTGTAGTTATGGATGATTGCAATATCAATGAACTCTGAAAAATATTGAGGATGTGTCATATCCTGGGGTATCATACATTTAGTCAGGATTTTATTCTTTGTGTAAGAATAAACAAAAACAGTCATATCATTAATATTCAAATACTAATATTGGTCTTTAATAAATGTTAAAATTATGTATGTGCCAAATAATCACTTTAGAATATATTTCTTTATGATTTATCACCAGCAAATGCTTGATTTGTGTGTGAATTAGCTTTACCTGTCAACTTGACACAACTTGAGGTCATCTGAGAGAAACACTTGGACTGAGGGATTGCCCAGATCAGCTTGGCCTGTGGGCATGACTGTGGGAGACTGTCTTGATTAGTGATGTCAGAGGGCCAAGCTTGCTGTGAGCACCACCTTGGGCACGTATGCTTGTGCTGTGTAAGAAACTCACTAGCATCAGCCTGTGAGTGAACCAGGGAAAGCGCCTTTAGAAGCTGCATTCCTCCGTGGTTTCTTTTCAAGCTCTTCCTTGAGTTCCTGCCCCCACTTCCTACAATGATGAACTATGACCTGGAAGCTCAGTCCAAATTGTTCCTCTGCTAAGTTGCTTTTGGTCAGAGTGTTTCATTAGAGCAGCAGAGAGGGAACTAGAGTGATTCTTAACCTTTTCTTCCTACCTAAATACCTAAATACTGGCATTGCATAAGTTTGTTAGGTAGAGGGGGTTGAAAGTGGAAGAAGTTTAAATAGCTCCTGTCTATATCTTTTTATTTTTATTTTTATTTTGCTGTGGTGTGAGAGGTGATGAAACTGTCCCATGTTATTTGTGAAATAAGAGAAAAAAATCAGAAAAAGCAAAGGTAAGGTACACTGGCTTTGTGCATGAACCATATGCTGGAATGTCCAATGATGGATAACACCAAGAGTTTCCTTCATCACAAAAGTGCCTTTAAAAAAATGAGGTAATCAATGCAAATAAGAGAGACTGATGGCCAATTAAAATATATCACATCTGCATAGTGTGTTGGTTTGCTTCAATTGTCAACTTGACAGAATCTAGACTTACCTGGGAGAAGAACCTCTGGGCAAGTCAGTGGGAGATTGTCTGAACTGCTTTAATTAACATGGGGAGACACATCCACTGTGGGCGGTGCCATTCACTGGACTGTATAGATGGAGAAAGAAAAGCTGAACATTGGTATGTAGTCATTGTTCTCTGACTGTGGATGCAATGTGACCACCTACTTCAAGCTCCTGCTGCCTTGATATCCCCGCTACAGTGGACTGTACCCTTGAACAGCAAGGCAGAACGAATCCTTTCTCCCAGCCTCTGAGTATTTTGTCTCAGCACCAGGATAAGTCCCCAAGACACATGTTCTTTTTACATACCTTATTTTGTCATGCAGCTTATTTCTGCCTCTCCAAGTCAGAGCAGGGATAGACAAGCTGGAGTCTATGAGACAACTCTAGCTCAGAGACACAAAGTGATTCACCCAGGGTCACTTAGTTGTTGGCATAATTATGGCTGAAGCACAGGTCCTTCCACTCTGCCTATAAGAACTTAGGAAAAATAAATAAAAGAGCCAGAGAGGGGTCCTCCTCAAGAGCCTCTTTTGGAGAATCAGTTGCAGGGATCTGAAGTGACTGGGGAAAGCTTAACTTTCTTTGGGGGGAATCTGCTTCTAGATTTGCTGGAGTTATCATCCATGGGTGCCCAGCACCAGTTCGATTGGCTCTTAAGATGGTTTAAAGTCTTATTTTTCCCCATGAGAACAAATCCTTCATAACTGCCATGTGGGGAAGTAGGTGAAATATCAAAAAGTGGATAGAGAGTGTGAATGGAAATAAGAGTATCACTGTTAGGCTGTTGTATTTGATATAATAATTTCGCATTTCACGGATCTGACGTTACTTTTTATCTTCCATTTATTTATTTATTTATTTATTTATTTATTTATTTATTTCAGCCAATATTTATTTCAGGATAGATAGTGTGCTATAATTTCATAGACAGGGGCCAGGGATGTGGCTCAATTGGTAGAGTGCTTGCTCACCGGGCCCAGAGCCCAGAGTTCAGTCCTTAGCATTGCATAAACTGCGTTAGTGATGGATGTCTGTAATCCCAGCACTCCAGGAAGAGAGGCAGGAGGTCAGGAGTTCAAAGCCATCCTTTCCTACATAATGAGGACATAATTTTATAACATCCTGGGCTACATAAGACCCTGTTTCAAAAAATAAAAGAATCCCGTCTTCTTCAAATTGTTTACATACTAAACAGTACGGTGATGGCCATCTCTACAACTTACATCATGAATTTTGTTCTACAACTGTAAATATAACTAAATTGTGTATTCATAATGGATGGATTTTATGATTATATAATATATTTTTAGTAGGACCTGTAATTTTATTTAAAAATTATATGTGTTTGTATATGCATAGGAGTGCAATTCCTCCAGAGGCCAGAGGGGGGCGTTGTATCTCCCAGAGCTGAAATTAGAGGTGACTATGAGCCACCCAACATGGGTGCTAGGGACTGAACTTAGTCTTCTGAAAGAGCAGCAAGTGCTGTTAACTACTGAGCTATCTCTCCAGCCCTGTAATTGTATTCATTTTAGTTAGAACACATCAATATACAAAATATTCATCTCACGGTGACACTTCCCCACCACTGTAAAATGTGCATCAATCACATTAAGCCCTTTCCTGCCTTCTCTCCCCCATCTCTCCCACAATACACTGTCTCTTTGAAAATAGTCCTCCTTATATGTTTTTTTTTTTCCTTAAAAAAAAAAAGAAAAATCCTGGATTCTGCATTTGAAAGCAAACATGTCTGTCTCTTTGAGCCTGACTTTCTCTCTTAATGTTGATGATCATTATTTCCTTCTATTTTCCTGGGGGGAGAGGGATGGCATGCCTTTGATCTTCTTACAGTTGAGCAAAACCCCACTGCATTTCCTTAAAAAAAAAAAACAAAAAACCAAACTATGGTGTGTGTGTGTGTGTGTGTGTGTGTGTGTGTGTGTGTGTGTGTGTGTGTATAGGTGCCTGCACAGTCCAGAGAGCTTGTTGCATCCCCTGGAACTGGAATTACAGGCAGCTGTGAGATGCCTGAACTAGGAGTGAGAACTAAATTTGCGTCTTCTGCAAGAGCAGCAAGCTCCCATAAATGTGGAGCCATCTCTCCAGCCCTGCCCCACACTGTGTTTCCTTTACCCAGTTGTCTCTTTCTGGGTACTTCCACAGTATGGCTATTGTGACAGTGCACAGTCAGTGTGTATGCAGGTGCTTCCAATGTGCACTACCACCAATTCCTTTGGGTATATTCCCAGGAGTGGGAGAGCTGGGTCATAAGGTAGTTCTATTTTTAGTCTTGAGAAGAACTGCCACACTGATTTCCATTATGGTTTCTGCAATGTACAATCCCACCAGCTGTGTGCAAAGGTTCCTTCCTTGTGTCTTCATTAACACTTGTCAATTTGGGTTCTCTTTTATTACAGCCATTCTAACTAGGTGAATAGAATCTCAATGTAGATTTTCATTGCCTTCTTTTAGACATGAGACTTATTTTTAATTATTTAATTCTATTTCTGTGTATACCTGTGTGCATGCTTGTCTCTGTGTGCACCACTTGCATGCAGTGCTTACAGAAGCCAGAAGATGGCTTTGGATCCCCTGGAGCTGGATTTACAGGCAGTTGTGAGATTCCTGATGTGGGTGCTGGGAACCAAATCTGAGTCCTTTGCAAGAGCAGCAAGCCCTCTAACTTCTGAGCCACCTTCTCAGCCCCTTATAATTTGGTTTTACCTGTATATCTGAATATCCCCGAGAGCTAAAATTGCTAAATATTTTTTACATATTCACTAGTAATTTGTGTTTCTTCATCTGACAAGTATCCGTTCAACTCACCTGACCATTTATTGATGGGACTATTTATTTTTGGAGTTTGATATTTTATGTTCTTTCATATATTCTGGATATTAATATCATGCCACATGAATGGCCGTAGGATTTTCTGCCATTTTATAGGCTGTCATTTTCACTCCATTATGATTAGCTTATCTTTTTTAATTGTATGTGTTTGCATCTGTCAATTCTTGCTGTTATTTCCTTAGCTGCTAGAGTTTGACTCAGAATGCCGTTAGCTGCCTGTGTGTGCATGGCGTTGTTTCTCTTGTGTTTTCTCCAGCAGATTCAAACATTCATAGTCTCTGATTTATTTTGAGTTGATATTTTTGGCTAGTGCTCCATCTTTCAATATGTGGAATTTTCCCAGCATCATTTGATGAAGGGACTCTTCTTCATCTTTCATACATTTTTTGGTCACCTTTGTTGAAAATTAGATGGTTGTAGTTGCATGAGATTATGTTGGTTCTAATTTCCATCATCTATATGCCTGTATTACTAAGGCTATGCAGTATAATTTGAAGGTAGCTATTGTGATACCTCTAACTTTGCTCTTTCTGCTTGATTAGAACTTGGGGTCTTTTGTGCTTCCATATGACTTTCGGGATTGGAGACCCAAGAAATCTGTGAGAATATCATACTTTAGAAGAGAGACCTAACTATCAGGAATCTTGTTTAGAAGAAGAAAGTCTTCCCCTTACAGTGCAGGATTCCAGCAGTGCAGCTGATTTTAAAAACATGGAGAGTGGATTTCTGCCATATGGATGAATTTAAGGTGAAATTAGCATCAGAGATGAAGTTCAGATGAGGAAATTCAAGATGTTTATGAAAAGTCTCAAGTTATTACTTAGCTCTGTAGCTGAACTTGTGTCTCCCAGAGAAAGCAAGTTCAGGCTGTGGACCACACTTGGGAAGAGAAGAAGACATTGAATGAGGCTTTGGGTGCTTTTCAGGTGTTTCTAGGGATTTTAAAAGTTCAGTGAACAAGGCAAGGACACAGGTGTGGAGTTCAAGAGGGAGATAGAGGCTGGAAACACAGGTTTGGGGGGCCAGCAACATACATGAGATGGAATCCTTTGGTTGAGTAATTTTCTCAGAAGGAGAGAGGGAAACTGTAGTTAGAAGACAAGAAACCAGGGATAAAATCCTCAAGGAAATCAGAACGCACCAGGTTGGCAGAAGAACAGAAGCTATGAAGGGAAGTCTAGATGAGGTTACTGTGTGGAAAGCTAGGGGCTTTCCAAACCAAACACAGAGCAAGCATCATTTAAACATAATCAGGTGCTTGGCACGGCTCAGGCCTTAAAGTCTGATTTTAGTGATGGAATGAAATTCATTGTCTAGACGTGGTGACAAACAGGTTATCAATGCCTTTGACAAGAGTGGATTAATTTAATGGAGCTACAAGGGTCAAACATCACATTACAATGGACTAAAGCATAGAAGAGAAGGTAAGAGTTGAGAGTGGAGGAGGCTACTTCAGACAGCACCCAGCAAGTGTGTATGTGGAAAGCAGAATGGTAACACATATGTCATGCAAGGGTATTTCTCTTTGAAATAAGGCTGAAGAAACTTTTAATGTCCAGAGACTTCTGGGACAGATGTTGGAGTGAATTGGGGGATGAAACACAAAAGCAAGGAATTAATGACTGTGTATGGAAGAGAGGATGGGAGGGAAGAGGTTTCCATTGCCTCTGTGGCAAATATATTTGTACATACATACATCACACAAGAGCTGATGATCTTGGACCTGAAGAAAGAAGCAGGAGAAAATTGTGTGTGTGTATTGTGTGTGTGTGTGTGTGTGTGTGTGTGTGTGTGTGTGTGTATGCAAGTGCATGAGCACATACATACACACACATGTGCATGTGTGCATGTGCATATATATGGGTACATGCACATCTGTTAAGACCAGATGTTGACACTGAGTGTTGTCCATTGTTACTCATCTTAATTTTAAAGGCAGGGTCTCTCGCTGATGGATCTGGTTGGTTAATAAACCCCCAGAATCCTTCTGACTCTGTCTTTTTAGCAGTGGGGTTACAGACATGTGCCAACCTGACAGGACTTGAATGAGGGTGTTCAGCACCTGAGCTCAGATCCTCACACTTGCATGGCAGGCAGGTTATATCTGAACCATCTCCTCAAGCCCCAGGAAAACCATGCTGGGAAGAAACAGAGCAAGACATGGAGGAAACAACCACTCTGTAGCCTGGAGAGGGTCCTGATCACTCAAGACTGGTTGGTTCACCAGTCACCTGGGTGACTTTTCCTCTGCCCCACCTATGGCCAAACTCACCCGAGAAAGCACAACAGTTACTCATCACAAGGGACACTAGATCGAGCCAGAGACCCACAAGCTCAGCTCCTGGTTTCTATACTCCACCAACATTGTTCATTCTCCAACCTTTGATCCAACTTTGTTAAAATCCCTGAAACTACCCTAGTCTCCCAAAGGCGGGGTAGTAACGGAAATTGCACTGAAGCCCCAAATCCCCAATGCCCAAGCTTAATCGAACGGACATATTTCATTAAACAAACGCCGCTGCCATCTGCCGTGCTCCAATTAGAAATGCATGAGGAACATATTTCTCAATTACGTTGGAGATTTCTGGGCCCAGAGGCCCTGGCAAGCAGCCTCTCCTCGGGTGTCACTGGGTGGGGAGACCAGCCTCCAACTCACTGTGGCTCCTACTCTGTTCGCCTTCTCTCTGGGCCCCTCCCCTAAGCTGCTACCGAATTCTCTCTTGGGTTGAGGCAGAACCTAAGCAAATACCTTGCACTCCAATTTAAAATCATTGCTGTGATGAATTGATCGGCTCCTCTGTTACGGCAGCTGATGTGGGGCTATTTTACCTGAACCCCAGAACCATGCTGATAAGTAGGATCTCTGGTGTGTAGACACAGAACCCATGGCTGATTGATCCCTGGTGATTTACCAAGGCTATTTAGCAGTTGTGAGGCTCCCAAGCTGTCTGATGTCAGAACTCAAGTTCTTACCCACTGTGCTTTCTGAGTCATATGGGAAGACAATGTGTAGAGTGTGGTGGGAGTGTTAGCCTCTTCTGAAATGCTCATGGTCTCATGTGGATGAGCTAAAGAATACTTCCGTCAGTGTAGGCGGAGGCAGAAGAGTGGAGTTTGTTGATAAATAAAGGAAGCACTCCTGGGCTCCTGAGTCTGAGCACTGCGGTGTGGATTTAGTCCCCATGTAGGGGGACTGTCCTGGAACTGTGGGCTACAGAGAAAGAAGCCACATCTGGTTACCCACTTGTTTTCACTCTCAAGCTGCTTGACTACTAACCGTTCAACCTCTGTCTACTGTACACCTCTGGATGCTCTTTCCTCTGTCCTGAGTCTCTCATTACTTTGACAAACTTTTTGGTCCATTCTATTGTCCTTAAAGTCCTAGACCCCTGATCTCAGGGCCTTGTCTTCACTGTTGGGGGTGTCTTTACCATCTGTTTTACAGGGTAGAATAGAAGCGATCTTCCGGCTACCTATGTTTCTTATCAGCCTCTGCATGGTGCCAGCTCATCACGCCCTGCCACCTTAGTGAAATCATCAAATTAACCGTGGAGCCCTATTCAGCATGTTTTACAAAGCAGACACTACTGAGAGCATAAAGCCATTAGCTCAGCATGCCCCCTTTCTATTCCAGCACCCACACAGGAATCTCCACCAAGACATGATAAGACATACAATGAGGCACAACACATGTTCGTGAAAGCCTGGAGCCACTCATTCTAGACTTTTGCGTGCTGGATCTGACCTTCCTAGAGTACAAACTTGGGAAATATCCATCCTTTACTCTCTTTACCTACCAGTAAAGCATAGGATGACAGGAGGGCCAACCACACAGGGTGAATAGGGTTAAATGATGTCCTTTAGCATCAAGTATCAAGCACAAGGTGGGATTTATTTGGATATGTGTGCACATATGTGTGCATGTATGTGTGGTAGTAGCCCTGAGGCTGATGTTGGTATCTCTCTTAGTCTCCTTCCGCCTTAGTTTGAGTCAGAGTTTCTCACTGAACTTGGGGCTTCCTGGCCAGCAAACACTGAGGATTTCTCCCTGGCTCTGCCTCCATAGGTCTGGGATTATAGCCAACATGGCTCTGCTGGGCATTTTATATCCATGCTGGAAATTGAACTCAGGTTCTCCTGGTTGCATGGTGGGCACTTTATCCACTGAGCCACATCCCCAGCCTCTGGGTGTCTTAAAGCAAGGCACATCACACTAGTTCTGGAGGCTGCGTGCACATTACAAGGTGATGGCAGGGCCAGGCTGTCTGGTGGCTCTGGAGCAATTGTTCTCAACCTTCCTAATGCTGCAAGGGTCATGTTGTGGTGACCCTCCACCATAAAATTATCTTATTACCACATCATAACTGCAATTCTGCTTCTGTCACGATCGTAATGTAAATATCTAATGGCAGGGTATCTGATATGTGATCCCCAAAGAGGACATGACCCACAGGCTGACAACTGCTGCTGTAGAGAGAGATTTTCTCACTTCTTTCAGCTTGTCCTGCTTCTAGGAACCATTGGTATTGCTAGACCTGTAGACATTTCACAGGAGCCATGAGGCTGTCTTCTCCATGGCTGTGTTTACTACGTCAACTCCCTTCTGTTGGCCCTCTCCTGAGAACGCCAGGTCTGTTGAATGTGTCCTTATTCCAGTAGCATCATTTTCTTTCACTTTTCAAATATATTTTAATTTATTCTGAGAATTTCATGCAGGTTTACAATGCATTTTGATTACAGCCATCCCCTACAACTCCTCCTGGAGCTCCTTCCAGACACCCCCTACCATCACATCACCCTCTAAACTCTAGGTCTTTTTAAAAAAATAACCCATTGAGTCTAATTAATGCTGCCCTTATGCGCATGGGTGTGGGGCTGTCCACTGGAGCGTGGGAAACCTACCTGTCATCATAGACCTGAAAAAAGCTGGGTCTCCCTCCCTCCCTCTCTATCAACAGTCAATAGCTCCCCAGCTAGGGGCGGAGTCTTGTGAGTCCGTCTCCCATCTGTGCTGGAAGGTTGACCAGCTTGATCTTGTGCAAGGAGCCACAGCTGCTGTCCAGTGGGGTGATTTTGATTGGAGCATCTCTATAAATTCCTGA